>NW_006790911.1:2147828-2194141 GCF_000442215.2 Lipotes vexillifer | reverse complement strand
CCGGGGCACGAACCCGCGTCCCCTGCATCGGCAGGCGGACTCTCAACCACTGCGCCACCAGGGAAGTCCCCTAGAGCACAATTCTTATCGTTAAAAATGTCCGAGCATATCACCCCATTATATGTCTATGCATGTACTTCTACACTAATGTCTTCCGTACACCGTAAAACCTACCAAACAAATGAAAAATCGATATAGATATAACTCGATGTTCTGATGTTCTTTCCCACGGTCCAGTGGGATGTTCCCCAGTGTGTACCCCTCACATGGAAACCACAGTCCAGACAAGGAGGCACTGAGTGTGGCCAATCGTTTAATCAATTATCTACTTAATAAAATCAGAGCAAAAACTCAGGACACTAAACCTCTATTAAGCTTCCTGGTTGGTAACCATATATCGATGTGCCAGGAGGGTAGTGCACCTTAATTCTACAAGGGTCCGCGATTGGAACCTTAAGTGTCAGAGGCTAGTTTATGGGTCAAATCCACCAACGGTCTATTTTGATAAATAAAGTTCTATTGGAATATAGCCGTACCCATCCATTCATGCCTTGTCTATGGCTGTTTTCACATTATAATCGCAGAGTTAAGTAGTTGTAACAGAGACTACAAGATTTACAATGTCAGGACATTTACTATCTGGCCCCTTACAGAGAATGTTTACCAATTCCTGCTTTATACAATGGTGACAGTTTTGTCCATGTTACCTACCACTACTTTCACAATGTTATCAGATGACTCTTTTCTCTAAATATACACAACCCTTGTTTGTATATGTTCTTGTTCAGGCTCTTTCCTCCATCTAGAATGTTGTTTCTTTCCTTTTACTCATATCTAAAATCTATCCATTCTTCAAGGTATGATTCCAATAACACTTCCTTTATGAAGCCCTATAATTAAAAAAAGAAACCTCTGTTACCTAGACATATCTCCCTTACACTCCCTTACATATACTCTAAAATCCCTTGCCTTTTTCTTGGTTGTACTTGCTTGGCATACACAACTGTAATTAAATCCAGTTCTCTACCTATCCCAGGCCTAGCTATTCTTTGTATGTAGTAATGTGGCTGTAGAAAACACACACAAGCATACTGACTAATCTTACTTTCTGGCCATTCATGACCAATAGGCTAGGCTCTTATAAAATACTTAACAGCCAGTCCATATGTCCTACCAACCTCCCAGAATCCTCACTGGAATCCATCTGGCTGAGAAATGCACACTACCAGGAAGGACCCTGAGTCAGAATGATTGGCCAGAGACAACCTGGAAACTAATTCCATCACCATAAAACCCGAGACTGCGAGCCATGTGGCAGAGAAGTTCTCTTAGGTTCCCTTACCCTGCTGCTCTCTGCCCGGGCTCCCCTTCCCAATAAAGTCTCTTGCTTTGTAAGCATGTGTGTCTCCTCGCACAATTCATTTCCGAGTGTTAGAAAAGAGTCCACTCTCGGGCCTTGGAAGGGGTCCCCCTTCCTGCAACAAATTCACTGTCCTCCATACCTTGATAGCTATTTCATATGTTCTCCTGTCCTCAACCCATAACACCTCCCCAGTCTCACTCTCTGCTGATGACTTTTTGTCCTAATTGAGAAAATCAAAGCAATGTTGAGAACCTTCACCATCACATCTACCTCCCGCTCAGCCCATACATCTCAGCCTTCCTTACACTCAGCCTTCCTTGCCGAGATAATAGATGCCGGTTTTTCACCCCCCTTGTGTACGAAATACTCTTTTGGTGTTCTGAGCACTCAATTTCAATGTGAGGAGGGTGGGTTTGCCCTACTACCAACAAGCAGTTCTCAGATACCAGCAGGGTGTCCAGGAATTCAACTCAGTTCAGACACTTTTTCCCCAGATAAAGAGTCAGATTCCACAGGTTGAGGGCTCAGTCCTCCAGACTGCCCTCCCACCCCACCAGCCTCCCACCACGTGCCTTCAGTTGCCTATGGAAATTCCAGGTTGTTATCTATGCTTCTGACCAACTGGCTATAAATCAGAGCTTCCCAAGACCCTCAGTTTACTGGTTTATTATTAAAGGATATAACTCAGGAATAGGCAGATGGAAGAGCTGCATAGGGCAAGGTCTGGGGGAAGGGCACCATGAGCTCCATGCCTTCTCCAAGTGTGCCACTCTCCCAACACCTCCACGTGGTCCCCAAACCCAGAAGCTCTCTGAATCCTGAACTTTTGGGGTTTTATGGAGGTTTCATTACATAGGCATGATTGATTAAATCATTGATCACTGGTGATTGAACTCAACCTCCAGTTCCTCTCTCCGCTCCCAAGGTGGGGGACAGAAATAGGACTGAAAGTTCCAACCCTCTAATCACACAGTTGACCCTCTAATCACACAGTTGGTTTTCCCAACAACCAGTCCACATCCTTGGGTGGAGTCCAAAAGTTACCTTATTATCATAATAAAAGACTTTCATCACTCTCAAAGACTTGATCACCCGTGTCACTAGGAAATTCCTAGGGTTTTAGGAGCTATGGGCCAGAAATGAGGACGAAGACCAGATATTTATTTTATATGACTTTTATTTAAATCACAATATCACAGATATCATCCTCATCCTCAACTTGCCTATTCAAGAACATCACTCTGGCAATTGTTCTTCTCTCTTGCATCTTCAGTTTTTCCCTCAGCATACAAATGTGCTGTTATTTCCCTCACTTTCTACCATCTATTATCACCTTTTGGAGTGGTATTCTTCGAAACATTGTCCAGCACTAGCAATTTACAATCCTTTCCTCTCACTTTCTCTGCTACCCATTTCAGGTAGGCTTCTGCCTCCATTACCGCCCTCTAAGTGCTCTTTTCAGAGTCACCCATGACCTCCACGTTGCTAAGCCCACTGGTCAGCGTTCAGTCTGTGTCTTCCCTGACCCATCAGTGCATCTGACATGATCATCATTTCCTTTTCCTGGATATACTTTTCTCACTTGATTTCTAGAACATCACACTCTCTTCATTTCTCCTTTTCTCACTTGTCTGTCATTTGGGTTTTTCTTTATGACTCTCTCTTTTTTTTTTCTCCCTGACTAATTACCCTGGCTCAGTCTTTGGTCCTTTTTTTAGCCTTTTCTCTAACTTTCTCTTGGTCATCCCAACCAGTGTCATGAATTCCGTACCTATTTCAGGCCCAGCCACTTTCCTGAGCTCAAGATTTACGTCTCCTACTGCCTATTTGACATTTCCGTGTGTGTATCTAGTGGACCTCTCAAGCTCAACATATCCAACACTAAAACTCTTGATCGGCCCCCTCCCTTCAAAATATCTGCTCCACTCATAGCCTGCCCTGTTTCAGTTGATGGCAGTTCCATTTCTCAGGTGCTCAGGGTAAAAGACTTGAGTAATTCTTTCTCGTTTCGCTCACAACCAGTCCATCAGGAAATCCTTTTGGTTCTGTCATAAAAGTGTTTCCAGATTCTAACCATATGACCCTCTCCACTGCCACCCGCCTTGTTCAACATCACCATCTCTCACTTAAATTCTTAGAGCCACATGATTCCCTGCTTCCATACTTGCCCACCCCTACATCCTATCCTTACACAGGAGCCAAGAAGGATTCTTACAAAGGTCACTCAGATGACATCAATTATCTGCTCAAAATGCTGCAGTGGTTTCTCACTTCAGATTCTTACAGTGCCTGCAAGGGCCTGACCTTATCCCCATTTCCCCCTACCTTTCTGACCTCACCTCAGACTGCTCTCTGCCTCGCTCACTCCACTGGTGTCTTTTCTGATCCTCAAACTCATAGGTGTGCAGCTGCCTTTGGGGCTTTGCTCCAGCTATATCCTCTGCTTCGAATGTTCTTCGTTCAGATGTCCTTGAAGCTCATGCCCTCTTTGCTTTTAAGTCTTTGATCTAATTTCATCTTCACTGAACCCTGCCCTGACTACCCTTCTTAAAGTTGCAAGCTCATCCTTTTTACTTTATTCTGTTTGCTTTTTCCTATATCATTTAACCACTTTCTAATGAAGTATATAATCAATTTATTTATGTATACTATATATGGTCTGTCTTTCTCCCAGAAACCAAGGTTCTTTGTCTCCCACATTCACTGATGTACTCCAAGGTCATACAGAAATGCTTAGCACATAGTGAGTACTCAATAAATATATTGGATCAAGGACAGCCATGCTATCTTACATTCTTTATATTCCACATAAGCAATCAACCTTGACTTGCCCTCAATTTTAGTTTTTTTGAGTGATTAGATACATATGTTTACCAAATAAACCAATACTTCTATCTCTTCTTTCCTTGCTAAGTCTATTTAAGTTTATTTTAAATGTGTGACTAGGCAAATAAATAATTAAACAGAATAAATAAAACGGCGGTGTGCTAGATTGTATTTCCTCACTGTGAAAAACTCTACTATTGGTATAGAATATAACGTTTACACTTATTTTCACAAGTCATTCCAGAATTAAAGCTGCCACTCCACTGTGTGGATTATCCTCTTACTCTTGGGCAGTGACGTCAGGCTAAGATAACAGTACTGCCACAAGATCAGTGGGTACCCTGCAGTGAGACCCAGTCACAGGAGTCAAAAAAGTCCTGTTTAAACTCTGAGAGCTCCTTGAGGGTAGGGTTGGGATTTGGTCTTTTTTATTCCTGGATCTAGGTACCAGGTGAATGAAGGACAAAACCAAAGATGCTGATGGTAAGGGCCTTTCATGACCATATGCAAATTGTATGGTAGGGTTAAACACTGCTTCCATAATTCTTCAAAAATGTGACATAAAAGGAAGTGGACAATTTATTTCATTCCTACACTTCTCAGAATAATTAACCTGGTTTCAGCCACTTGTCTCTAACAGGTATTTTGTGGGAGTCAAATGAGATGATGTATGTGAAAGGACTCAAGTTCTGTTTCATGTCAGAACAGTTTGAAACACCTGTTTTTTTTAAAGTATAGTTAATTTACAGCATCATGTTAATTTCTGCTGCACAGCAAAGTAACTCAGTTATATATATATATATATATATATATATATATATATATACACATTCTTTTTTATATTCCTTTTCATTATGGTTTATCTCAGGATATTGAATATAGTTCCCTGTGCTTTACAGTAAGACCTTGTTGTTTATCCATTCTATGTAGAATATTTTGCATCTACTAACCCCAAACTCCCACTCCATCCCTCCCCTAGCTGCCCTTCCCCTTGGCAACCACAAGTGAAAGACCTGTTTTTAAACTATCAGAGAGCAGTGGCTTTTTATGATTCACACGGGATGGGTCAGATGTTTCCTATAGTAAGGGGCCTCCACTTCTCAACCATAGAGTTTGTAATATTCTTGCATCTCTCCTCCGCCTGTGCAACCTGGACTTTGAGGCAGAATTCTGATAGCGACACATATGACATTTACCTGAAGCAAGTCACTTAATGTCTCAGAACCTCAATTTCTTCACTGTAAAATAAGAGTAATATCTCTCACATAAAGATATTGCCAGGATGGAATGTGGTAATGTATGTGAGATAATTTTGTAAACCTAAAAGCACTCGGTAAATAATACTTATTCTAATTAATATTGCCATCATTAATGATATTATATTAAATGTTAACATTGAGTCCTGGTCAAAGAGAAAGTTATAGAGTATTTTACCTTTTCAGGTCTTCTTCACGCACATGGATTACACACACACATTCCTAGTAAAGTTTTTGATCCACAGAACTACATACAGTAAGTGTAGAAGGTTGAAAGCTTCCAAAGCTGTTATGAAAAATCAGTCTTTGCTGTCAGCCCAGAAAACCACGTCAGTTTTTTTGCCAAATAACAATCAAAGCTGTAAAAATTTCCTTTCAGTTAACACTGGTTTCCATTATTGTTATTTGTTAGAAGTCTTTGAGGCCATTTCCTACTAATTCCACCATGCTTGGCATGGAGCATTCTGGCTAAAGCTCTTAGTTGTCCTTGACTAATTGTAGTTGGACAGTGCAGTGAAAGTCTCATTGATAAGATTTTAACATCCTGCGCCTGTGGAGACTCACTGATGTAAAAGCCCAGGATTGAAATCCTCATTGTTTACACAAGCAGCTTCATGAGGCCTATTAACAATTATATCACCCTTTGTACTGCTTGGTCCCAAGTCAGTAAATCTTGTTTTTTGAACAATGTGGAGTGGGGGGATCCTGCAACTAAAAAGGAGGTAGGGAATTTAAGAGACTCTGAGTGAAATTACAAAGATAATTTTAAAGTTTAGCAAAAAATTTGGAGTACTGAGATAGCATAGACAAAGAGAATGATTATAAGATGAGAGTAACAAAGAGAGGTTGCTTTAATTAAACTGATTAATGGGTGGTTTAGATTGTATGTAACAGGAGGATTAGACTTAATATTTAGCTGTGGAAAAAAGGGCATTTTTATTGGATATATTCTTACAGTATCTTTAATACCTAGTTAAATCCTAGTTTTTCTTTTAAAGAGTTATACATCATATATTATAATCATTTTTATAGTTTAAAAGCATCTGAAAAATAAAATAATTTTAGTCTACAGAACTTAATTTTTCAGTGAAAGTTTATGTCAAGAGAGGTGGATTTTGATTTTTGAAGGGGAGGTCAACAAGTACATACTATTTTAGAAGGATGGCAAAAATAATTGTTTATATTTTATATATTTTGGTTTAAAATTTTTCTTTAATAAAATGGAATTGAATATGGGAGTGTGTAATCTTCACATTCTTCACCACTTCGAATTAAAGAAAACAAATTTTGTTACTTATGAAATTCTCAAATGATGTTTCAGTTAAGGGTGATTTAAAGACTGAAGACATCTCTTCCATGTCTGTACAAGTGGCTACTTCTGTTATAAATTACATTAACAGTCAGTAGCTTATACACATAAGATATTTGGCTGCTTCTGCTTTTCATTAATATGGTTTTGGAATTTCACCAATTCAGGAACATAGTAGAGTGGAAAGGCCTTGGGCTCTGTAATCAGACAGACCTGGTCTCAAATCCCGGCAGCCTTGTACTTGCTGTGGGACCTGGGCAGCTCACTCAAATGCTGCTGACCCTACACCATAGGATTGTTCTGAGGATTAAATGTGATACACATATCAAGTGACTGATAGAGTGCCCGTGGAAAAGTAGGTGCTCAGTAAATATTAATTCTCTTCCCTTCCTTTCCCCCCATTTGTCCACTTGTGTTTTTAATGGATCATCTTTACTCTGGGTTGTGTTGTAGGAAGTATTCTGGATGGATGGCTGCTGGAAACCCAATGCCTTAGCCAGCTCTTCTTCAATACTCAAGGATTTACTCTGGCATTGAGTAATGAGAATTTTGGTAAGGAAAATTAGATGAAGATAGTATGTGGACTTCTCTTAAAAGGTCACTTGTATCTCAGATACTTCATAATAAGTTACATGGCTCTTCTCTAAATATTTTGGGAAGTCACAGAGGTACGTTCACGTGTGGATTGTTGTTGTTTTGAAAATAAGTAAAACAGGTTTTTAAAGTCTGTTAACACCCTGATGTGCCCTTCATGTTGTTGTAAATGTATTATTTCACTTATCTCACCCTGTTTTGTTCTTTAAGTGTCTATGTACTCAGTAAGTTGTACAGTCTTTAACAGGTCTGGGTGTTATTCATCCCTTCAGTGTAGACTACATGAAGCACAGATTCTGAGAGGTTAAGTGGTTAAGTCAACACTGCTGTCTGAAACTATAAAGGTTTTGACAATGTTAAAGAGGCAGGCAGAGGTATTGAAACTCTGAGAAGTTCTAAGATAAGTGATTTTCCTAAATCACCCAGAAAAATGATTATATATTGACTCTCAGGGTGGTATAGAGTATCTTTGGTTGGTTCCATTTCTATCCAATTTTTCTCCAAATGATATCAATTTTTAATTTCATCATCACATGAAATTAATATATAACTAGTACACCTATGTCAGTAATTCATGTTACTAATTTGTGTTGTATGAAATATGTTGGACATATTAGGAAAGAAGGATGAAAAGAAGGTTAAGGATAATAGAAACAAATTAAGCGGTAATATTAGCATATATGTAAATTAGTAAATATGTATATTTTCTTTAAATTATTGTCATTGAAATGCATCTGGAAAAATATGTATTGAAGAATTTTGCACATAGGAGACAGAGCTGAAGGTAGGGAGGAAAGCAAAAAAAGTAAATTCTAATTTCATTCTGATAAGGAATTCTGAAATCTTGATATATTTACATTTTGGAACCTAAAAATATGATAATTTAAAAATATTTTAAATCTCATTTTTTTCAATTTTATTAATTTTTTATACAGCAGGTTATTATTAGTTACCCATTTTATACATATTAGTGTATATATGTCAATCCCAATCTCCCAGTTCATCACAACACCACCACCACCACCCCCCGCCACCTTCCCCGCCTTGGTGTCCATACATTTTTTTGTCTGCATTTTTGTCTCTGCTTCTGCCTGGCAAACTGGTTCATCTGTACCATTTTTCTAGATTCCACATATATGCGTTAATATACGATATTTGTTTTTCTCTTTCTGACTTACTTCACTCTTATGACAGTCTCTAGATCCATCCACGTCTCTACAAATGACCCAATTTTCTTCCTTTTTAACTAAAAAATTTTTAACTAAAAAAGTTTAACTAAAAAATTTAACCACTTTGTCTATGATTATATTTTCCAGAAACCATATTTGAGAAGTACTTCCATCCAGTGCTACTTGTGTTTACTTCTGAACAGTCATTTTTTAACTGAGGCTGGCATTCATGTCTTCATTTTGGGGTAATTTTATCTTTCAGCATAAAATCATCATGTTAATAACCATGATCATTGTTCTTCAATATCTTCTCTGTTAAATTGGTTTATGTTCAGTTTGCTTAAATCCTTAGGTACTCAGTATTTGGGGCATGATAGAGGACAGATTATGGGAGATTCAGAGGAGGTTTAGTAAACAGCCTAAAGAGCATTTCTATATTCTTGTAATATTCCAAATGAGTATTATATCCTGCAAATAAATTGGACTTCTTGGTATCTAACTAAAATTGGAAGTACACTCTTTATTAATATCCTGTGTGATTTTCAGACCAGTAAAAAAAATTAGATATTGAGGGCTCACCCACATTACTTTTTTAATCTGTCCCTGGCACTGACTTCTCCTATCATTTGAGCCTTATGTTAGTTCAGTTTAAAACACTTCTTTCTTTATTGAGACCTTTTATTTTTCTTCCTAATAAACTTCCATATTTTTCCATGCCTATTAACTTTTTTTCTTGTCTGTTAGATGCAACTAATACACCGCACTCACCCAACCTATAGTTATGTAATCTCTCAGTTCAGTTTTACTCTATAATGCCTTCATGCTGTGGGGCACCATAGATTTGTGCATGTAAATCCTCCTCTCAAAAGAAAAAAATAGTATTGCCTCTCATGCTTCTGTACAGGATCCATCAAGGAGAGACTATTTTTCCTGAAGCTCTAAGAATTATTCTACAGTTACTTGGTCAGTGTATGTGTCTTTTGTCCTGATATTAAGTTACTGTTTTACAAACAATAAGTAAGCTATATGATCTAGTTTTATGACTAGATTAGGCTCAAGTCCATAACATTTATGGAGAAAGCTGCTACAAGGAGCATGCAAGGGTCATGTTTAACCTATTGTAAAGAATATTTACTGTCAAGATCATTACATGAAAAAGATGATTGCTTATTTTAAGAATTTTACCCATTTATTAGACATAAAAGTCTGATGGGACCTCTACTTAAAGAAAAATAATAATTCATTCAAAAACATTACTGAGCACTGCCACACATCATGCATTGTTTTTATTTCATTGTGATAAATTGCACCAGGTTATTTATAAGTCATCCCTTCAAATTAGGCTTTTCTTTAATGCAGGTTGGTCATCAGGCTAGCCTAAAGCATCAGAGTTGTACTATATGTTCAGTTTTTATATTCATCTACAAGGCTGTCAAATAAACAAAGGCAAGGATAGCACTCATCTTTTCACTTGTTGGATTAAAAAAAGTCTTGATTGCTCTTTTGCCTATAGTATTCATCAAGACAATATTATGTTCATTCAAAATGCTTTGCTCTTTGGCTTTGCTTTCAGTTGTATCAGTGCAGGTCTTCCTAAAACAGAAGCAAACTGGCAGCATGTAATAAGTGATTTGAAAAGAATTGAAGATCTTATTCAAGTGAGTACTCATTTTTCCATAAAATATCTGGTATAATTGCTATGCAGTATGTTATTCCTTGTGTTTTGCTGTCAATCTTAGTGAAATCTCACTTGAAACAAAAATGTTTCTGTAGAATTGGTGAGCCTCGTAGCACCTCAAATGAACTCTTTTATTTAGAATTTTCAGACCCTAATTATCTTTAAAACTCAGTTTATGAGTGGCCCAGCATGAAGAGCTCTCCGTCACCACCCGCCAGAGGGACTCCCTTTTCCTACCCAAGAAGCCAGGCGGCTTTGGGGCCCTTGTGGGGGGAATGGCCTGACTCAGGGAAAGGCTGTCTATTCCATGGGCTAGAGAACGCTTCTCCCACCTGGAGACACCAGCTGACCTGGCAGAACCTGTAGAGGGGAGAAATATGGGCTGTACTATTGTGTGGGCGATACAGCAGGGACCAGTGAGAGTCCTGGGTCAGCAAGTGTACCAAACCTTTCAAATTAGCACCACAAAGATTCTGAAAACTGAACCATCATTGGAATCACAGCATGCAAACATAGGTCAGAACCTCTATGCTAAGCCTACACAGGGTGGCTGCATGTTAAAACAGAAGATTTAAATTGGACCAGGGTCTCCTGACATAATAGCCCAAATACCAGAATACAATTGAAAAATCACTCTTCATACCAAGAAGCAGGAAAAATCACAACTTGAATGAGAAGAGACTCAGAAACAGACTCTGAAACTGAGATGGATTAGATGTTGGAATTATTTGACAAGGATTTTAAAACAGGTATCATGAAGATGTGCCAGCAAGCAATTATGAATATCCTTGAAACAACTGGAAAAAAAAAAACCCAGAAAGTCTTAGCAAAGGAATACAATATGTAAAATGCACCAAATGGAAATTACAGAACTAAGAAATACAACAAGTGGAATATGAAACAAGCTGGAGAGGCTCATTAGCAGAATGAATATGACAGAGGAAAGACAGTCAACTTGAGGATAGACTAATAGAAACAAAATAGACTGAAAAAAAGCAAATAAAGCCTCAGGGATCTTTGGGACAGTAAAAGATCCAGCATTCCTAGCATTCTCATCCTAGAAGGAGAGGAGAAAAAGAATACAAATAAAAGACAGAGATTGGCCAAATTGATAACAAAAGACAAACCAACTTTATGCTGTCTACGAGGAATTCACTTCAAATATACATGTATATACAAATATATACATATTATATATGTGTGTATATAATATATACATATATAATATGTATATATAATATACACATATATAATATGTATATATAATATATATACATATATACATATATAATATGTATAGAAACATACACATATATGTATATATAATATATATACAAATATATACATATATAATATGTATACATAATATATACACAAATATATACATATATAATATGTATATATATAATGACATAAGTAGGTTGAAATTAAAAGAAGAGAAACCCATGCTGTAGTGGGTTGAATAATGTCCCTCCAAAATTCATGTCCACCTAGAACCTCAGAATGTATCCTTATTCGGAAATGGGGTCTTTGCAAATATAATTAGTTAAGGTGAGGTTATAGTGGAGTGGGGTGGTCCCAAATCTAATGACTAGTGTCCTTATAAGAAGAGGACAGGCTACATAGACACAGAGAAGCAGGCCGTATGAAAACCGAGGCAGCTACAAGCCAAAGGACATTGCAATGTTACAGCTACTAGCCAAGGAAGGCCAAGGATCCCCTGGAGCAGCAAAGGGTTTGGAGCCATAAGGAAGGACAGTTCTCTAGAGCCTTCAGAGGGAACAGGCCTAGTTGACTCCTTGGCTTTGAACTGTAAGTGAATGAATTGTTGTTTGAAGACACTTACTTTGTGATACCTTGCTACAGAAGCTCTAGGAAACTGAGGCACGTGCACATAATAATTCACACAATAATTTTAAAAATCAAAAGTGGCTATATTCATATCAGATAATGTAGACTTCACAGCAAATAAAATTACTAGAGTCACGAGATACATTACATCATGGTAAAAGGTGAGTCCACCAGGAAAACATAATGATCTTAAATGTGTACCTACCAAACAGCAGAGCCTCAAAATGTAAGAAGCAAAAACTAATAATAGAACCGAAAAGTGAAGCAGATGAATCCATAAATATATTAATAGTTGACTTCAGTACCTCCTCAGTGACAAATAGAACTACTAGACAGAAAATCCGAAAGGATATAGAAGAACTGGATGACACAGTCAACCAACAATATCTCATTTCCATAGAAAAACACTTCATCCAACAACAGTGAATAAACGTTTTTTTCAGTCAACACTCACCAAGACTGAACATATCCTGGGCCATAAAACAAACTTTAGCACATTTATCAGAACTGAAATCATGCAGAATATGTTATCCAGCCACAGTGCAATCAAGTAGAAGTCAATTACATAAATACAACCGGAAAATCTCCAAACACTTGGAAATTAAATGAGACACTTATAAATATTCCATGGGTCAAAGAGCAGGTCTCAAAGGATATTTAAAAATATAGAACTGAATGGAGACAAATATGCAACATAGGAAGTTTTGTGGGATTTAGCTAAAATTTTACTTAGTAGGAAATAGATAAAACTAAATGATTACCTTAGAAAAGAGGAAAGATCTCAGTTCACCAATCTAAGTTACTGCCTCAAGAAACTGGGAAAAGAGCAAAATAAGCCCAACACATGCAGAAGGAAGGAAGCAATAAAAAGGAAGGAGGGAAGGAAATTGAAATCAGGAAAACAATAGACAAAAATCAACAAAACATAAAGCTCTTTACTTTGGGAAAATAAAGCAATAAAGTCGATAAACCTTTAGAAAGCCTGACAAAGATAAAAGAGATGACATATACCATTAGTATCAGGACTGAAATTGGGGTCTTACTACAGAACCTACAACCATTAAAAGGATGCTAAAGAAAAACTATGAACAACTTGATTCTCGTAAATTTGATAATTTGGAGGAAATGGACAATTTCCTCAAAAACCACAGACTACCAAAATGTAACAAATGCAAGACCTGTTCAGTATTCGAAAATCAATCAATGTAATCCACTATATGAGTAGACTAAAGTAGGAAATCATATGGTCATATCAGTTGATGCGGAAAAGACATTTTAAAACTGCAGCACCTCTTCAATGATAAACATTTCTCAGCAAACAAGGAATAAAGGAGAAGCTCCTTCAGTTTGTTACAGAGCATGTACAGAAAACCTAGAGCCGACATTAGGCTTAATGGGGACTGACTGCTTTTCCCCTAAAATTGGGAACAAGGCAAGGATGTCTTTTCTGACCACTCTTATTCAACATAGTATTGAAACTTTAGCTCAATTGGCAAGGCAAGAAAAAAAGAAATAAAAGGCTAAGGCAAGAAAAATAAATAATAAGTATGCATATTAGAAAGGAAGAAATTATAAATCACCCTAAGTCTTTTTTGGAGAGAAAGTACCAATAAATGGCTGTATTTTATTTAGGGAATGCAAATTAAAGCCTCAATGACATGTCACCTATATGAATATTTAAAATAAAAAATATTGATAATACCAAATGCTGGCAAGGATGTGGAGAAACTGGATCATTTATATATTGCTGGTGAGAATATAAAATTGTACAGCCACTCTAAAATAGTTTGGCTGTTTCTTATAAAACAAAACACGCATTTGCCATATGATCCAACAGTTACACTCAGACATTTATATCAGAGACGTGAAAACTTGGATTCACACAAAAACATGCATATGAATGTTAATAGAACTTTATTTATAATAGCTAAAAACTGGAAAGAACCCAAATGTCCTTCAACAGGTCAACAGTTAAGCTTCGGTACATTATATCAAACAATAATAGTGAGCAATAATAAGGAACAAATTACTGATACAACAAGTTGTGTGGATCTCCAGAGTATTATGCTGTGTGAAAAAAAGCCAGCGAGGTAAACAAACTGTAGTTCGTCCATACAATGGAATATTACTCAGTGATAAAAAGAAATAAGCTGTTTAGCCATGAAAAGGTATGGAGGAACCTTAAAAGCATATTGCTAATAAAAGAAGCCAATCAAAACAGGCTACATACTATATGATATGATACTATATGATTCCAACTATATGACACTCTGGAAAAGGCTGGATACAATACAACAGGGGATAAGGGAAAGGGAAGGATAAGGGAAAGGGAAGGATAAGAAAGTGGAGCACAAGTGATTTTTAGGGCAGCGGAACTATTTTGTATGATACTGTAATGATCAATGCATGTCATTATACATTTGTCAAGAACTATAGGTGTACAACACCAAGAGTGAACGCTAATGGAAACTATGGACTTTAGTTGAAAATGTATCAATATTGACTCATCAATTGTAATAGATGTACCACGCTAGTGCGAGATGTTAATAATAGGGGAAACTTGGGAGGAGGCCAAGGGGCCATATGGGAACTTTCTGTACTTTCTGTTCATGTTCTGTAAACCTACGACTGCTCAAAAAATAAAGTCTATTAAGTTTTTCAATAAACCTATTTCAAAAGGTTATATGCTGTATGATTCCATTTATATAACATTCTTGAAATGATATCATAGGAATGGAGAGCAGAGAAGTGGTTGCTGGGGATTAGATGGATGGTAGGAGGTGGGAGGAGCATGTCTGGAGGAAGTTGATTGTGGCTATACAACAGTAGCAGGAGGATTCTGTATCTTAACTGTGGTAGTGGTTACATGAATTTACACGTCTGATAAAATGGCATGGAACTACACACACACGCACACACACAATAGTGCACATAAAACTGGTGAAATCTGAACAAAGTGGGTGGATTGCATCCATGTCAATTTCCTGGTTGTGCTATTGTACTGTATTATGCAGGACCTCAACACGGGAAGAAACGGTGAAGGCGCACACAGGATTTGCCTGTATTTTCTCTTACAATTTCATATGAATCTAAGATTATCTCAAAATAAAGAATTTCATTGAAAAAAGTTTTAGTGTTTTCAGTAGGTTGTTCTCATTATATCTAAAGCGGGAATAGTTTTTCATATTACCGAATTTTGTTTCCATTTCAGTCTATACATATGGATGCCACCTTATATACTGAAAGCAATGCTCATGTGAGTATAGTTTGTTCTCAATATTGCTATATTTTCCAATTTTCAAAGGTCTAAGAAGTATATTTTCATAAATTTACTGGACTGTGTATAGTTTTAAAATCTAACTTTTACATAGATGCTGTTCATTGTAGCATCATTGCTGAATCAAAACATAAACTTTTCCCATCGATGTCAAACAAAATATAGTATATATTTCTGTGATGCAATTAAATCGTGATGCAGTTAAATACAAGAATCAAGTTAACTCGGGCAATTTAAAAGTATCCAATATATCAGTTGTTTCCAGTGCTGTAGCATATTATCACTTTTAATCATATTTTTTACAAATTGTTTAAATACATTCATGCTCTACATTTTGCCCGAATCTCTACAGTTGTCAAAAAGGGATTCTGACTGGTTACTCTCTACGTGAGAAAAAAACCAAACACAACCCACAAAGTCTATCAGAATTCAAAACTGATCTCGAACTTGTTTCATTAATATGCTGCTGACGTCGCCTTAGTCATATAGGATTTCAGTTGAGTTGCTATTCCTTTCCCTCTGAATTGGCTACAAAAAACCAAGAAACAAATCCCTGACATCTTCACTTCGTGAAAAACAAACTGTGTTGTGTGCATTCAGAACAGTGAGTCCTCTCTCTATTATTCCTTAAGCAGAATTTCTCTGCAATAGAAGGTTTTGCCCTATCAAGACTTTCTAAGCATTGGAAAGAAGCCACAGCCAGAAACTAGAAAGAACAGATATCCATCATTCACTTAGATAGTGCTGCTGTGCTAGAAATTGTTTGCCGCTTTTGGCTTCAGCATGTTTTCCACTTTACTTTGCATTTTCTTCAAAGTAGAAAGCAGTCAGCTAACCACCAGCACTCCGAATCCTGAGATTGCTTTTTTTGTAAGACGATAACTAACTTCGCAACCCGTGGGTTGTAGAAAGTAGTTGAGATTGAAATTTAGATTTAAACCCTGACTCAGCCACTTCCAAGCTTTGTTACCTTGGAAGACACTAAATATTTCTGAACCTCAGTTTTATTATTTATTTTATTTATTATTTAGTTTATTATCGTCATGGTGACAGCATTTATTACCCTTTCAATCCGGAGAAGCTGCTGTGGGGGAATAAGGAATATTGCCAGTCCCAGGCATGTGGCTGTCATCCTTCCTTGCTTCCTTCCTTCTTCCTTCCTTGCTTCCTTCCTTCCGTAAGCACCTGTTAAGTGCCTGCAGAGTCCCAGGCACTGTGCATGGCATTGAGAACAGGAAATCAGACACGTCATGGTCAAATTCCCACATGCTCATTAAATGCTTCTTTTGTTTGAAGTTTAAGTTTTTGTTAAAGTAATCCTCTTGGGAAATGTATTTTTGTGGGACCTGAAAGGTACCTTTCTGATATGACCAGCCTGTGAATAGACCATACACCTGCTTTGATTTTTCTAAGAAATTTCTTGGAATCACGTCTGCCTCTGGAACTTTGGAACTTGCAGGAATAGTATGATTAGCGGCCACCACTGTTTAAAATGTTAACAATATGATCTGATTCTAAGAAATTCTTCCATATGCACCATCTCTATTAATGTTCTGAGAGTCTCAGGTCAGTATTATCTGCCCTTTACACAGAGGAAATGTGCTTAGTGAGGAAAAAGTGGCCTATTATTTCCACGTTTTCTAGTTTTATGTTCTTTCTTCTATACGGTATCACCATCCTTCCTGTTTTGTTCTCAGTTTGTTTTGGTTTTGATTTCAAAGCCAAAAGAGAAGAAAAAAATCAAGCTGCTTCCTATGTAAAACTTTTTAGGGGTATTGTGTTTCTTTATAAAATAGCTGGATTGACTTTTTAAAATATCAAAATTACATCTGTGTGAAACTGAATAATGGGGAAATAATTGTCTTTCTTTTTCTTTTTCAAAATGGATCTTTGTATCTCTTTTAGCCCAGTTGCAAAGTAACAGTGATGAAATGCTTTCTCCTGGAGTTACATGTTATTTTGCATGAGTCCAGAAATTCAGACATTAACGATACAGTAGAAAACCTTATCATCCTAGCAAACAGCAGCTTATCTTCCATTGAGGTGAGTTATCCAATAGTTATGCAGAGCTACATTGGATGCTCTTGGCTTGATTGGGAGAAATCATTAGCTGGATGGGATGTAATGGACAAGGAGACCCTCTGAAGGGGCACTTGGGAAAGTGAGTTAATTCCAGTGAAGTGGCATCCAGAAGCAGCACCATCACTGGTGTGCACACACTCCTACACTGTTTATTGATTTATTCATTCAACAAACATTGACTGCATGCTCTAGGCCGTGTGCTTTAGTGCTGGAATGACAAGGGTGAACCAGACAGTCAGGTCACTGACCTCAAGGTGTTGATCACTAGGTGCAGTGGATAGACATTAATCTAATTACATAATTGATGAGCATCCATAGTAGTAATCCACATTTACTTGGGTTATTACTCTGTGCCAGATACTGTTCTTCAAGGGTTAGGTGGTAATTCGCTCAATTCTCACAATCAATCTGTGAGATAGTTATCACTATTTCTGTTTAAGGTTGAAGGACTTGGGGCTCTGGGGGCTTGAATCTCTTCCTCCAATTCACACAGCTAGTAAAATGGGGAGCCAGGAGTCCCTGAGCAGTTTCACTCCAGAGTCTGCCTTCTTATCTACTCAAAGAATAAATGCTGCAAAAGGATAATAATAAAAATATTAATAATTGGAGTATAATTTGGGCCATCCCAGGCAACAGGAGCAACATAGGCCTCCAGGAGAGCAAATACCAGGGACCCTCTGGGGCACTGGCTATGCAAAGGCCCTACAAAGGATTATGTCTTTCAGGGCAAAACACTAGTGGCCAAAGCAAAGTGATTAGAAAAAGTTTTATAAACCAAAAAGGTATAATCATAATTTGTTCATTTCACAAATACTTTTTGGGCCCCATTGTAGGCCCTCAAGATAACAGAAGTGAAAGAACACACATAGTTCCTGCTCTTACGGTAGGAAGAAGCATACAGAAATCAATCAATAAGCAAATGAATAATAAGTCAGGTGTTTATTAAGTGGAAGGGCAAAAAAAAAAGAGGCAGGGAAGGCAACTGGGAATCTAATCTAGAGAAGGTTTACCTACTCAGCTGACATTTGGCAAAGACGTGAGACGGAAAGAGCTTTAAGGATGCCGGGGAAAGTATGTTCATGCAGAGGCAACTGAAAGAGCAGACGCCCCGAGCTAGTGTGGCTGGACACCTTGGGTTTTCCCTAAAAGTGCCAGGTGCTTCAATGTCACTGTGTCAGTGATGTTACCTCTTTATAACCACAGCCACTCCCCCGCCTCAGCACGCCCCACCGCCTTCTCTGTATGTCCCTCTATCTTAAATACTACATATCTTAGTTGATGGATATTGTCTGTTTCTTCCTATTAGAATGGCAGCTTCAGAAGGGGAGGGTTTTTTGTTTGTTTGTTTTCGTGCTGTATCCCAACTCCCAGAACAATGCTTGGCATGTACTAGATTCTCGATTTATTTCTGAATTGAATATATGAATGTTTAAAATACTCTTGTGATATGTTATCTCTCTGTTATTGGTCAAAAGACTGACCCATGCAGCAGATAACTCACAGCAGTGTCAATGGGGAACACTTTAATGTGCATTTTTATAGTCACCCTCATCATGACATAGTGTGGCCGGACTGCACACTCAGAAGACCTAAATGCAGAGCATTTCATTGATTATGTCAAATGAGATGAGTCATTTAATATCTCTACCTTCCTATCTGACATAATTATTTTCAGGATCAAATAGGACAGCATTATATGGAATATGATAGCACCTAGCATAGAGTATGTGCTTGATAAACACTGGTGAATCTGAATTTTAAATGCTTAATGGATGGAAAATCTAATTTTGAATTTTGCTGGTACAGCTTTCATGGTTCAGATGATCCCTGAAAAGTTTAATTGTTACATTTGCAATATTTTAGTTATTCATGAAACTGTTTATTTTTTTATTTCTTATTTTTTTCAACACCTTTATTGGAGTATAATTGCTTTACAATGGTGTGTTAGTTTCTGCTTTAAAACAAAGTGAATCAGCTATACATAAACATATATCTCCATATCTCCTCCCTCTTGCATCAACCTCCCATTCTCCCTATCCCACCCCTCTAGGTGGTCACAAAGCACCTAGCTGATCCCCCTGTGCTATGCGGCTGCTTCCCACTAGCGATCTATTTTGCATTTGGCCACTCTCTCACTTCATCCCAGCTTACCCTTCCCAATCCCCGTGTCCTCCAGTCCATTCTCTACATCTGTGTCTTTATTCCTGCCCTGCCCCTAGGTTCTTCAGAACCTTTTTTTTTTTTTAGATTCCATGTATATGTGTTAGCATATGGTATTTGTTTTTCTCTTTCTGACTTACTTCACTCTGTATGACAGACTCTAGGTCCATCTACCTCACTGCAAATAACTCAGTTTCGTTTCTTTTTATGGCTGAGTAATATTGCATTGTATATGTGAGCCACATCTTCTTTATCCATTCATCTGTCGATGGACACTTAGGTTGCTTCCATGTCCTGGCTATTGTAAATAGTGCTGCAATGAACATTGTGGTACATGACTCCTTTTGAATTATGGTTTTCTCAGGGTATATGCCCAGTAGTGGGATTGCTGGGTCATATGGTAGTTCTGTTTTTTACGGAACTTCCATACTGTTCTCCATAGCGGCTGTATAAATGTACATCCCCACCAACAGTGCAAGAGGGTTCCCTTTTTTCCACACCCTCTCCAGCATTTATTGTTTGGAGATTTTTTGATGATGGCCATAATGACTGGTGTGAGGTGATACCTCATTGCAGTTTTGATTTGCATTTCTCTAATAATTAGTGATATTGAGCATCCTTTCATGTGTTTGTTGGCAATCTGTACATTTTCTTTGGAGAAATGTCTATTTAGGTCTTCTGCCCATTTTTGGATTGGATTGATTGTCTTTTTGATATTGAACAGCATCAGCTGCTTGTAAATTTTGGAGATTAATCCTTTGTCAGTTGCTTCATTTGCAAATATTTTTCCCATTCTGAAGGTTGTCTTTTCATCTTGTTTATGTTTTCCTTTGCTGTGCAAAAGCTTTTAAGTTTCATTAGGTCCCATTTGGTTATTTTTGTTTTTATTTGCATTTCTCTAGGAGGTGGATCAAAAACGATCTTGCTGTGACTTATGTCATAGAGTGTTATGCCTATGCTTTCCTCTAGCTGTCCAGTTTTCCCAGCACCACTTATTGAAGATAATGTCTTTTCTCCATTGTATATTCTTGCCTCCTTGATCAAAAATAGGGTGACCATATGTTTGTGGGTTTATCTCCGGGCTTTCTATCCTATTCCATTGATCTATATTTCTGTTTTTGTGCAAGTACCATACTGTCTTGATTACTGTAGCTTTGTAGTATAGTCTGATGTCCGGGAGCCTGATTCCTCCAGCTCTGTTTTTCTTTCTCTAGATTGTTTTGGCTATTTGGGATCTTTTGTGATTCTAAACAAATAGGGAAATTTTTTGTTCTAGTTCTGTGAAAAATGCCATTGGTAGTTTGATAGGCATTGAATCTGTAGATTGCTTTGGGTAGTATAGTCATTTTCTCAATGTTGATTCTTCCAGTCCAAGGACACGGTATATCTCTCCATCTGTTTGGATCATGTTTAATTTCTTTCCTCATAGTTTTCTGGATACAGGTCTTTTGTCTCCTTAGGTAGGTTTATTCCTAGGTATTTTATTCTTTCTATTTCAATGGTAAATGGGTGTGTTTCCTTAATTTCTCTTTCAGATTTTTCACCATTACTGTATAGGAATGCAAGAGATTTCTGTGCATTAATTTTGTATCCTGCTACTTTACCAGATTCATTGATTAGCTCTAGTGGTTTTCTGGTAGCATCTTTAGGATTCTCTATGTATAGTATCATGCCATCTGCAAACAGTGACAGCTTTGCTTCTTCTTTTCTTATTTGGATTCCTTTTATTTCTTTTTCTACTCTGATTGCTGTGGCTAAAACTTCCAAAACAGTGTTGAATAATAGTGGTGAGAGTGGACAGCCTTGTCTTGTTCCTGATCTTAGAGGAAACGGTTTCAGTTTTTCACCATTAAGAACAATGTTGGCTGTGGGTTTGTCATATATGGCCTTTATTATGTTGAGGTAACTTTCCTCTATGCCTACTTTCTGGAGGGTTTTTATCATAAATGGGTGTTGAATTTGGTCGAAAGCTTTCTCTGCATCTATTGAGATGACCATATGGTTTTTCACCTTCAGTTTGTTAATATGGTGTATCACATTGATTGATTTGCGTGTGTTGAAGAATCCTTGCATTCCTGGGATAAACCCCACTTGATCATGGTGTATGATCCTTTTAATGTGCTATTGGATTCTGTTTGCTAGTATCTGGTTGAGGATTTTTGCATCTATGTTCATCAGTGATATTGGCCTGTAGTTTTCTTTCTTTGTGACATCTTTGTCTGGTTTTGGTATCAGGGTGATGGTGGCCTCATAGAATGAGTCTGGGAGTGTTCCTCCCTCTGCTATATTTTGGAGGAGTTTGAGATGCATAGGTGTTAGCTCTTCTCTAAATGTTTGACAGAATTTGCCTATGAAGCCATCTGGTCCTGAGCGTTTGTTTGTTGGAAGATATTTAATCACAGTTTCAATTTCAATTCTTGGGATTGATCTGTTTATGTTTTCTATTTCTTACTGATTCAGTCTCAGAAGGTTGTGCTTTTCTAAGAATTTGTCTATTTCTTCCACATTGTCCATGTTGTTGGCACATAGTTGCTAGTAGTAATCTCTCATGACCCTTCGTATTTCTGCAGTGTCAGCTGTTACTTCTCCTTTTTCATTTCTAATTCTATTGGTTTGAGTCTTATCCCTTTCTTTTTTGATGAGTCTGGCTAATGATTTATCAATTTTGTTTATCTTCTCAAAGAACCAGCTTTTAGTTTTATTGATCTTTGCTATTGTTTCCTTCATTTCTTTTTCATTTATTTCTGATCTGATCTTTATGATTTCTTTCCTTCTGATAACTTTGGGTTTTTTTGTTCTTCTTTCTAATTGCTTTAGGTGTAAGGCTAGGTTGTTTTTTTGAGATTTTTCTTGTTCTTTGAGGTAGGATTGTATTGCTATAAACCTCCCTCTTAGAGCCGCTTTTGCTGCATCCCATCAGTTTTGGGTCGTTTTGTTTTCGTTGTCATTTGTTTCTAGGTTTTTTTATTTCCTCTTTGAGTTCTACAGTGATCTTTTGGTTATTTAGTAGTGTATTTTTTAGCCTCCATTTGTTTGTGTTTTTTACAGTTTTTTTCCTATAGTTGACATTAAGTCTCACAGTGTTGTCGCTGGAAAAGATACTTGATACGATTTCCATTTTCTTAAATTTACCAAGGCTTGATTTGTGACCCAAGATACGATCTATCCTGGAGAATGTTCCATGAACACTTGGAATAAAGTGTATTCTGTTGTTTTTGGATGGAATGTCCTATAAATATCAATTAAGTCCATCTTGCTTAATGTATCATTTAAAGCTTGTGTTTCCTTATTTATTTTCATTTTGGATGATCTGTCCATTGGTGAAAGTGAGGTGTTAACGTCCCCTACTATGATTGTGTTACTGTGTTACTGTCTGTTTCCCCTTTTATGGCTGTTAGCATTTGCCTTATGTATTGCGGTGCTCCTGTGTTGGGTGCATAAATATTTACAGTTGTTATATCTTCTTCTTGGATTGATCCCTTGATCATTATGTAGTGTCCTTCTTTGTCTCTTTTAATAGTCTTTATTTTATAGTCTATTTTGTCTGATATGAGAATTGCTACTCCCTCTTTCTTTTGATTTCCATTTGCATGGAATATCTTTTTCCATCCCCTCACTTTCAGTCTGTATGTGTCCCTAGGTCTGCAGTGGTCTCTTGTAGACAGCATATATACAGGTCTTCTTTTTGTATCCATTTTGTAGCCAGTCTGTGTCTTTTGGTTGGAGCATTTAATCCATTTAAATTTAAGGTAGTTATCGATATCTGTGTCCCTATTACCATTTTCTTAATTATTTTGGGTTTGTTACTGTAGGTCTTTTCCTTCTCTTGTGTCTCCTGCCTAAAGAAGTTCCTTTAGCATTTGTTGTAAAGCTGGTTTGGTGGTGCTGAATTCTCTTAGCTTTTTACTCTCTAAAGGTTTTAATTTCTCCATCAAATCTGAATGAGATCCTTGCTGCATAGATTAATCTTGGTTGTAGGTTTTTTCCTTTCATCACTTTAAATATGTCCTGCCACTCCCTCCTAGCTTGCAGAGTTTCTGCTGAAAGACCAGCTGTTAACCTTATGGGGATTCCCTTTTATGTTATTTGCTGTTTTTCCCTTGCTGCTTTTAATATTTTTTCTTTGTATTTAATTTTAGAAAGTTTGATTAATATGTGTCTTGGCATGTTTCTCCTTGGATTTATCCTGTATGGGACTCTGTGCTTCTTGGACTTGATTAACTATTTCCTTTTCCATATTAGGGAAGTTTTCAACTATAATCTCTTCAAATACTTTCTCAGTCCCTGTCTTTTTCTCTTCTTCTTCTGGGACCCCTATAATTCAAATGTTGGTGCATTTAATGCTGTCCCAGAGGTCTCTGACACTGTCCTCAATTCTTTTCATTCTTTTTTTCTTTAGTCTGCTCTGTGGTAGTTATTTTCACTATTTTATCTTCCAGGTCACTTATCTGTTCTTCTGCCTCAGCTATTCTGCTATTGATTCCTTCTAGAGAATTTTGAATTTCATTTATTGTGTTGTTCATCATTGTTTGCTCTTTAGTTCTTCTAGGTCCTTGTTAAACATTTCTTGTATTTTCTCCATTCTATTTCCAAGATTTTGGATCATATTTACTATCATTACTCTAAATTCTTTTTCAGGTAGACTGCTTCTTTCCTCTTCATTTGTTTGGTCTGGTGGGTTTTTATCTTGCTCCTTCATCTGCTGTGTGTTTCTCTGTCTTCTCATTTTGCTTAAGTTACTGTGCTTGGAGGTCTCCTTTTCGCAGGCTCCAGGTTTGTAGTTCCCATTGTTTTTGGTGTCTGTTCCCAGTTCATAAAATTGATTCAGTGGGTTGTGTAGGCTTCCTGGTGGAGGGGACTAGTGCCTGGGTTCTGGTGGATGAGGCTGAATCTTGTCTTTCTTGTGGGCAGGACAGCACCCGGTGGTGTGTTTTGGGTTGTCTGTGACCTTATTATTATTTTAGGCAGCCTCTCTGCTAATGGGTGGGGTTGTGTTCCTGTCTTGCTATTTGTTTGGCATAGGGTGTCCAGCAATGTAGTTTGCTGGTCATTGAGTGGAGCTGGGTCTTATTGTGCAGATGGAGATCTCTTGGAGAGCTTTCACTGTTTGATATTACATGGAGCTAGGAGGTGTTTGGTGGACCAGTGTCCTGAACTCGGCCCTCCCACCTCAGAGGCACAGGCCTGACACCTGGCTGGAGCATGAAGACCCTGTCAGCCACACGGCTCAGAAGAAGAGGGAGAAAAAAAGAAAGAGAGCAAGAAAAAGTAAAATAAACTAAAAAGTTATTAAAATAAAAAATAAATTTTTAAATTAAAAAATTGAAAACTAATTTAAAAAAGAAAGAAAGAAAGAAGAGAGGTTCCAAACCAAAAAACAAATCCACCAACAAGCACTAAAAACTATACTAAAAAAACCCCAAAAAAACAAAAGAAAATGGAGAGACAGAACCCTAGGACAAATGGTAAAAGCAAAAGTATACAGACAAAATCACACAAAGAAACATACACATACACACACACAAAAAGGGAAAAACATATATATATATATATATATATATATATATATATATATTTTAAAAAAAGGAAGAGAGCAACCAAATCAATAAACAAATGTACCAATGATAATAAACTCTAAATACCAAACTAAGATAAATGTAAAACTAGAAACAAATTAGATGCAGAAAGCAAACCACAAGTCTACAGTTGCCCAACATCCACCACCTCAATTTGGGGATGATTTGTTGTCTATTCAGGTATTCCAGAGATGCAGCATACATCAAGGTGATTGTGGAGGTTTAATCCACTGTTCCTGAGGTTGCTGGGAGAGATTTCCCTTTATCTTCTTTGTTCGCACAGCTCCTGGGGTTCAGCTTTGATTTGGCCCTGCCCCTTCCTGTAGGTCTCCTGAGGGTGTCAGTTCTTTGCTCAGACAGGGTGGGGTTAAAGGAGCAGCTGATTAGTGGGCTCTGGCTCACTCAGGCCGAGGGGAGGGAGGGGTACGGAATGCGGGGTGAGCCTGCAGTGGCAGAGGCCAGCGTGACGTTGTAACAGCCTGAGGTGGGCCATGTGTTCTCCCGGGGAAGCTGTCCCTGGATGACGGGACCCTGGCAGTGGCGGGCTGCACAGGCTCCCGGGAAGGGAGGTGTGGATAGTGACCTGTGCTCACACACAGGCTTCTTGGTGGCTGCAGCAGCAGCCTTAACGTCTCATGCCTATCTCTGGTGTCTGCACTGATAGCCACGGCTCGCACCCATCTCTGGAGCTTGTTTAGGCAGTGCTCTGAATCCCCTTTCCTCGCGCACCCCAAAACAATGGTCTCTTGCCTCTTAGGCAGTTCCAGACGTTTTCCCGGGCTCCCTCCCAGCTAGCTGTGGTGCACTAGCCCCCTTCAGGCTGTGTTCACGCAGCCAACCCCAGTCCTCTCCCTGGGGTCTGACCTCCGATGCTGGAGCCTCAGCTTCCAGCCCCCACCCGCCCCGGCAGGGGAGCAGACAAGCCTCTCGGGCTGGTGAGTGCTGGTCGGCACCGATCCTCTGTGTGGCAATCTCTCCGCTTTGCCCTCTGCACCCCTGTTGCTGTGCTCTCGTCCTTGGCTCCGATACTTCCCCCCTGCCTCCCCCCATTTCCGCCAGTAAGGGACTTCCTGGTGTTTGGAAACTTTTCCTCCTTCAGAGCTCCTTCCCAGAGGTGCAGGTGCCATCCCTATTCTTTTGTCTCTGCTTTTTCTTTTGCCCTACCCAGGTACGTGGGGAGTTTCTTGCCCTTGGGGAGGTCTGAGGTCTTCTGCCAGCGTTCAGTAGGTGTTCTGTAGGAGTTGTTCCACATGTAGATGTATTTCTGATGTATTTGTGGGGAGGAAGGTGATCTCCACGTCTTACTCCTCCGCCATCTTGAAGGTCTCTCTGAAACTGTTTAAATTACTATAATTTGTGGTATTCATTGAAATAGTTGAATTCGACCGATAATAATTGGGTGAATATTATGTGCCAGGCCCTATGCTAAATGCTAGGGGAGCAAAAATACATAGCCTTGCCTTCCTGGAAAAGCCTAGAGAATAGTGGTATGAGAAGCATAAAGCTCCATAATATCAATAGAATACATGATGTGATATAAGACAGAGTCTAAACAAGAGGTTCTGAGAATGTAGAGAAGGGACATTTAGTGCAGCCCCAGGAGCTCCCAGGTTCAGAAAAGCCTTCCTAATGGAAACAGCGCCTGAATGATCTTAAGTGTGAGTGGTAGTAGCTAAAATAAAAGTGTGGAACAGGCAGAGAGAAAAGCAAAGATAGCGAGGCACCTAATGGCCTAATGTATGTATGGGAGCTAAAGGCATGAGCCCAGTGTTCCTAGGGCATATCTTTGAGCTGTGGAAAACGTGAAAGAAATAGGTAAGGAACCGCTCAAGGAGGGCCTGCATGCCATGCAGTGAAGCATGGACTTCATGCTGGGGTAGATGACCAGAAACTATTGAAGGACTCTAACAGAAGTTCATGGTTCGATAGATTTTTTTTTTTCAATTTTTTTTTCATTGTCCTTAATTCACTCTAGGAAAAATCAGCCCTTATCAAATCACCCATAGTTCTTCCTAATATGATAATTAATCTACCAACGAATTTATGTCTCAAGACTTCACCATATGGTTCAAATGATATGATATTTGCAGGAAAGGCATATTTTAGACTTTCCAATCTAATCCTTTCTTTTTATTTGCAGTATAAAACTGAATTGGGATGCAAAGAATGTGAGGAGCTGGAGGAAAAACATATTAAAGAATTTTTGAAGAGTTTTGTACATATTGTGCAAATGTTCATCAACCCTTCTTGATTGCAGCTAATCCTTTTCAGCACGTCTATTATTAACAAACATCTCCCCACTGCTGAGAGGCAACAGCGAAACACTCGGCATTTCAAATATGCTGCCAAAATAAATTCTTCTGGCAAGAGGATGATCAGGATCTTTGATCAGATGAACTCACAGAAATGAAGGCCAAACAATGGCATTGAGTACCATGGTGTCTATGAACGAAGGACTTATTTTATTCATTTATTCTTAATTTATTATTGAGATTGTACATATTTGTAGCATAATGTAAAATGTTGAATAACATTGTGTACATATTTTATCTTTTGAAATTGCACTGATATTTTATGTCATAAGAAAATAGAGGGTGTTTGGTTCAAGGGTGATAGTCAAATTATTTAACAACCACTGGGGCTGGGCACCACTGCTGTAGGTAAAGAGGATGCCCCAACCAATGTGGAAATTGACCAGCAGCCTTCCTTTACTTCTCCTTTAGGTGTAGCACTTGGAGGGAGAATTGACTACCAACGAGAAAGGAGGAACTAGATGTGAGACCAGTAATTTCGTTATTGATATATAAAGCGCTTGTTATGAGAGAGAGAATTTGCAAGTACCCGGCATGGAATGTGCATCAGTCCATCTCAGGTGGGGATGGCAATAATAAACCTTCACTGATAGGTGGAACTGTGTATCAAAAACTAATGATTGCACCGGTGTTTATATTTCATGCTTTCCCAAGTACAGGTATTTTATTTTTCCACATTGTATTTGCCATGTTTGTATAATAAAAAACTGCTGATGAGTTAAAGTCAACGTGATCTGGCATAAAATAATTGTTTCTATTATTTTTTAGTATACGGTCTAAAATTTTCAAACTCTTTTCAAATGGAACTGACTGAAATGAAATATTCTCATTTCATCACAAATTTCTTTCCCCCGGTTCACTTCTGGCAGTCTTTACTGAGAGACTAAATGGCAGGAATTGATCTCTTAAGAACTGGATTTCTTTCCATTTCACAGTGCAAACCATTTCTCTATTGAAATATTCTTTTGGGGTCCAGTGCCCCATCCAGGATCATGTATCTCATTCTTTTAGTCAATGTATGCTTAAAATTTTCTTTCAAGATACTTTTAGAGAAATCTGTATTCCATTTCACTTCCAAAGAGTCCTGTGTTAGCTCTCAGTTCATTCCCTGATCTCAGTCCAGACAAATAGTATTTGGCAGCCATTGGGATTGTACCAGTTTATTAAATTTCATTTGAAATGGATTTTTTGACAATGCAATTGTTTTGCTTATTGTATCAGAAGGTACTAAGCAGAAATTTTAAAAGTTAAAATACAGATTTTTTGATAATTATTCAATTAGAGGTCAAATTCTTGTAATATGTCAAGAAAATTTTACTATGTGCATTAAACCCAAATACATTATAGGAATTCAGTTTTTAGTTTAATCTTTCTAGATGTGAATAATAATGTCTAAAACATGACAATATATTTCTCTGAGATAAAAATAGTCTAGATGGAATGATGGCATTTGTAAAACACAGTCATGATCATGCTTCTACTCTTTTATTTTGGTTCTTGTGGTACAACATTTTGGTTCTTGTGGTACAACATTTTGGTCTGTGACTTGGATAAAGATAGAAGGTGTGCTTATCAAATTTATGGGATATGTGAATTATGTAACAGAATGAAAATTTACAATTGCCTCAGACTAGAAGGAAGTGCCAGTGTAACAAGATGAAAATTAACAAGGATATACAAAGAGTTCTGTACTTGGCCACAGTAATGAACTGCAAGAGAAGGAATAAGGAAGATGCAGCTGGATTCAGCAAAAAAAGGTTTTAGGGTTTTTATGCACTAGTAACTCAGTGTAAGTTGACAGTTTGATATGA
This sequence comes from Lipotes vexillifer, assembly GCF_000442215.2. NCBI lineage: Eukaryota > Metazoa > Chordata > Mammalia > Artiodactyla > Lipotidae > Lipotes > Lipotes vexillifer. Next base: position 2,164,877 of record NW_006790911.1, on the reverse strand, counting down.
CTATTAAAAAGGCAATTGCAATTGTTAGCTACTTTCATATAAATATATTACTTAGGTCAGTATTTTTAAAGTGTGACCAGTGGCATCAAAATCACCTGGAAGCTTTTTTGTTTGTTTGTTTTTTGTCTTTTACTGTATTGAGAAATAATTGGCATACATCACTATATACGTTTAAGATGTAGAGCATGAGGTTTGATTTACATATATTGTGAAATGATTAACAAAATAGGCTTGGCTAACGTCATCTTCTCATATAGATACAATATAAAGAAAAGAAAGAAAAAAGAAAACAGGAAAAAAAATTTCTCCTTGAGATGAGAACTTAAAGAATTTACACTCTGGGACTTCCCTGGTGGTACAGTGGTTAAGAATCCGCCTGCCAACGCAGGGGACACGGGTTCGAGCCCTGGTCCAGGAAAATCCCACATGCCACGCAGCAACTAAGCCCATGCACCGCAACTACTGAGCCTGCGCTCTAGAGCCCGTGAGCCACAACTACTGAGCCTGCGTGCCTAGAGCCTGTGCTCTGCAACAAGAGAAGCCACCACAATGAGAAGCCTGCACACTGCAACAAAGTCACCCACACTCACAGCAACTAGAGAAAGACCGCACGCAGCAACGAAGATCCAGTGCAGCCAAAAATAAATAAATTTATTTTTTTAAAAAAGGAATTGGACTTCCCTGGTGGCGCAGTGGTTGACAGTCCGCCTGCCGATGCAGGGGACACGGGTTCGTGCCCTGGTCCGGGAAGATACCTCATGCCACGGAGCGTCTGGGCCCGTGAGCCATGGCCGCTGAGCCTGTGCGTCCGGAGCCTGTGCTCCGCAACGGAGAGGCCACAACAGTGAGAGGCCTGCATACTGCAAAAAAAAAAAAAAAAAAATTTACTCTCTAAACAACTTTCCTATAAATCATAGGTCAGTGTTAGCTAGAGTCATCATGTTGTACATTACATCCCTAGCACTTATTTATCTCGTCACTAGAAGTTTGTACCTTTTGACCATCTTCCTCTCTTTTTTAAAAATGAGTTGTTGTTTTTAAGATTTCACATAAAAGTGAGCTCATACAGTATTTGTCTTTCTCTGACTTATTTCACTTAGCATAATGCCTTTAGGTTCCATCCATGTGGTCACAAATGGTGAAATGTCTTCATTTTTTATGGCTAAATAATATTCCATGGGATACGTGTGTGTGTGTCTATATATGTGTGTACACACACACACACACACACACACACACACACACACACATACATTTATATGCCTCAACTTCTTTATCCATTAATCCATAGATGAACACTTAGGTTGTTTCCATATCTTGGCTGTTGTAAATAATACTTCTGTGACCTAGGGGTACAGATATATTTTCAAGTTAGTGTTTTTGTTTCCTTTGTATATATTCCCAGAAGCAGAATTGTTGGATCATATATATGGTAGTTCTCTTTTTAATTTTTTGAGGAACTTCCATAGTGTTCTCCATAGTGGCTGCACCGTCTTACAATCCCATCATCTGTGCACAGGGTCCCCTTTTCTCCATATCCTCACCAACACTTGATATTTGTTGTCTTTTTGACACTAGTCATTCTAATAGGTGTGGGATAACTTCTCATGGTTTTGATTTGCGTATTCCTGATGGTTAGTGATGTTGAGCATCTTTCCATGTATCTGTTGGCTTTGTACATCTTCTTTGGAGAAATGTTTATCAGGTCCATTGCCCATTTATTAACTTTTTTTAAATTGAGTTGTATGAGTTCTTTCTTTATTTTGGATATCCACCCTGTTTCAGATATATAGTTTGCAAATAATTTTTCCCATTCTATAGTTTGTTATAGTTTGTTGGTGGATTCTTTTGCTGTGCAGATGTTTTTTAGTTTGATGTAGTCCCACTTATTTATTTTTGATTTTTGTTGCTTGTGCATTAGATGTCATGTCCAAAAAATCATTATCAAGACCCATGTAAAGGATTTTTATTCCTATGTTTCCTTCTAGAATTTTCATGATTTCAGATCTTACATTTAAGTCCTTAATTCATTTTATTTAATTTTTGTGTGTGGTGTTAAGATATGGGTCCAGTTTCATTCTTTTACATGTGAGTATCCAGCTATCCCAGAACAATTTATTGAAAAGAACTTCTTTTCTCCATTAAGTATTCTCAGCTCCCTTGTCAAATATTAGTTGGCTATATATGCTTGGTCTTATTTCTGGGCTCTCAATTCTGTTTCTTTTGTCTATTGTCTGTTTTTATGCCAGTACTATACTATTTTGATTACTATAGCTTTATAGTTTAGCTTGCCTCCTTATTTGTTCTTCTTTCTCTGTATTTCTTTGGCTGTTTGGGGTATTTTGTGATTCTATATAAATTTCAGGAGTGCTTTTTCCACCTCTGTAAAAAAGGCCATTGAAATCTTGATAGGGATTGTATTGAATCTGTAGATGGCAGTATTGACATTTTAACAATATTTATTCTTCCAATCCATGAATATGGGATACTTTTCCATTATTTGTTTTTACTTTACCATTATATGTTTTTACTTCACTTTCTTTCATCAATATCTAATAGTATATAGAGTACTTTAACCTCTTTAGTGGAATTTATTCCTAAGTGTTTTACTGTTTTTGCTGCTATTGTAAATGAGATTGATTTCCTTATTACTTTTTCAGAAATTTACTGTATAGAAATGCTACTGACTTATTAAGTCTATTCTTTATTGATATATTAAAAGTTCAATGTATGCTGTTCAGCTTAATAAACTGAATTGGTTATATTTCCCAAACAGTTTTAAAAGAAGTCTCTACATACAGAAAAAGAAAATTTTTCAATTCAGATATAAACTACTATCCTAAAATTAAAATTAAGTAGAATTTAGATGTGAACATGAAGAGAAATGGTACCAAAAATATGTGAAAAATCATTTTTATGATATTAAACTAATGTTTTCTCTTCAAAAATTTCCACTGAAAATAAGGAAGTGTGAGCTTGTGTCTTTTGTAGAAACTTATTATATGATTTATTAAATTATATTAAGCTCCTGCAAGAAGTGACACGTATGAGATGACTTTTTATTTGAATTTTTTCGTTTTTTTTTAACATCTTTATTGGAGTATAACTGGTTTACAACAGTGTGTTAGTTTCTGCTTTATAACAAAGTGAATCAGTTATACATGTACATATATCCCCATATCTCTTCCCTCTTGCACCTCCCTCCCTCCCATCCTCCCTATCCCACCCCTCTAGTTGGTCACAAAGCACTGAGCTGACCTCCCTGTGCTATGTGATTGCTTCCCACTAGCTATCTATTTTACATTTGGTAGTGTATTTATGTCCATGCCACTCTCTCACTTTGTGCCACCTTACACTTTCCCTTCTCCATATCCTCAAGTCCATTGTCTAGTAGGTCTGCGTCTTTATTCCTGTCTTGCTCCTAGGTTCTACATGACCATTTGTTTTTGTTGTTTAGATTCCATATATATGTGTTAGCCTAGGTATTTGTTTTTCTCTTTCTGACTTACCTCACTCTGTATGACAGACTCTAGGTCCACCCACCTCACTACAAATAACTCAATTTCGTTTCTTTTTATGGCTGAGGAATATTCCATTGTATATATGTGCCACATCTTTTTTATTCATTCATCTGTTGATGGACACTTAGGTTGCTTCCATGTCCTCGCTTTTGTAAATAGAGCTGCAATGAACATTGTGATACATGACTCTCTTTGAATTTTGTTTTTCTCAGAGTATATGCCCCGTAGTGGGATTGCTGGCTCATATGGTAGTTCTATTTTGAGTTTTTTAAGGAACCTCCATACTGTTCTCCATAGTGGCTGTATCAATTTACATTGCCACCAACAGCGCAAGAGGGGTCCCTTTTCTCCACACCCTCTCCAGCATTTATTGTTTGCAGATTTTTTGATGATGGCCATTCCGATAGGTGTGACATGGTATCTCATTGTAGTTTTGATTTGAATTCTTCTAATGATTAATGATGTCGAGCATTCCTTCATGTGTTTGTTGGCAGTCTGTATATCTTCTTTGGAGAAACGTCTGTTTACGTCTTCTGCCCATTTCTGGATTGGGTTGTTTGTTTTTTCATATTCAGCTGCATGAGCTGCTTGTAAATTTTGGAGATTAATCCTTTGTCAGTTGCTTCATTTGTAAATATTTTCTCCCATTCTGAGGGTTGTCTTTTCATCTTGTTTATGGTTTCCTTTGCTGTGCAAAAGCTTTTAAATTTCATTAGGTCCCATTTGTTTCTTTTTGTTTTTATTTCCATTTCTCTAGGAGGTGGGTCGAAAAGGATCTTGCTGTGATTTATGTCATAGAATGTTCTGCCTATGTTTTCCTCTAAGAGTTTGATAGTGTCTGGCCTTACATTTAGGTCTTTAATCCATTTTGAGTTTATTTTTGTGTATGATGTTAGGGAGTGTTCTAATTTCATTCTTTTACATGTAGCTGTCCAGTTTTCCCAGCACCACTTATTGAAGAGGTTGCCTTTTCTCCACTGTATATTCTTGCCTCCTTTATCAAAATAAGCTGACCATAGGTGCGTGGGTTTATCTCTGGGCTTTCTATCCTGATCCATTGATCTATATTTCTGTTTTTGTGCCAGTATCATACTGTCTTGATTAAAGTAGCTTTGTAGTATAGTCTGAAGTCAGGGAGCCTGATTCCTCCAGCTCCGTTTTTCTTTCTCTAGATTGCTTTGGCTTTTCGGGGTCTTTTGTGTTTCCATACAAATTGTGAAATATTTTGTTCTAGTTCTGTGAAAAATGCCATTGGTAGTTTGATAGGGATTGCATTGAATCAGTAGATAGCTTTGGGTAGTGTAGTCATTTTCACAATGTTGATTCTTCCAATCCAAGAACACGGTATATCTCTCCATCTGTTGGTATCATCTTTAATTTATTTCATCAGTGTCTTATAATTTTCTGCATACAGGTTTTTTTTCTCCTTAGGTGGGTTTATTACTAGATATTTTACTCTTTTTGCTGCAATGGTAAATGGGAGTGTTTTCTTAATTTCACTTTCAGATTTTTCATCATTATTGTATAGGAATGCAAGAGATTTCTGTGCATTAATTTTGTATCCTGCTACTATACCAAATTCATTGACTAGCTCTAGTAGTTTTCTGGTAGCATCTTTAGGATTCTCTATGTATAGTATCATGTCTTCTGCAAACAGTGAGTTTTACTTCTTCTTTTCCAATTTGGATTCCTTTATTTCTTTTTCTTCTCTGATTGCTGTGGCAAAAACTTCCAAAACTATGTTGAATGATAGTGGTGAGAGTGGGCAACATTGTCTCTGATCTTAGTGGAAATGGTTTCAGTTTTTCACCATTGAGGATGATGTTGGCTGTGGGATTGTCATATATAGCCTTTATTATGTTGAGGAAAGTTCCCTCTATGACTACTTTCTGGAGGGTTATTATCATAAATGGGTGTTGAATTTTGTCAAAAGCTTTCTCTGCATCTATTGAGATGATCATATGGTTTTTCTCCTTCAATTTGTTAATATGGTGTATCACATTGATTGATTTGTGTATATTGAAGAATCCTTGCATTCCTGGGATAAACCCCACTTGATCATGGTGTATGATCCTTTTAATGTGCTGTTGGATTCTGTTTGCTAGTATCTGGTTGAGGATTTTTGCATCTATGTTCATCAGTGATATTGGCCTGTAGTTTTCTTTCTTTGTGATATCTTTGTCTGGTTTTGGTATCAGGGTGATGGTGGCTCCATGGAATGTGTTTGGGAGTGTTCCTCCCTCTGCTATATTTTTCAAGAGTTTGAGAAGTATAGGTGTTAGCTCTTCTCTAAATGTTTGATAGAATTCACCTGTAAAGCCATCTGGTCCTGGGGTTTTGTTTTGTGGAAGATTTTTAATCACAGTTTCAATTACAGTGCTTGTGATTGGTCTGTTTATATATTCTGTTTCTTCCTGGTTCAGTCTCAGAACATTGTGCTCTTCTAAGAATTTGTCCATTTGTTCCAGATTGTCCAGTTTACTGGCATATAGTTGCTTGTAGTAATCTCTCATGATCCTTTGTATTTCTGCAGTGTCAGTTGATACTTCTCCTTTTTCATTTCTAATTCTATTGATTTGAGTCTTCTCGCTTTTCTTCTTAATGAGTCTGGCTAAAGGTATGTCAATTTTGTTTCTCTTCTGAAAGAACCAGCTTTTAGTTTTATTGATCTTTGCTATTGTTTCCTTCATTTCTTTTTCATTTATTTCTGATCAGATCTTTATGATTTCTTTCCTTCTGATAACGTTGGGGTTTTTTGTTCTTCTTTCTCTGATTGCTTAAGTGTAAGGTTAGGTTGTTTATTTGAGATGTTTCTTGTTTCTTAAGGTAGGATTGTATTGCTATAAACTTCCCTATTAGAACTGCTTTTGCTGCATCCCATAGGTTTCGGGTCTTTGTGTTTTCATTGTCATTTTTTTCTAGGTATTTTTTGATTTCCTCTTTGATTTCTTCAGTGATTAGGTAGTGTGTTGTTTATCCTTCATATGTTTGTATTTTTTTACATATTTTATTCTGAAATTGATATCTAATCTCATAGCGTTGTGGTCGGAAAAGAAACTTGATACGATTTCCATTTTCTTAAATTTATCAGAGCTTGATTTGTGACCCAAGATATGATCTATCCTGGAGAATGTTCCATGAGCAATGTCCCAAGAAAGTGTATTCTGCTGTTTGTGGATGGAATGTCCTATAAATATCAATTAAGTCCATCTTGTTTAATGTATCATTTAAAGCTCGTGTTTCCTTATTTATTTTCATTTTGGATGATCTGTCCATTGGTGAAAGTGGGGTGTTAAAGTCCCCTACTATGATTGTGTTACTGTCCATTTCCCCTTTTATGGCCGTTAGTTTTTGCATTATATATTGAGGTGCTCCTATGTTAGGTGCATAAATATTTACAATTGTTGGATTGATCTCTTGAGCATTATGTAGTGTCCTTTTCTGTCTCTTGTAATAGTCTTTGTTTTAAAGTCTATTTTGTCTGATATGAGAATTCCTACTCCAGCTTTCTTTTGATTTCCATTTGCATGAAATGTCTTTTTCCATCCCCTCACTTTCAGTCTGTGTGTGTCCATAGGTTTGAAGTGGGTCTCTAGTAGACAACATATATACAGATCTTAACTTTTTGTATCCATTCAGCCAGTCTATGTCTTTTGCTTGGAGCATTTAATCCATATACATTTAAGGTAATTATCTACATCTATGTTCCTATTACCATTTTCTTAATTGTTTTGAGTTTGTTATTGTAGGTCTTTCCCTTCTCTTGTGTTTCCTGCCTAGAGAAGTTCCTTTAGCATTTGTTGTAAAGCTGGTTTGATGGTGCTGAATTCTCTTAGCTTTTGCTTGTCTGTAAAGGTTTTAATTTCTCTGTCAAACCTGAATGAGATCCTTGCTGCGTAGAGTAATCTTGGTTGTAGGTTTTTTCCCCTTCATCACTTTAAATATGTCCTGCCACTCCCTTCTGGCTTGCAGAGTTTCTGTTGAAAGATCAGCTGTTAACCTTATAGGGATTCCCTTGTGTGTTATTTGTTGTTTTTCCCTGGCTGCTTTTAATATTTTTTCTTTGTATTTAATTTTTGATCATTTGATTAATATGTGTCTTGGTGTGTTTCTCCTTGGATGTTTCCTGTATGGGACTCTCTGTGCTTCCTGGACTTGATTAACTGTTTTCTTTCCCATATTAGGGAAGTTTTCAACTATAATCTCTTTAAATATTTTCTCAGTCGCTTTCTTTTTCTCTTCTTCTTCTGGGACCCCCATAAATCGAATGTTGGTGCGTTTAATGTTGTCCCAGGGGTCTCTGAGACTGTCCTCAGTTCTTTTCATTCTTTTTTCTTTATTCTGCTCTGCAGTAATTATTTCCACTATTTTATCTTCCAGGTCACTTATCCGTTCTTCTGCCTCAGTTATTCTGCTATGGATCCCTTCTAGAGAATTTTTAATTTCATGTATTGTGTTATTCATCATTGTCTCTTTGCTCTTTAGTTCTTCTAGGTCCTTGTTAAACATTTCTTGTATTTTCTCCATTCTATTTCCAAGATTTTGGATCATCTTTACTCTCATTACTCTGAATTCTTTTTCAGGTAGACTGCCTATTTCCTCTTCATTTGTTTGGTCTGGTGGGTTTTTACCTTGCTCCTTCATCTTCTGTGTGCTTCTCTGTCTTCTCATTTTGCTTAACTTACTGTGTTTGGGGTCTCCTTTTTGCAGGCTGCAGGTTCATAGTTCCCATTGTTTTTGGTGTCTGTCCCCAGTGGCTAAGGTTGGTTCAGTGGGTTGTGTAGGCTTCCTGGTGGAGGAGACTAGTGCCTGTGTTCTGGTGGATGAGGCTGGATCTTGTCTTTCTGGTGGGTAGGTCCATGTCTGGTGGTGTGTTTTGGGGGTCTGTCACTGTATTATGATTTTAGGCAGCCTCTTTGCTAATGGGTGGTGTTGTGTTCCTGTCTTGCTAGTTGTTTGGTATAGGGTGTCCAGCACTGCAGGTTGCTGGTCGTTGAGTGGAGCTGGATCTTGGCGTTGAGATGGAGATCTCTGGGAGATTTTCACTGTGTGTTATTACGTGGAGCTGGGAGGTCTCTTGTGGACCAGTGTCCTGAACTTGGCTCTCCCACCTCAGAGGCACAGCCCTGATGCCTGGCTGGAGCACCAAGAGCCTGTCATACACATGGCTCAGAGTAAAAGGGGAAAAAAGAAAGAAAGAAAGAAGAAGATAAAGTTAAATTAAATTAAGTGTTATTAAAATAAAAAATAATTATTAAAAAATTTTTGAAATGTAATTTAAAAAATGAAAAGAAGAACAAAAGAAAGTAGAGAGCAACCAAACCAAAAAACTAATCCACCAATGATAACAAGCACTAAAAACTATACTAAAAAAAAAAAAAGGAAAAAAAAGTGGGCAGACAGAACCCTTGGACAAATGTTAAAGCAAAGCTATACAGACAAAATCACACACAGAAGCATACACAACACAGTCACAAAAAGAAAAAAAGGGGAAAATACATATATATCGTTGCCCCCAAAGTCCTCCTCCTCAATTTAGGGTGATTCATTGTGTCTTCAAGTATTCCACAGATGCAGGGTACATCAGGTTGATTGTGCAGATTTAATCCACTGCTCCTGAGGTTGCATGGAGAGATTTCCCTTTCTCTTTTTTGTTCGCACAGTTCCTGGGGTTCAGCTTTGGATTTGGCCCCGCCTCTGCGTGTAAGTCGCCTGAGGGCGTCTGTTCTTCGCTCAGACAGGACGGGGTTAAAGCTGATTCGGGGGCTCTGGCTCACTCAAGCCGGGGGGAGGTAGGGATATGGAATGTGGGGGAGCCTGCATCAGCAGAGGCCAGCGTAACGTTGTAACAGCCTGAGGCGCGCCGTGTGTTCTCCCGGGGAAGTTGTCCCTGGATCATGGGACCCTGGCAGTGGCGGGCTGCACAGGCTCTGGGGAGGGGAGGTGGGATAGTGACCTGTGCTTGCACACAGGCTTCTCGGTGGCTGCAGCAGCAGCCTTAGCATCTCATGCCCGTATCTGTTGTCCACGCTGATACCACGTCTTGCGCCTGTCTCTGGAGCTACTTTAAGTGGAGCTCGTAATTCCCTCTCCTGGTGTACCAGGAAACAAGGAGGCAAGAAAAAGTCTGGTGCCTCTTTGGCAGCTCCAGACTTTTTCCAGGACTCCTTCCCGGCCAGCTGTGGCGCACTAGCCCCGTTCAGGCTGTGTTCGCACAGCCAACCCCGTCCTCTCCGTGGGATCTGACCTCCGAAGGCGGAGCCTCAGCTCCCAGCCCGCACCTGCCCCAGCCGGTGAGCAGAAAAGCCTCTTAGGCTGGTGAGTGCCGGTCGGCACCGATCCTCTGTGCGGGAGTCTCCCCGCTTTGCCCTCCGCACCCCTGTGGCTGCGCTCTCCTCCGTGGCTCTGAAGCTTCCCCCTCCGCCACCCCCACGTCTCCACCAGTGAAGGGGCTTCCTAGTGTGTGGAAGCCTTTCCTCCTTCACAGCTCCCTCCCACTGGTGCAGGGCCCGTCCCTATCCTTTTGCCTCTGTTTATTCTTTTTTCTTTTGCCCTACCAGGTACGTGGGAGGTTTCTTGCCTTTTGGGAGGTCTGAGGTCTTCTGCCAGCGTTCAGTAGGTGTTCTGTAGGAGTTGTTCCACGTGTAGATGTATTTCTGACGTATCTGTGGGGAGGAAGGTGATCTCCACGTCTTACTCCTCCGCCATCTTGAAGCTCCCTCCAAATTTTTTCTTATGCTAGGGTTCATCAAGCTGTTTCATACTTATTGTTATAGTTAATGATATATCAAAATTCTATTTCTGGTACCAATTTATGCTGTGTTGGCAACTGGAGAATGAAACAGCAATGTAGACAACAGGCAAAATTGATTTTTATCCATCTTCTTTGAATTCCAGTAAATGTTTGCCAAATGTGCTTTTCTGTTTCAACCAAACTAAATATTATAGTCTTATTTCTCTCAAATATTAATTATTTTACTTCTGAGAGTCAAGAATTTCTTAAAGCACAACAGTGCTTTTCATTTGTTAATTTTGTACCCTGCAACTTTACTGAATTCATTGATTCAGTTATACTTATACATGTATCTATTCTTATCAAATTCTTTTCCCCTTTAGGTTATTACATAATATTGAACCCACAGTTTAGTTTTTGTATTTTTCAACCTAGGATTTCGGTCTGTATTTTTTTTTTTTTTGGAGTATAATTGCTTTACAATGTTGTGTTAGTTTCTGCTGTACAATGAACTGAACCAGCTATATGTATACATACATCCCTCCCCCTTGGACCTCCCTCCCATCCCCCCACCCATCACTATTTCCCTGTGTAAACGAGAAATGTTTTGTTCCTGCACTGTTTGCCTGCTTTCATTTATTTGCCTGTCTCTAAACTTCCTTAAGTGGATTATTCTGAATTCTTTGTCTGATAGTTCATAGATCTTCATTTCTTTAGGCTTTATTGGAGCTTCAGTAGTTTCCTTTGGAGGTGTCATATTTACCTGATTTTTCATGGTCTTTGATTCCTTAATTTAGCATCTGTGCATCTGAGTAATCTGGCGCCTTTTCCAGATTGTACAGGTTGCTTTGGCAGAGACAGTGCTTCACCAGTCATCTCAGTTTGGGTTTCTGGGTGTGTCTGCTGGTAATGTCCTTAAGCAAGTGGGACCTCTTATTATGGTCTATTTTGGGGCAAGGCAACTGAACTTTGAGGATGGGGCTTGATGGGAGGTGTGCCACTGGCTGAGAACAGTTGGATAGGACTACTCACTGGTTTCCTACCCAGGTGAGGCTGTAGGATGGACTCTGCAGTTGCCTGAATTCTCTGGTCAGTCTTACTAGAAGGTCAGGAATGGGTACTATTTTCAATAATTGATGGGGCTATGAATTAGCTTCACTGCCCAGGTAGGGAAGCGGGATGGGACCCAGGGCATGTATAGCTCATTGTTTAGGGACCCAAATCAGGCCAAAATGTGCACTGAATTACCTAGTCAGGTGAGGCCACTAGCTTTGCCCTGCAGATGGGGAGAGCCAACAGCTGTGCTGTCTGTTCAAGTGCCACTGTACATAGGCTACTGAAAGGGCTCTGCACCTTCCTATATGCGCTGGTTAGGTTCCCTGGTAGGACAGGCTGAAGGGCCATGAATTAGATCCCTTGCCAGGACACAGTGGGAGAAGCAGCTCAAAAGCTAGTAAAGCTCTTCATTTGTTGTCTTAACTCAAGCCAACCAACACCCCAAGTTTCCTGACAGAGCAGGGCCACTGGCTTTGTTCTGCAAAGCCAGCTCTGCCCACCTGCCTCTTGGCTCAAGTGCCACTGGGTTGCACAACTTCCAGGAGTTGTCTCCAGCTCTTCTGGTTAGGTGGGATCAGAAGACACTCTCCACAGTGGCTGGAGTTATATCTCAGCTCCCTTGCCTGGGTGGGAGGGGAAGCTATTCTCAATAAAATGAAAATTTTTAAAGCTTTTATTTTATTTTTTTCCCTAGCTTTTCTACTGATGGAGAATAGAAAAAGATGTCACAAAGAAAGAAAACTACAGGCCAATATCACTGATGAGCATAGATGCAAAAATCCTCAACAAAATACTACCAAACAGAATCCAACAGCACATTAAAAGGATCATACACCAAGATCAACTGGGGTTTATCCCAGGAATGCAAGGATTCTTCAATATGTGCAAATCAGTCAATGTGATTAACCATATTAACAAACTGAAGGAGAAAAACCATATGATCATCTCAATAGATGCAGAAAAAGCTTTCAACAAAATTCAACACCTATTTATGATAAAAACCCTCCAGAAAGTAGGCATAGAGGGAACTTACCTCAACATAATAAAGGCCATATATGACAAACCCACAGCCAATATTGTTCTCAATGGTAAAAAACTGAAACCATTTCCTCTAAGATCAAGAACAAGACAAGGATGTCCACTCTCACCACTATTATTCAACATAGTTTTGGAAGTTTTAGCTGCAGCAATCAGAGAAGAAAAAAAATAAGAGGAATCCAAATTGGAAAAGAAGTAAAGCTGTCACTGTTTGCAGATGGCATGATACTATACATAGAGAATCCTAAAGATGCTACCAGAAAACTACTAGAGCTAGTCAATGAATTTGGTAAAGTAGCAGGATACAAAATTAATGCAGAGAAATCTCTTGCATTACTATACGCTAATGAAAAATGCACCATTTTTAACTGGAAGTTTCCAATCCAGTCCTTAGAGAACAGTTAGCCTCCAAGCAGTGCTTGTTGGGATGGAGGAAGGAAAACCATAATGGCTGTCACATTACCAAGAACCATAATTATCACATTATATAACCAATATTGTCACATTATCAATAACCATAATTATCACATTACATAACCAATATTATCACATTACCAAGAACCATTCATAGTGACTGGTAATCTATTCTGGTTATATAAGCACAGAGTGGGTTTAAAATTTGGTATTTTCCAATGCTCAAAATTAGAATTCCTCCCACATTAGTTACTTAATATGGATAACTTCAGTTGATCTTAAGAAACTCAAGGCATAGATGTGCAACTTCTTAAAGCATTCTTAGCTAACTTAAGAAAAAAAGTAATCACACATAACAATCTAAATTTTCTTTTTTATGCTTGTATTCTGAACAAATTAGTCTTTCATTTGTGTTTCAAAATTTTCCCATCTTGAACTGTTCTTAATTAACCAGCTCAGTGTTATGTGCCTAGACTGGTATGCTGTGTTTATGTCTCACCTGCCCTAAATGCTGAAGGTATTTGTCTTATATTACATATAACAAAGAAAGCACCAATTCATAGACCTAGGACCTCAAATAGTAAAAGCAAGCCTAATAAAAATCAGGTTTACAGCCCAAAGTCATATTGATGAATTATATCCTTACCTTTTCTTAATTTCAGATAAAGAAGATGTATGAGAGACTATTATTTGCACACTCTCCCCGGCAATAAGCAGAAAGGACTAGAAGGCAGAGGACATGGAAATACGAAGAGAACCAATACATAATTTGTGAGCCCAGAGATTTTAAAACCCAATCACAAGCCTAGCTTTACAGACTCTCATTCTTTATCTTAGAACAGAGAATCAATGCGATTATTTTGTTTTGCTGCTGTTGCTGTTGTTGTGAGAGGGGCCTTATATGTTTTGATGTGTTACTGTTTTTATCCATCAAAGTCAATGTTCCCTGAGTTCACGCTGACACATTATATACAAATCAAGGAATGTGGTTGATCCCTCTCCTCCTCCCACCCACACAGGTACTGAGAACGCATTTTTTTCTCTTTCGTCTGTGTTATATCAGGCTTAGTGTAAGCTCTCTGCATTCATATGTGAGTCATGGTTAACATATGCATGTCATGTATAAACATTTTGCCCAGAAGAAATCCCATTTCCATAGAGATTTGCTTCAATGCTTCTGAATGTGTCTGATGACTAAAGTTCATCTTCACTGAATAATTTATTATGCAAGGTAAACTTTAGCTTTATTGAAAAGTCCCCTAATTGTATGATCTACCTGAGGCAACACAGAAGAAAAGTTAATGAATGAGTCCTGATTTTGTCCTATATTTTATTTCTTTAATCCTGGATTTCAAAGTAAGCTAACTATTAGAAAAAATTAAAGAGGAAATTGTTACACAGAAGCAGAATTGAAAATTATACCTTTAGGTTTTACAAACTGTGTCAACATTCCCAGAATGTTATCATCAGAGAATCTAAGGTCACCCTCCAGCTGGCTTGTCCCCATCATCATTATCATTAGGGAATTCCCTCCATCAATCATATTGTAACCCCATTTGTTGAAAACCTACTGTATGTGAACATTATGCTAGGCGCTGCAGTTACGGCTGTGAATAAGATAGCCATAATCTCAGCCCTCATGGAGTTTACATTCCAGCAGGAAAGTCATATTATCAAATTAATCACTCGAGTGCTTATTCAGGTATTTTCAGTTCTATGAAGGGTACCAGGCAAGCACATGAAGAGAAGAACTGATGCATTTAAGATGTCAGAGAGCTTCTTTGAGACAGTGGTATCTGAGCTCTGCTATGAATTATAAAGAGTCAGTCAGATAGATAGCCTGACAAACCTTCAGTCAGGAAGGATGACGGCACGTTCAAAGAGCAGTAGGAAAGCCAGAGGGTCTAAAGTTGGAGGAAGCCCTGAAAGAAGTTGGTAAGGTAAGTATCAACTGGTCTCATAGGCTCTGATAAAGATTTTTCTTTATACTCCAAAAAAAAGGGACTCTTATTCTGACATGTGTAAACAAATATAGGTGGCATTGCTTCTGCTGTTGAGACAAGAGTTGTAGTCAACATCTCCTTACCACTAAATGCCAGCATAATAAAATTATTTCTAATAACATCATCTTACATGGGCCTAATGATTGCAGGCATTCATTAAGGCATTAATGAATTCCTTACAACACCTAACAGAAAGAAACTTTAGCAAGTAATTATTCGTTCACTGTCAAAAACAGGAAACCTGTTTGCAGTACCTATGACTTGAGAGGACAACGTCATGAGGATTAACATATATGTCCAGAATTGGAATCTGAGGACAGTCAGAACTGACCTGTAGTCCAAACTTGAATAGCGGGAAGGACTTTCTAAATCACTCTTTGATGAGAACTATTTGATAAAAGGGAGGCCCTTCATTCTCGTTAAGAAAAATGGGGTAGAGGGAAGCACCAGGATATAATGATAGTGCGACAGGACACACTTAAAACGGGAAGTGGAAAGAGGCAAGATAGGCATGACCAGGTGGAGAGAGAGAAAGCTTCAAAAGCACAATTTCACTAACGTAATAAGGGACTCATGGGATCAGGCTATACAATGGCTTAGAAGTGATAAAAGCTGACTTTTTGTAAGGAGATGATAAGAAAGAAGCAACATTTCTGGATCTTAGTGACCACTAAGAGCCTAAAGGTGAGACAAGAACATCAGTACAGTGACAAGTACCATCTTTACAAGGGTTTTAAAGATCATGGTCATCAGCCAGGTTCAGTTTCCTGAGTTGATTTAATACAGTCAAAGCCCCCCACAGTGTGTCAATGGATTCTCCTCTCTTAAGGGCACATGGAGGCTGATGCAAGTAATAATGATCCTCTTACACTTTCATGGTTCGTAAACGTTCACAAAGCACTTTTATCTATCTATATATTTTTTTGATAAACGTTTCCATCCCTCATGGGTATAGATGAAGAGAGGCAGAACCTATTTGCTTATGTTTCTGATATGTAAGAAACCAAAAAGAAACGAAGAAATCAGCTGAAAATGTTGTCCACGTTCAGCTGTGTATTTTTCTATGCCCCCAAATTCATGAGCATAATACTTGGGGTGGAAAATTATCTGTTGTTAAGGAAATCAAAACAGAGTTTAAGCAGGTATTTTTATTCCCTATTTTGATTATTTTTTCTTCACACAATTCTATTCTGGTGTTTTGTTTGCTTTGCCCAGATGACAAATGTGCCAATAAGATTATTCAGCCTGAATTAATTACCTTTTTATAGTAAAAGAAAATCCCCTCCTTTTGACAAGTAAGATGTTTGTGCTGTATTTATGAATAAATAGAAGCAGCTGTTATAAGCAGCATTATTAGTAGCATTGCTTTACACATCTCCTCGGAAGAGAAATCCACTCTTCAGAGTTTATTGAAAAGGGAAAAACCACAGACCTGTTATCCACACCACAGCATAATAAGAAAAATATCACACTTTCTATAAAAGAGGCACTCAATTCAAACTGCAGACATAAGGCAGAACTCTTTTAAGTGGTTATTGTCTTTGCTGGTCACTTGGGCCTGATTTTTCAGTGCTTCACAGGTTAAGAGTGTGGGGATCACCAAAGCGGCTCTCCTTGGAAACAGAAAGTTAACAGCTGCCACAGACTTCATTTAAATGGTCACAATGATGCTCTTTCCTGCTTTTCAGTTGAATGGCTTTTTGATGGGTGATATGGTCATTGTAGAAAGGATTTTTCCCTTCTACAATGACCATTTACAATTTTTCCCTTCTACTCAGTAAGACTGAGTAGGTTTGCAAAGCATAAGAACCCTTTCTCCTCACAGGTCTTCTGAGTTCTATGCCAGAAAAGATAAGACAAAGTATAACCCTTTATCACCACAATGAGATCATAACTCTCCAAGGCATCTGATTGGGCTTTAGAATTTCCCTATTTGAAGGAACTTGCTTTCCCAGGAGGCCATACTTTTTTCTCAGCAGAGCCAACTTGTCCCTAAGGATTCATTTCATTTCTTAGTCACCTTTGTTTTATCTTCAACAACAAACATAAACTGTGCTCAAAGGAATGAATATTTGCAAGCGGTGTACCGAGGACCACGTATAGAAGCCCCAGGTGTAGGCCTCAAGTGGGTGCATTGTCTTTAGAGAACTGAAAAACAGTAATAAAAATGAAAGTCTGTCTGCCTTTATGATCACGATGTGCAAGTGATTCTAAACAATGCCAGTGGGGGCTTCCCTGGTGGCGCAGTGCTTGAGAGTCCGCCTGCCGATGCAGGAGACGCGGG
>NW_006790911.1:2136814-2147099 GCF_000442215.2 Lipotes vexillifer | reverse complement strand
AAAACGAAAAAAAAAAAAAAAAAAAAAAAAACAATGCCAGTGGTAGAATGCCCTTCCCTGAGAAAAATTTTTTTTGCAAGTCTATGTCTTAAACAATTGCTTAGGTTATAATTTTTAATACTATGTATGTAATCTGCAAATTAGCTCATATTTACTACTTATCCTTTAATAAGCATTGTATTTTACATGGAAGTTAGTTTGAAGACCTCAGTTACATGGTTGGCCGCCAACCCTAGTGGATTCAGTTGACCCTGACTTCTAAAGAGTTCAGCCTTTTTCACACAGTTGGTGTTTTCACTGCTCTGGCCTTGCATGCATATTCTTTAAATACATTGAAATAAATAATGATAACACAGTGATTGGAAAGATTAAGAAACCGTATCTTAACTCAATTTTGATTTGTGTCTAGCATTTAAAACTAAAAAAGAGAGCAAACCATGAGATGTGATAGTTTAGCAAATTCAGGTTTTAGTTCATTTATGAAACTTTACTGAATGTGACTAATATCTTAACTTTGAAATGTTCTCTTTTTGAGTTGTTAATTATTTGATTTAAAAATAAAGAAAAAGTGAAGAAAATAAAATGCTCCATCTGTGGTTTGATTTATTTGCTGCCTAAATTGTCTCTTTTGCAGATGTTTCTGTTTCATTAAAATTTAACTAGGGGCTTCCCTGGTGGCGCAGTGGTTGAGAGTCCGCCTGCAGATGCAGGGGACACGGGTTCGTGCCCCGGTCCGGGAAGATCCCACATGCCGCGGAGCGGCTGGGCCCGTGAGCCATGGCCGCTGAGCCTGCGCGCCTGGAGCCCTGTGCTCTGCAACGGGAGGGGCCACGACAGTGAGAGGCCCGCGTACCGCAAAAAAAAAAAAAAAAAAAAAAAAATCCATAGGATTTCTGTAATATGACCAAAATGCATTTATATTATATGTATAGAGGGTGTGTGGTGCTTGGATCCAGAGAGACATAAGAGAAGAAATTCAATCATAAGACTGGCACCTTTCTTCATCAGAAATAAAGCATAATATCAGTAGTCTCATATTAGCGTTTAATTTTGTATCAGGCTTTATGCCATTATCAAAGTCGACCACAGCTTGATAGCACTCACAATAGATGGTTATTTAAGCAGGAAAAATAAATAGTTGTTTAACCTCATTTGAATAAATAAACAAACAAACAAATAAAACGTACTCCCACTGCCCCAAAGATTTTAGGGATTTAAATAATTCATGTTCACAGATACAAACCCAATTTTAAATTGAACTAAGCATACTTAATGAGAGAAGATCATTCACTAGCAAGTGTAAAGCAGCTGTACAGTGGGGAAGTGTCTGAACATTACAAGAACCCTGACTAATGGATTCATTATCACATAGAGCATGATTTTATAGTGTTTCAAACATGTTAAACTTTTCAAGCCAGGGGACAATTTCTATTTTGCTGTGATGCCTTAAACAATGGATAATTCTAAAATATTTAGGCAACATATATTTACTAAGACTCACAGAGGACATAGCCCTACCCAGAGCTGCTTTGCAAATATCAATATAGTGCTGAGATAAATTTGCTAACAAACATATCAATCTCATTTATCTAATTCAGAGCTGTCCTTGTAAGTCCTTGGATCTAGGTCCTCATTTAAACGACACACTTTTTGATTAAAACCTTAAGGACTAATTGTAAAAATCACATTAAAAATACTTATTACAGATTTTAAAAATTGGCTTAATCTTATTCTTTATTCAAATATAGTTCCAAATTATACTTGATTATTATTTTTAAAAATTCTATCCTTAAAAGATGGTAATTTTGTAATAACCTGTAAGTGAAAAGAATTTGAAAAAGAATATATATATATATATATATATATATATCACTTTACTGTACACCTGAAACTAACAAAACATTGTAAATCAAATATACTTCAATTAAAAAAAAATTATCCTCAAAAGATGGTAATTTGATACCACTGAGAACATGTAGGAGATCCATTCGTAGGTCCTGGTGTTATTTCTAAGAACGGAGTCTTTAGCTGAAACATATTAAAAAAGTAGTTTCGAGGTAATTGGCACTAAAATGGGTGATAAGAATATAATATGAAAAATACACAACTTCCACCTATTCCTGCTCCAGCTCTCAAGAGACTGACCACCAGCCCATGATAATGCCATCTTATAAGTCCATGCCAGAGTTACAGAAAATTTGCTATGCCATCCTGGAAGGAGTAAAGAACTTTGGTAGGAAAACAAGGAAGTGGAAAGTGTCTCCAATAGAAAGAGCAGCATGTATGATGGCATGAAAGCACAGAGCCAAGACGGATATGCTATATTTAGAGATTTGCAGATTCTCCTATGTGTCTGAAGCACAGAGGCCCAGAACAGTAGTTAGGGTATCAGATGATGAGAAATAGTTCTTATGGGACAAGTTCAGAGTTTCAGTTTTATCCTACATGAGAACAGAAATCAAAGATTCTTAAGCAGGGAACTAATATGTCCATATTTGTGTTTTAGAAAGGTTCATCTGCTGCCAGTGACCAAGAAGGCCTTAATATTCCCTTTCGCTTGACTAAACTTTAGACAGATTTCTTCTGGTCTTTAGGGCCCTGACTTCCCTTTTTTAGAGCATTTATTTTAGAAAACTTGTAATTGCAAATTCTTTCTCTGTTTCTTAAACGTCTGTAAATTTTCTTAGAAGCCTGTTTCCAGTTTTACAACCCAAGGAGTGCCTTTCTCAAGGACCTGGGAGCCACCCGTTTGGAATGTAATCATCAAGGAAGATAGCTCCTCTATCTCCCAGCCTCTGAGGGAGGGTAGGAACCTAACTTCCATGGGCTACTTGTTCCAAAACTACCTCCTGTAATGAAGATAGGAGAAACTTAACATTTGCATTGGGTAAGGCTAATTAGCAAGTTCTGAAATGCACGCAGGGTGTCCTACAATTCCTCCCACCCTAGCTCTTCAAAACTCACCAGGCTTTTGTTTCAGTGGAGTTGAGGTCAGTCTCTGGTCCCTATTGCAATAGTCTTGAATAAAGCCTTCCTTGCTTATTAAATTTTCTCCAGTGCAAGTTTTTACTTTGACACCAGTTTGGATAGTGGTTTCATAGGTAATGGGTAAGGGGAAGAAGGCACTGGGTGCAGGTGATTAGTTATGAATCCATTACCATAAACGGGCAGAGCTATTGAGGCTTCATTAAGAAATTACACAAAGAAGAGAACGAAGTAAGAAATATTATATTTAGAGGGTAGAGTCTATAGGACTTGGTGACCGTGGATTTTTAAAGATGTGAATGGAGAATGAATTCTCAAGTTTTTGACAAGAATGAAACCTTTTGGTCTAGTGAATCATGCTAAAACTCACTAATGAAGCACATTTTAAAAAATTCACTTATGGAAATGGAGATGGGTACGTGCATTTGTCTCATTGCAACTCCCTGGGTTGCCATCAGGGGGCCTGTACAAGCTACATATGTCAAAGTCCCCCTGCAGATCTTGAAGGCAGAGGCCATAAGGAAAAGAATATGGCAGTAGGCAATGTTGGCAGACCTCATTTAGAGAAATGGAAGTCCTTTCACAGAGTTCTTCCTTTCTGTGCCAACCATGAGTTCTTGTAAATATGTTGCTGGTTGCTGGGGAGTATTAGGGATAAGCATCTTGCATCTGACCTCTATACTGGTCAAGGCAATCTCATCACAGCTACCATTTGGTTAGATTTAATGTTGGAAGCAAGAGTCCATTTGAGAGATATTGGCAAAAATTAACATTGAACAGATTCAGATATTCTGCATATTTTCAACCAGAACATAAAACTCTCTGTCTCCTGGGCCATTCTCTATATTTCATCAACAGACGGTGTCACAGTCGATTGCTGTGCTCTTGCACCAGCATATAAAATCTAAAGCAGCTATCCAAGGGTGCATTAAACATAAAATTCCTGAGTCATTCTGTCTTACATGGAAACATATGGGAATCTTTGCTTCCTAATAAAGAAAACAATGGGGGTGGAGGCAGTCACCATGGGATTAATCTGAATCACAAAGCTTCCAGACTCAGGAAACAGCTTGAAATGTGCAACAGTTTAGGTTGTTAACTTTCAAGTAAAATGGAATTTTGGAGGGAGAGTATTCATTTCCCCCAAATTTCCAAAACACTCAATTCCTCATTGACCCCCAAAACCCAGATGATCTCCTCAGCTTAATATTAAGCTTCTTTTTTTTTTTTTTTTTTGCCAAAAGAGAAGAAAGTTTTGAATGTGAACTAAAGTCCCAAAGGTGTATAGTTCTAAAATCAGATTGAAGAAAAAAGAAACATTAATATATCAACATTTATTTTTTTTTTTTATTTATTTTTTTTTTTTTGCCGTACGCGGGCCTCTCCCTGTTGTGGCCTCTCCCGTTGCGGAGCACAGGCTCCGGATGCGCAGGCTCAGTGGCCATGGCTCACGGGCCCAGCCGCTCCGCGGCATGTGGGATCTTCCCGGAGCGGGGCACGAACCCGTGTCCCCTGCATCGGCAGGCGGACTCTCAACCCCTGCGCCACCAGGGAAGCCCTATATTAAGCTTCTTTAGACAATATTTTATTAATCGTGCTCAGTGCACACTTTGTTTCTCTGAAGACTAAGCCCAGTTTACTCCCAAATTTTAGCCAACCTCCCACCAAAGAAAGGTCCAGAATGAAGGTGCTTGATTTCATCTTCCCATGTAAAATGTTTTAAGAGTCAGTCTGAGGGGAATGAGGCCATTTGGCTCTATCACTGAACTAAACTGTATTTGGAATGGGGGACAGAAATGCAAGAACAAAGAGCAAGTGCTTTGAAACTGGGATGATTCTTAAATTCTGGAGGTTCTTTGCTTGCCTTAGAGACAATTGAACCCGTGGCATCATGTTCATGGAACTATATTTGAGCAATTGCATGATGAGCTACACTGTTTCTACTCGGAGAAGTGTGGAGAATGGAAAGAATACTTTTGCCTTCAGAGATGTAAACTTATGGAAGTTTATCCTCTGTGAATTTATGCGAGCTCAATATTAAAACTATCGTTTAGAGAATGGAGCTGATTTGTACATCTTGACCTCTCTCCCTCCCTCTTTTTCTTCCTTCCTTTCCCCTTTTCCCCCTCCTTCCCTTCCTTCCTTCCTCCCTTCCTTTCTTCCTCTCTCCCTCCCTCCCTCCCTTTTTTCCTTCCTTCCCTTTCTCCTTTTGTCTGTCCTTCCTTCTATCCTTCCTTCTGTAGGGATTAAAGACCACTAAGATATCCTACTGCTGCTTGACGCTGTTGGCAAATCATTGAGATCTTCAAACCGTTCCAACCTAATGGTCCAAAATTCCATTCGTCACTAAAACCAAAATAAAACTTTAGGGTTTCTAGTCCAAATCCCCTATCTTTGAAGGTCTAGACATAAATCTCATTGATGGTATTATTTACTATGTTCTAGTTCTAAGTATTGAGAAGCAGTTTATTTTCATGTCAGTAGTCATATAATCAGTGCCCTCTAATGAAATAGAAAAATGTTATTCTTCCTTTAATCTTCATAATTCAAAATAACGAACTCCAAACAATTGGACCTCAGGAACACATTTAGTCAGAAAGAAAGTGCAATTCTAAGTTGGAGTATGGAAAATGTAGACAGAAATTGAAAAGATTATTTAATTCTCATAAATATTATTTAACTATTACAAATATTATTTAACTATCACAAATCCTTAGGAACTGACTTATAGCAGATAGTTTTATTTTTCCTGAAGGCATATACTCCTTATTCTACGCACTCATCAACTACCTGCGTTTTCTAGGTCATCCATGCCCGTCCCTGATGGTAATACCAACATTGTTCAGTTCCGTTTATGAGAATTCAATGGATGGCAGCACAAGTTCAAGCTATAAACAATGGAAAGAAGAGAACAGAAGATAGTGCAGATAATGGGCTTTCATGGCATGGCTCTGATGCATATTGTGACCCAACAAATAGTTTTCTTTCATGCATTTGAGGTTTACATTCCAATTACCAAAAGGCTGGTCTTTCTCCATTTCAGGTGGGTAAATGCCAAGGCCCCTTCTTGAAATAGGATATATAAACCATCAGTCTCTTGTGAATGACTTTAAGGGAGTGAAATGAATGTTTTACAGCCTTCTTGGACAGGTTAACCATCAAGCAAATAAATTGATTGACTGAACAGTTATTGGACTTTGACAAAGTGCTCGGTCCATCTGCTTGATGGTCAGACATGTGTGCTCTGGAATGAAGAGTATAATGGTTTATATCTAAATTAATGTTATGATAAGGTACTTTC
Organism: Lipotes vexillifer; assembly: GCF_000442215.2. Taxonomy (NCBI): domain Eukaryota; kingdom Metazoa; phylum Chordata; class Mammalia; order Artiodactyla; family Lipotidae; genus Lipotes; species Lipotes vexillifer. The sequence continues at coordinate 2,140,813 of NW_006790911.1, read as the reverse complement.
ATTGTTTACAGTATAAATTAATCACAAATAAATCCTTAATGATGACATGTGCATCTCTGTTGGCATAAGAAGCTTAAAAATCGCCAAAGCATCTTCTCTCAGAGATTTTTGTTTTTCAAGGTACAGAAAATTCCAATAAATTATGAATCCCAAAGAAAGAAATAATATTCATAATTCTTGATTATCATTCACATTTGGTCCCATGTGTGTAAGTCATATTTTTCTGGAAAGGAGATTGAAATAAAGAGGGACAATATGCTAATCAGTAGTTCCAAGATAGTTTTTGTGTGTTTGAATTGCTACAAAGCTGTAAATGTTTCATTTGCATAAAAATATGCTATGTTAAAATTTTTTTAACTTCTAAATGTAGATGGCCCAATCATTGTTGAAAGCTTCAAAGGACTTGTATAATACTCTAACATTATCAATGTAAATTATGCAGATATTACTATGTGTAGGAAAGGCAGTGCTTTCTATTTAAAAAGGTATGTCTCATTCAAATGTGTATTTTAAGGTCATGCTCTAATGTTGCTGAGATCTTTTAAATTCCTAAGTTCTTAAGAAATTAGTCTAGGTCAAAAGGGAGACTATGAAAATTTCAAGGTACTAGCAATGTTCTCAAGGGAAGAACTAATGTATAAAGCTAAGCGTGATATGATAAATCAGGGCAATAACTCTAAGTAGAAGCTAGAAAAGAGACCTCAGGAACAATGCAAAAGACGGCTAGTCTGTAGGAAGGATAAAATAGGAAATTATGATAATGTAACTGGAAAAGCTATCTAGTTTGTTCACACTGTAGATATGTAGACATGTTACATGGTAAGGATCTTTTCCTGCTTCTTACTGTGGATAAGAAAAACAAGGGAAAGTATGAATGAAGACATGTATAGAATGAGGCATGTTCCTTTTCTATATTATATAAAAGGGTTAAAACAGATATAATGGAAAGTCCCCAATTTTTCCTTTGTCTCTTTTCTTTTTTCTTTCTTTTATCTCTTCCTTTCTTGTTTTTTGCTACCCCCATAAACTCCGCCTCATATTTTGCTCAACCAGAAAACTAAAAGGCTTGCAAAAACGGTTCTGAGAGGGCTACCCCGGTGGCGCAGTGGTTGAGAGTCCGCCTGGCGATGCTGGGGGACACGGGTTAGTGCCCTGGTCTGGGAGGATCCCGCATCCCGCATGCCGCGGAGCGGCTGGACCCGTGAGCCATGGCCGCTGAGCCTGCGCGTCCGGAGCCTGTGCTCTGCAACGGGAGAGGCCACAACAGTGAGAGGCCCGCGTACCGAAAAAAAGAAAAAAAACAGCGGTTCTGGGGGAGTACCGCTCTGACAGCTTTCAGGGTGGAATTCCACGAACAGTCCTGAGCAGAAGCACAAAACTCAGAAAGCTTCCAACTGCAAGTTTCACAGCAGTTAAAAGACAAAACTGCCACCAGAGCCAAACCACAGGGACAGGTGTCCCAATCTTGTCCTCACCTTCTAAAACTCCAACCTGCTTCCACTTGGGGAGTTACCCATCTTCAGTTGTTTCTTGATATCCTTATCATCTGAATAAAGCCTTTAATCTTGGTCTGAGTCACATTTTTTTTCCCCTAAAGAATAGTCTATTTATGTAGCTGATAAATGGAAGTCAATGAAAAAATATAAAAACACTACTTGAAAGGAATTCAATACCAGGACTGCCGTGAAGAATCAAAGAAATGTGTTAGATAGCTATGCCTTAAGAAGGTTTTAGTTACAAACTAAAAGATTTAAGGAGTGTGGTTTTCCTCAAGCCGGGGGTTATAAGTTGAATACATCAGCTCCCTAATTATGAATAAGCACACCCTAACAATCATGTTTGGCCTAATGCAAATAGTATTAAGCAAAAGGTTGTATTTATATAAAGGAAACCATCAGTGAGTGGAAATAACAGTATTCTCCTTTACTTAGGTAAACATCCCTAGCGGGGAGGTAACCCAGCTAAAACAGTTCCTTTCAACATCTGCCAGATAACTCTATTTAGAGACAACAAACCTAGCAAGAGATAGAGACTGTTATCAAACTATATAAATATTTTTCTTCATTGTTGCTTGGTTAGACCATCATTTAGATCTCTTCATTACAAAATCCTTTAAAGTTTTTAAAAAATACATATGATTCTTTAGATTCAAGGCACCATAATATTGGCATATTTATACCCTTGTGACCCTCATTCCAGGGCTTCATGAAGCTCACGAGTTTCTAAAGAGCTTGGAAACCTCTAGGGTAAATATTGTGTTAGAAATAAATTCTTACTTCTCATAAAAACATGTGTCTGTATACTTTAGGCACGTAGGTCTATTTCTAACCAGTTTAACTCATATTATCTAGAGAAATCAAAAGGAAGATTCCATGATACACTGAGATATACATACTTAGGAATTCATCTGGAAAGTAATTATGAGAATAAGGTTTGTCTATGCATTCTGTTGTAAGTCAGCATTGATCAAGCAATTCCACATGGCTACTTATAATTAAGGGTTCCAGTTTGGCTGTATCCTGGAGAGTAAGTAGGAAATGAAAGAACATTTAAATGAAATATATTTTATTAAGGTATGGATTTTTTTTCCATTTGTAGGTTTATACTTCATTTGTTTTAGAAAATTAAAGTTTTAACCTAATTTAGGTGAGGTAGTGAACTACAGTGAACTAATAAAGATAGATTTCTTTTTTTTTTTTTTTTTTTTTTTTGCGGTACGCAGGCCTCTCACTGTTGTGGCCCCTCCCATTGCGGAGCACAGGCTCCGGACGCGCAGGCTCAGTGGCCATGGCTCACGGGCCCAGCCGCATGTGGGATCTTCCCGGACTGGGGCATGAACCCGTGTCCCCTGCATCGGCAGGCGGACTCTCAACCACTGCGCCACCAGGGAAGCCCAAAGATAGATTTCTGGTTCACCTCTAATTTTGGAAAAGTACTGGTGGCGTTGATTCTATATCAAACTACACCAGGACATCATGAATGAAGAAATGTTTCTCTCCTTATTTTACTGTGGTAATTTTGGTCTTGGCTGACATTATGGCAGCCTCCAAATCTGTAAGAGGGAGGGAACACATATTGAGGGACTGTTTTGTGCCACGTACAATTTAAGGGATGTTTTTCTATAATCCTTAAACAGCATTAAGAAGTAGACATTATAATCTCGAAAACATGATGCTCAGAAAGGCTAAATAACTCATCCCAGGGAAGAAAACTTACAGATATAAAAATCAACACTGTAAACTAAGCCTTTTTTATTTAGGCACTAGTTTGACAATGACAAGATTAAGTCTCTTGAAATGTGTATTCTGGATTTCCTTTTGTTTTAGCCCTCATTTATTTGATGCATATATGCATAATTGTAATTATAGTAATATGTGCAGTTATAATTATACCATATAGTTATAGTAGTATACATATTAAACTTATAACTTCCCCTAAATGGTAGAAAATTATTTCTCATGTCAAATCCACAATGGGGAGTCCTGATTGTCAGGTAGGTCTTCCAGTGATGATCCCATCAGGCTTCTTCCTTCCATCTTACTGCTCTACCAACCTCAGCACTTGCCTTCCGAGATTTCCCTGTTAGCTGCTTCAAGAAGGCAGGAGGGGAAGGAGTAGGAGAGGCGTTTTCTCTTTTATAAAGTTGGTCCACTTTTTATTAGCCATTTAAGTGTGCAATTCACTGGCATTGATTATATTCACAATGCTGTGAAATCCTCACCACTATTTCCAAATTTAAAAAAAAATATTTTTAAAGGGTTGTATAAAAACCAAAAAGAATATGCAACAGACTATACGTTGCTCTCTAAGGCTAAAATATCTACTACCCGGGGCTTTACATAAAAAGTTTGCTAACATTTGCTCTAGACTCAAGGAGCTGTCAAAAACAAACGCCCTTGGGGCCAAAAGACTCCAAATATCAGATCCACCTCTCACTTCTGTGTACCCTGGGTAGTGTTTGTGTGTTTGCTTTAGAAAAAGCTATTTTTTAAGAGCGGT
>NW_006790911.1:2127149-2136784 GCF_000442215.2 Lipotes vexillifer | reverse complement strand
AGCGGTTATATATGCCCAGCAGAAATGAGAGAGTGGTACAGAGATTTCCCCTATACCCCCTCTCTCCACAAGTGCATAACCTCCTCCCTTATTAACATCTCCCAGCAGAGTAGTACATTTGTTAGGATTGTTGAACCTACATCAACACTTTTTAATCACCCCAAATCCATAATTTACCCTAGGGTTCACTCTTGGTATTGCACATACTATGGGTTTGGACAAACGTATAATGACATGTATCCATCATTATATTATAGTATCACACAGAGTATCTAAAATTCACTACATATCAAAACCAGTAAGTGCAGCCAAAAGAGCACTCAGAGGAAGAATCATACACCTAAATGCATTCACTAGGAAATAAAACCTTGAGAATAGTACACTTTGTTTTAGTCTCAGAACACAAGAAAGGGAGCAGAAAAATTACCATCCTTTTCTGAGTAGAATGGTACAATTGATAATGGTAAAAGCAGAGGACTTTCAGTTAAGGTAGTGGAAAACAAAGTTATTCAGACAAACCTCATACTGCTTACAGCTAAAAAAGCTGCATAAATTACTTTATGAATCTTCTCAAAAAGTATAAAATAATTGACACCTAGTAAGAAATTATCAGAAAAAAAGTGGAAGGGAAAACAAAGTAGGGATTCCAGAAATAAAGGCAGAACCCAGTTTTTTTGCTTTATGAAAGTTTGCCATTTCTAAAAATTTAAACTTTGTGTTTAGGTCCATGAAGTTTAAAGGAGGCAAAATAGACTTCAAAGCCCAGGGTCTGCATAAGATGGGGAGTGTAATGTATGTTTTAGGGTAGACTTTCCCCATAATAAATTGTTACACAGCAAAAAACAAGACAGACCTCTTAAGTAAGCCAACGATTACAGTCTGGGGAGAATGGGAAACTCAAGTCTTGAACTTGGTGTAAAACTGTCCTGCCTAGTAACACCTTCAGGGAACTTTGTAAAACATTTGTAAATCCTCTTCAGGTAAAGCCTCCTTTTCCTAGACCTCAAATCATTTCTCCAAATAATTTTTAAGTACAATGAGCAATACAAAGTTAGAGATATCTCAGCATTTCAGACCACAAGATTTTATGAGCAAGAACCAACTGACAGAAATAGAACAGAAAGTATTTGTAGCATACAGAACAGAAAATAGACTAACACTCAGAATATCAGAATTTACAGATCAATAAGGAAAAGATTGTTTTTTAAAAAAGAAAAATACAAGTAAGCCATTCACCAAAAAATACCAAATTGCCAATATAAGCACATGAAAAAAATATTTAACATATTTAATTACGAAAATGCACATTGAAACACAATATTCTTTTCTTCATTAGCTTGGGGAGAGTTTTAAAATATTGATAATAGATTGGTGAAGTGTTGGGAAAATTAGCACGCTCAGACACTATTGGTGATGCTGAATATTGCTATTTTAAAAGTGCATTTGCCAATACCTATTAGAATTTAAAATGTCTATATGGCACAACAATTTCATTTCTGAAATTTTTCTCTCTATATATTCACACCAAAGTATGCCAAGGTGATTATATAAACATTATTTGAACTATTGTATATAAAAGACAAAACTAGAACCACCCAGATGTTCATCATAAGAGAATGGTCAGATGTATCATTTTATGCCTGTTCAATAGTATTCTAAAGAAGCCATAAGAAAGAAGGAGGTAGACCTGGATGTCTTAATATGCAAGGAAATCAAAGCTTTAATATGAAAAAACAAGCAAGGAGCCAAGCAGAGATTAATTATAGTATGAGACAAAAATTTGTATACATTTTTAACCTGTAGTATATGTATTTTGTAGGTGAGTACATGAAAAATGTTAACTGTGGTCACCTTTGGGGAGAAGAACTAGGAGTCTGAGTGAGAAGGAAGACTTTTACTTATTGTTTTGTTGTTCTGTTTGGTTTTCTTTCATGTATGTGTGTGTGTGTGTATATATATATATATATATATATATATACACATATGTATACATATATGTTTTATTTTAAATAAATAAAACATTTACTTTAAACAATTGTTTTAAAATTTAATTATTTTTTTTAAGATGTTGGGGGTAGGAGTTTATTAATTAATTAATTTATTTTTGCTGTGTTCGGTCTTCGTTTCTGTGCAAGGGCTTTCTCTAGTTGTGGCAAGAAGGGGCCACTCTTCATCGCGGTGCGCGGGCCTCTCACTATCGCGGCCTCTCTTGTTGCGGAGCACAGGCTCCAGACGTGCAGGCTCAGCAGTTGTGGCTCACGAGCCTAGTTGCTCCGCGGCATGTGGGATCCTCCCAGACCAGGACTCGAACCCGTGTCCCCTGCATTAGCAGGCAGATTCTCAACCACTGCGCCACCAGGGAAGCCCCCAATTCTTAAATTAATAGTTTAATAACATAATTTAAAAATAAAATTTAAAATACATTTATTTATGTCAAACAATTGATTTAAAACAATTAAAACCCTAATAAGATCGGGATTAAGTGAGAGTTTTTCTTTCACACCATCTTCCTGACCTTTCCCCACCTCCCCTCACTCTTTGAATTGCTCCTCCCTTTCTCCCTGACTGCTTTCCCTGCAGCAGCTCCCAGAAAGGAGGTCAGGCTCCCTGCTACACAGCTCTGTGGACATAAACCCAAGCAAGTGTCTCTCCATCCTTCAGGCTCTTTGTGCTCTTTGGGAACCGAAATACAAGAGCTCGGAGTCTGTAATAGTTCTTGAAATTCCCTTTTTCACTGCAAACCTGTGATCAGGTTTACAGTGAAATATTTACAGAAATCTCAGGTGAGCAAATGCTTAATGTTTTTCCTCAGGAAACACGAGTAGAGTTTTTAAATTGTTCAGCCAGTGGAAAGTATACAATCTGCTTATTCAAAATTTTTATATTCTCCCCAATGACTAGGCTTTCAATCTGCTCTCTGTTAATGTTTTATTGGCTCCTAATTTGAATTTTAACTCAGTTTTTTCAGGTTATATTTTTACTTCTTTTAATCAAGAAAACTATATAAATGTTCCTAGGATGAGTTACAAATTAATTTTGTTTCTTCTAAACATAATAAAAAAAGCACCTAACAATCTTTCTAGAAAACTAAATGATGAAAAAAAAAAGAAATTAATTTTGTGAGTTTTGAAAAATTATTTAGGTATTGTCTCCTTTTAGATTTTCTTTGTTTTTAATGTGAGGATTTTTCCCTCTAAAATCTACTTTTGCAAAACCAGGGTTTATCTCTTTTCTGTCTGAGTGAAATCATACGGTGACTATAATTTAATTCCGGTAAGCAAGAACAAGATTACCATATACTCAAATCAACAATCTGGTCCTGTCCTACAGCCCTCCCCCTAAATAATTCCCTTTTCAGCCTTATGCCTGTGGGTGTGGTATTCTGATTTTCACTGTTACCACTTACAGCATTGGGCTCCAGTGGTGCAAAAACAGTTTCCCAAATGATTTCCAAACTCAATCCATCCTTCAGTAATTACATTTGTAGATAATGGAAAAGAAATCATTAACTGAGAAGGCTTTTAAATCATAATTAATTGCACATGCAAATGCACTGCTAAATTTGGATGCTCAATTAGATAGCTAATTGTATTGAAAATGAAAGTGTGCTCCTAAGTTGATGACCGTAGGCCCTGGCCCACCTGTGTGCACCCTCACACTTAAACAGGTCTCCTTCCTTGATACAATTGTCGGTATGGAAAGGGGGAAAAATGTACCACCTGCAGAAAGTGGAAGATGTAACCAATCATAGCTGTCACACAATTTACATCTGTAATACAGACAGTCTATTTTAAAACAGATCCTCTGAGATGAAGCACTATGGGGATTCCAGGAGTTTTAGGGCTCTCTAAAAACATTTTACACATAAAGGAAATGTTTCATTTATCCAATAGTTCATTCTTTGAAAACACAGGAGACGTTTTCTCATGAGCCTTTAACTCCTATAACATTTAGTATCTTGAAGCTCTGAGATAAGAAACTAGTGGTTAAATTGGAACACTTAAATTATTACTACTTTAATAAACATGCTGTCTTATACTTGTATAGCAATGACCATATGATATGTTACATATATTTGCTCATCCTATCATAACTGCATGAGATAAGTAGGAAATGTACAACTATCCACATGTCATGCACAGGAAAATATGATTCAGAGAAGTGATGTGATTTTTTTCCCCAGAAAGTCAATAACAGGAAAGAAACTGCTCTATCTCAAGACAGTCTGATGGTCTTTCATGAAAATAGTGAGTGCTAAAGATACACTTGGTGAAGTAAACGAGCCTAAAATCTCTAGCACTCTAAGATAAGTTTGAAACTTTTGAGATGACTTTGTAAATTAAATCATAGGCAACCTTAAGAGCTAAAGTAGTGTGTTAGGCAGAATAATGCCCCCCCCAAAGATACGCATGTGACACCCCTGAACCTGTGAATATGTCGGGTTATATTGAAAAGGGGAATTAAGGTTGCTAATCAGCTGATCTTTAAACGGGACATGAAATATCATAGGTCCTGGATTATATAATGGGCCCAATGTAATCGTATAAGTCGTTAAAAATGGAAGATGGAGATGAAAGAGAGTCAGAGACAGATGTGACTATGGCAGAAAGGCACAGGCAGATGAAATACTGGTGGCTTTGAAGATGGAGAAGGAAACTGTGAATCAGGGAATGTAGGTGACCTCTAGGAGAGAGAAGAGGCAAGGGCATCCATTATCCCCTCAAGCCACCAGAAAGCAATGCAGTCCTGCTGACACCTTGATGTTAGCCCAGTGACATCTGTGCCAGACTCTGATCTCTGGAATTGTGAGATACAAATTTGTGTTGTTTTAAGCCAGTTACCTTGTGGTAATTCATTATGGCAGCAAATAGAAAACAAATACAAATTGTGTCTAAAATATACACAGCTGAACTGCAAATGTTTGTAGAATAAATGAAAGATGTCTCCTAAGTGTTGTGACTCTATCAGGGTGACATAACTACACATGGCATTTGCCTCTCAACCCATCTCACTCTACTAGTTCTCAGAAAACATTCCTGACCTTTTTCTGAGCACTTACTCTGATTTATTGAAATTGCTGGTTAGAGGAGATTCACAAGCTCTTGGTTTGCAAAGACAACTGTTTCTATTTTTCATTTTATCCAAATAAGCCTTGTCAGACTCTGTCAGTGGAGGTCCACAGCATGTTGAAATAAATTATTTTGATGGCTGACCCTCTAACTCTCTTTTAAACATCAAATGTAGTATTTTGAATTGATTTCTCACTTATTCTTGAGAGACACTAAACATAATGTAACATAAAATTTGCTTGAGGATATGATAAGTGAGGTAAAAGAGGTGTGATTTGGTTTTAGTTAGATTGAATTGCACCTTGAAATTAATGGCTGTGCTCCAGCAATCATTGTTGGAGTAAAACTTGGACAAAAATAGAATTTCATTGATTCTAAGACAGGTTTTCATATTTCAACATATTAGAAACCAACATTCACCATAGACTCAATGGTATCTTACCATTATTCCCAGCCAGGTGGGTGTGCACAACTTGGTCATAACTGTTCTTTTTTGTCATCACTTCCATTAACTTACTGATGCGTACATTGTTGCTTTTTTTGTTTCTGTTTTTGTTTTTCTTTTTGTGGTACGTGGGCCTCTCACTGTTGTGGCCTCTCGCGTGGCGGAGCACAGGCTCCGGACGCGCAGGCTCAGTGGCCACGGCTCACGGGCCCAGCCGCTTCGCGGCATGTGGGATCTTCCCGGACCAGGGCACGAACCCACGTCCCCTGCATCGGCAGGCGGACTCTCAACCATTGCGCCACCAGGGAAGCCCTGATGCGTACATTGTATCCTACTGCAGGTGAAGTATAATTGGTATTGATGGAAAGTTGGTATGTAAGCAGAAAGAGACAGAAACAGTACAGCAGGACATAAATTTTCTCTTAGTGACACAAATATTCATTGCTGGTGGAATAACTAAATTATAGATTTTATTTTGCAGAGCAACAACAAAGGATTTAAAAAATAAAATACTGACAAATAATGAAGCTGTATTATATTTTCCTAATGAGATATGTGCAAAAGGATTGTCTATTAGATTCTAAGCAATGTAACTGAAGTTGGAAGAAATTGACAAGTCCCTCAGAAGAGATGAAAGAAATTTCAAGGCAATGAGAGTCTGGCGTGACTAATTCGTGAATTGTGCAGGACATTCATTGAAGCATTTTTTCATTATTTTATCAGCAGCATTCTTTTTTCCTAGTAGTACAATCACTGATATTTCAAATTAGGTAAAAAATAACAAGTACAGAAATGAAGGAACAAGATGGGTGATTTATTTTATATTTTGCTCTTGCAGCATGATACGGAGGCAATTTAGAATAATAGAATATGGAAAAGAAAAATGTAATTTTTCTGAACCTTTTAGTTTGATCTGTAAAACGAGATACTGGGCTTCCCTGGTGGCGCAGTGGTTAAGAATCTGTCTGCCAATGCAGGGGACGCGGGTTGGTGCCCCACTCCGGGAAGATCCCACGTGCCGCGGAGAGGCCGGGCCAGTGAGCCACGGCCGCTGAGCCTGCGCGTCCGGAGCCTGTGCTTCGCAACGGGAGAGGCCACAACAGTGAGAGGCCCGCGTACTGAAAAAAAAAACAAAAAAAAACAAAAACAGATAGTAACATTCACTGAGAATTGTGATGCAAGGATTAAATTAGTTTTTCATCTGCTTCTCTTTCTCTATAGCCAAAGGGAATGTTTATAGGTCAATTGTGGGAGAACTTCCAAGGATTTAGAGTCAAAAGACAGGAATTCAATTTCTGGCTCTGCCTCTCACAGTGTGATCTTACACTTGTAAGCTAAATTCTCACTTCCTGTCGTAGTCAGCCTCCAAGATGACCCTCAGTGAGCCCTTGTGTAATTCCCTCCCTCACTGAACCAGGTTTCGTCTGTGTGACCAATGGTGTATGGCAGTAATGATGTTAGGTCACCTTCAAGATCAGGTTATAAAGACGGTGGCTTCTGCCTTAGGCAGTGAGTGCTTTGGGAGAAACCTTCTTACTTGTTTTGAGGATACTCAGACAATTCTGTGGAGAAGCCTACATGGCAAGAAACTTTAGACTTCCAGACAATAGCCACCAGGGATCGGAGGGCTCCAGCCAATAGCCTTCTCCAAAGTGGAGCCTGGAATTCCAGTCAAAGCTGTACAGCACAGTGCAGCCTCAGGTGATTGAAACCTTGTGGAAGATCCTGCGTCAGAATCATCCAGCTAAGCCGCTGTGGGATTCCTGACTCTCAGAAATAGTGAGATAATACTTGTTTGTTGTTTCAATACAATAAGTTTTGAGGTAATTTTTTATACAGTAATAAATAACTAGTACAGTCTTTTATCTAAAAAATAATGAGGATAATACCCACTTCTTAGAGTTTTGGGTAGATCAAAAGAGAGCATGTTGTAAACTATAAATTATCAATACAATCCTAATCACTGTGATTATTTCACATGTCCATTTACCACACTTTGGGTAACCTGGATGCTCTTGAATTTCCCCCTAATTCTAAATAAGCCACTAAGAAGTATTGTGTTGGGGGTCCCAGACTACCCTCAGGTTCAGTGATTTGCTAGAAGGACTCAGAGAGCTCAGGTGTTGTTATACTCATAGTTTATTATAGTGAAAGGATACAGATTAAAAAGAGCAAAGGTAGAAGGTGTGTAAGGCAGTCTAGCAGAGCCAGCATGAGTAAGCACAAGCAACAGAGCTCAAGGGTCACAGCCAAAGGAATAAATCCAATATGGAGTCAGGTTTGTTTTTCTCTGTTACGATTTCCAGACCCCTCTTTCTTGGTGTGCTGACAAGCCCGTGTGCCTGATGTCTGCGAGATTCTCATTGCATATGAGTAAATGAGGATTTTGATTTACACCAAACTATAGAGGGACCTGACCTTATGTCTTGAGACAATCAACTTTGTATTTGAAGGTTTATTTCCTCTGTCTCCATTTATTTCCTCTGACCTCTCCTGCCCTTAGGCTGGTATCTGTGAAGGATTTTATATTAGGGTGAGGAAACTGGCTTACAGCCAGAGGCCCTACATTGCCCCCGCATAAAACTTATTTATAAAGGGAATCGCTGTCTACCTCCTGGATTCCTGTTCCACAAGCATAGCCTTTATATCACACCTTTCTGCCTCTAGCCACAAAAATCCCTTTTATGAACTACACAAAGAACACAAGGCTATCCCCATAAGCCATGTTTATATATGGATGTAGAAAGAGGGGAGGCAGAGACGGGTTGGTGCAGCTCCTGCACCAAGCATCCCAAGCAGCCGCATCGCTCATCCCAAGCAGCCGCATCATCCCATAGGTCTGGAGGATGGATGGGCTGCCTGCCTGTAGGAGGAGTTCAATGTCCATGGTGCTGCGTGCCCGTCAGAGGTCCACCTTCTGCCGACTGTTCCAGGAGTGTCTCCTTGTCTGGGCAGAGGGGGAATCCCTTCCAGTGTTTTTGTTCAAGAAAATTTAAAACAACTGCAGTGGTTTTGATAGACGAGCAATCACAATACAAGGGTCTTCAGATGGCTTAAAATGAAACATATCATCTGTTGCAAAGATGTGGCCACTTTGAGTTTCTAGAGTGCCCTTGAGTATCCAATTTTAAGAGCTCAGCTCATCTTTTCTAGCTGCATGCTTCATCTGAAGTTGTTCACTTAGCTACTGGGTCACTGTTTCAGACACAGGTATGCTTTCCTCTGCCTGATAATATACCCTCTCTGATACTCCCAAAGTTCTTAGGAGAACAATTCTTAAAATTCCAAGTGATTCAATGCTTGATTTGAGTTACAGCACGGAAGCAAGATACTGGGATGAATTGACTTTACTCCTCACCTCATCTTAGCAGAATACAATGCCCAGAAATACATGGCAAGACTCAACCACCAAAGCTGTAAAGGAAAGCTCTGATACTTGAGAAGGAAGAAAACAGTTGACAGAAAGATGGCTAAGAGGCTTGGTTAGAGTCAGCACATGTCCTGGTTATAAACAGATCCTTCTGTCCATAATTATGGCCTTGGAATGATTATTAAAATCACCTTTTTTAGTCTAAAGAGTATCCTGGTTTGGATGATAAATTATATGGTGACCCTTAGCTTAACTGGCAGATGGTCCCTCATGGTCACCTTCAGAGAACTGGAAAGCAGGTGGAGGGCTCCAAGGAGAAGCAGAGGTGTGTGATCTAGAAGTCCCCTGAATGCCCCAGGAAGGGGTATAGGCAAGCGCATTCAAAACTGCAGAAAGAATAAGAATTCTGACTGAGAAGACACTATTAAATGGAGTAATTAGGAGGTCACTGGTGACTTCCAGGGAGCAGATTTTGAGCAAAGCAGAGGCAGAGGTTGCAATTTCAATGGAAAGGGAAGTGAGTCAGAGGTTCTGCACTGGCCACTTCCTCTTTAGCAAAATGTGATAGTTACATGAAGGAAAGGAATAAAACATGGGGCAATTATATGAATGAACTGATCCTAAATAAAGAGCAAGGAAATGCAAAAGGCTCTTAAACACATGAAAAACTGCTTAACATAAAAAGGTAATTGAAGTTACCATTATGCTGCAATTTTTTTTTTTTTTTTTTTTTTTTTTTTTTTTTTTTTTT
>NW_006790911.1:2063342-2126996 GCF_000442215.2 Lipotes vexillifer | reverse complement strand
CCCGTGTCCCCTGCATCGGCAGGCGGACTCTCAACCACTGCGCCACCAGGGAAGCCCTATGCTGCAATATTTTTTAACCGTCACACTGGCGATGGTGAGAGGAAAGAGGCTTATCACTGGGGGTAGAGAATAAATTATTATAGTCTGAATGGAGGGTGGCTTGACAATATGTAGGAATATATAAAATGAATGTTCTATTTGACCTAGAAATTTCTACTTTCAGAAATGATCCTATAGATATTCTTGCATAAGTACAGAATGACTTTATATGAGGATACTTATCATAGAATTCTTTATAACGTCAAAATATTGGAAATAACCTAATGTCTTTCAATAGAGAAAGGGATAAATTTAACAGAAAAATGCTGAGCGCTTACAATCTGACACCATTTTAAGTGTTTTATTTGTATTATTTTATTTCCTCTCAATAAAGCTGTGAGCTCAGATGACTATTATCCTCCTTTTATAGATGAAGAAACTGAGGCACAGAGAGGTAAGTAACTTGCTCAGGGTAATACAGCCAGTAAATGGTAGATCTGGGATTTGAACTCAGAGCTTAGTCTCAGAACCACTGTTATAGATGTACCTTGGTCTATAAAAGAATGAGGTCTCTTCCCTGAGTCCTGCCAGAGTGATCTGAGATCAAACCCTGCTTGGGTCAGAGGCCAAGGCTGTCCTTGAGATTTCTGGATAAGGAAAACCAGGAGACACAAGGTCATTTGAGATATAGGTCAGTGTCCACAAAGAAAGGCATCTAAATAGTTATTTCTTCTGTTTCGCACTATCCATAATCACATTTGCTGTTAACAATATAGGTGAAGGTGGCTGTGAGTGTAAGAGGCTGAAAGAATAATTGCAGTATTTTTCTCATGATTCCTTATTTATAAAAGGATATGGTTCATGTCTCTCAGGACAGTTTGAAGAAACTTTTGCCTATTCTCTCATATCAAACCCGATGCAAAGAGTGGCTATTTCAGTGGAATAAAAATGTTTCGTTCAAAAAATAAAAATAAAGAAATAATGAGGTCCTTTAATGTTGGTCTTTAACAAAATGAGATAGACCTATATGTACTTATGTAAAATAAGCTCCAAAGCAAGGTTTTAAATGAAAAGAGGATGGTGCAAAACACTGTGTTTAATATGTTATCATTAGTCTGGAAAAACATATTTATGCTTGTCTATACATAGACTCCTTCTGGAAGACTGTACCAGAAACAGGGAGTTGTCTCTGAGGAGACAGTTGGTGGCTGAAAGACAGAGGACAGAGGCAGGAGAAGACTTAGGTTTTACTGTATACTCTTTTGTATCTTTTGGATTTTATGCCACGTGTTTCTATTACTTTTTCTAATTAATATTTAGAAGTGAAAAGTAAATAAAGGTGATACAAAAACAATAAAATAAAATATAGGTAATAATGACAAAATGTAGGGGATAATTGATAAAACCTGGGCTGGAAGGTGGTAAAAAGGCTTAAATTGTTGTGTTTAGGAAAAGGACAAGGGCTTAAAGAAAGGGAATATGCTGGGGCAACATCAGGCTTTATAGAAATACCACTACCTTCTAAAAACTGGGTAAAAAACACCTAACATGAGCTCTCCCCTCTTAGCAAATGCTTAAGTATACTTTATAACGTTAACTACATGCTCATTTTGGCACAGGAGATTTCTAGAACTTGTTCATCTTGCACGACTGAAACTCTACCCCCATTTGTATTAGTCATTTCAGCCTTCTGTAACAAAAAGACATTCGATTGGATGGCTTGAACAGCAGACATTTATTTTCTCACAGTTGTAGAGGCTGGGAGTCCAAGAACAGGGAGCAAAGCATTGTGGGTTTCTGGTGAGGACTTCATTCCTGGCTTATAGGTGGCTGCCATCTTGCTCTGTGCTCATATGACTTCTTTTTCTCGGGAGAAGGGCAGAGAGAGACAGAGGCAGAGACAGAGCAAACTCTCTGGTGTCTCTTCTTAGAGGGCACTAATCCCATTGGATTAGGGATCTACTGTAATGCCCTCATTTAACCTTAATCACCTGCTTAAAAGTCCTATCTCTAATACAGTCACATAAGGGATTAGGGCTTCACCATATGAATTGGGGGGGGGGCGGCGATGAAATTCAGTCCATAGCACTACTGAACAGTAACTCTCCATTTCTCCCTCCCCTCAGCACCTGGCAACCACCATTCTACTTTCTTCTTCTATGAGTTTGACAACCATAGATAGTACCTCATATAAGTGGAATCATGCAGTATCTGTCTGTGACTGGCTTATTTCACTTAGTAAAATGTCCTCGAGTTTCACCATGTTGTATTATATGACAAGATTTCTTTCTTTCCTCTTGAGCCCAAATAATACCCCAGTGTTTGTCTAAGCAATGTTTTGTTTGTCCATTCATCTCTCTACGGACCTGTAGGTCGTTTCCATATCTTGGCTATTGTGAATAATGCTGCAATGAAAATGGATGTGTTTCCTCTGGACTTGTGCATGTAAATTTCCAATTCGGGGGGTTTGCTGATTTCTTTTTCAGGAGCTCATAATCTCTTGATCCCTCTGGTGTCTGTCTACAGTACTGCAGTTACAGTAGTACAATATTTTATATTTGTCTATACATTTACCTTTAATGCGGGTTTTCTGGAGCTGCTGCAAGCTGTCCAGCTTTTTGTTCTCAGTGGTCCCTAGGCTTCTACAGCATGCCAGGTCCCATCAATTCTTTGAACTGGGAGAGACAGAAATTAGTCCCTTGGGCAATCCCCCTAAAAAGTCAGAACACGTGTTCTAACTCTTTCTCTCCATGGAGAAGCTGGGAGTTGGTTTTTTTTTCCCTGATCTTCCACAATGAACCAGGAGCAGGAGCTATAGTGAGTGAGTGGGTGTTAGTCGATACCTTTGTTCTTAGCTTCCCAGCCTGACACCCTTTCCTTTCAGCTCTTAGATTCAGGCAAGACAGAAACCAGCTCCTTGGGCGGCCCCCTGAAAAGTCTGCATGTTGGATGTGTTTTAGTCTTGTTTCCTTCCCCATGGAGAAACCAGGAGCTGAGAGTTTTTCCCCAAAAGTGCTGCGCTGAGCTTGTGGGAGGGACTATGGTAAGTGGGGGCCATGAATTTTCCTGCTGGAATTGATGTGGCTTGTTTCACACTCACCTGGGATGCAGGTGCCTCTTAACTGTTTTCTGGATTTCTCACAAAGGGAATTGGTCTGTGTGTCGCTATTGGATTGGTGTCTCTGTGGAAGGATCTGGGGCTTCCTATTCTGCCATCTAGCTAATGTCATCCTCAAATATCGCCATATTTTGATTAACGGGTAAAAGTTGTGCTGAAATGAATCTACATCCTAACGTGTGGCACAGAACTTTGAACAGCTCAGTCCAGGAGACCTGCTGCAAAAAAATAGTTTGGAAAAGTCCCAGTGTGACAGCAGATGGTCACCAATGAAAGATCTTGTTTTCTGGAAAATTTTACAACTTTGCCTTATTATCTTATGAAGAGGAAAATAACTCAGCCTGAGAATAAACCCTCCTATTCCAACAATAATACGGTTCTGAAGGGTGATCCAGTAAATGGGCCATTAGCAGTAGATGCTTTTATAAAAACTGGAAATGCTGTGGTACTGTGGTGGTGATTGTTTGTAATACATGTTTTTTTAAATGTTGTTTGGATCTCATAATTCCTTTTTAGGTTTGCTGCCAAAAATTCTAAGAAGAATGAAATAAATACAAAATGTTGAGAAGGAATGATTGTCCTAGCCCTGGCTTTTGCACAAGGAGAATCCTTAATAGTGATAAGGATATTTTAAAGTTTAAAAGTTGTAAGTCAAAGGAAGCAAACAAACAACTGGAAATAGCAGGTGGGAACAAGGGCCCTAACCCTTAATTTTTTTGATGCATCAGAACTGAGGGTGGGGAGAATGTTCATTTCAAAAATTATTAGAAGTTAGGGAGAAATGAGTTTCCTAAATCTTTTTCAAATAAATGTGTTCCAGTAGCATAGGGGTTCCAGAGAGCAGAGGGCAAGTGGTCCTGAAGTGTACTTAAAAGAGCAAGGGATAAATTGATGTGAAAAGAAGGAAGTGGTGATAGGAATGAGATCACCAAATGTAAAAGCAAAGTGGAAAAACTAGCCACTTGGGGCTAATAACTGTGGACCATGAGTTGGTAGAGGTTAGAGGCTGGGAAGCTAGATAGGTAGAATTGCTGAGTAGTTGAAGATGTTTTAAAGCTATATGTGTGAAATTAACTAATCCCAAGGTACCCATCTGAAATATTGCTGCTCAAAGATTTACAACTCAGGTGCTCACTTCTTAGTACTTAAGACTTCTTGGGCTTTCATAATGGTGGTGGTGATGGGGCAAGCTGACAGAAACTTGGATTTTTTTCTTTCTTTTTTTTTTTCCAAAAGTAGAAATAATATTAAGGAACTCTTCTGACCTGGTCTACCTGTTTCAGGATTAAACCTGGACCTCACCCTCAGCCTTCTCAATTAAGGCTGCCTCCCAGCCACCTTGATATTGAAGCTCCCTCAACGATAGCTACCTCCAAAGCTGTAAAGCCAGTTCAGAGAAGAGAGCTTTCTCTTTTCACCATCCCAGGCTTCCAGGCCTCAAAGAATGATGATGAGGTGCTTGGTAAAATTTTTACTCATAAAAAGAATATAACTACATTATAGAACTTCTGAAAAACAGAGGAAACAATACCTCTGATTCAGCTATAATCTACCATCTTAAGAGAATCAGTGATGTAATTTTGGTATTTTTTTCTGGACATTCATAATATTAAATATTTTGATCATACAATGAATTTAGTCTGTGCTTGGCTTTTTTATGTATTAACTTATGGCTATCATTTTCCACGATTGCATAAAATTACCTTTATTTACAGTCTTTAACAGTTCTCTAGCAATTATGCACTTTTATGGGCTTTTTACTTCTGTTAATATTACCACTGAAGGTCTTTGTATGAAACACTTTTCTATATGTTAGGTTATTTCTCTAGGGCAGTATCTCATATGTGGATTATTGTGCTTAAAAAAGTATAAAACAGTGTCATTTAAAAATCTTATTAGTGAGACTTCCCTGGTGGTGCAGTGGTTAAGAATCCACCTGCTAATGCAGGGGACGTGAGTTTGAGCCCTGGTCCAGGAAGATCCCACATGCCGCGGAGCAACTAAGCCCGTGTGCCACAACTACTGAGCCTGCGTTCTAGAGCCCATGAGCCACAACTACTGAGCCCGCGTGCCACAACTACTGAAGCCCGTGTGCCTAGAGCCTGTGCTCTGCAACAAGAGAAGTCACTGCAATGAGAAGCCTGTGCACCACAACAAAGAGTAGCCCCCGCTCACCACAACCACGTGCAGCAACAAAGACCCAATACAGCCGTAAATAAATAAATAAATTTATTTAAAAATATCTTATTGGTGACTTTGTAAACACTTTAGGCAGTTTAAAAAAAATCACTCTCTCTATATCTGAGGTTGGCATTTTAATGTCATTTATGGATAGGGAATCTTAAGCTTAGAGAGGGGAACCAACTTATTCAAAATCATACATTGGCAGATGGATGAAACTGGATATGAACCCAAAGCAGAGAACCAGGAATGAGGAGCTAAAACCTTGTACAAGTTGCAACCCAGTAAAGAAGGTGAGCATGGAGTTTTCTGTTGAGATCTGCAGTTTCAATTCTCTGTGAGGTAAAAAAGCAGCCTTTTGACTGTAGGGCCATTCTGTTTTGTACGGGGCACCTAATAGATTCTATATGACTCTAACAGCAAAAGAATCATATCAAAGCATTCATTTTGCCATTCATTCCTTTAGACTAAGGAAAGATCGTGCATGATATTGATAGCTGAAATAGACACTTTATGCTTTTAGGCAGCTTTCATTATTGGTTTAATGGATGACCATATATTTCCATATATTTCAGACCAAAAGCTTTAAGGACTGCATCTCAGACTTACTTAATTTGCTGATATCCTTTTTAATCATACATATCCTAGAGATGTATTTCCCTGTAGAATTAAACTTCTGCTAATAAATTGAACTAAATAGTAAGTATAGATTTTCACAATTGAGTTCAACTAGCTAAAAATTAAATTGTCATGGTCAAATTAAGTAAAAATGTTCAAAAATTGTGTGGCCTAAAAAATGATGTATCTACCCTTAAATGGAGTCCTCATCAAATGAATATGGATAGATAAATCAAAATTCCAGAAGTGTGTTATAGACAGAGAACAAAACTACCCAAGTTCTTTCTGGTGTTTTTTTTTTTCCCTATAGAAACTGTTATCTGTGCTTTAATTACAAAGTAAAGTCCACTCTTACCCAGAAATCTGTCTGATCCTTTTAATCTCTAATCAGTATTCTTTACATTAGTGATGAGTCCAAAAATATGATCTGAAACCAAGCTTATAGAGGTTCATTGTTTTCTGATTTCTTAGATGGATTCACCAGAAGCAGATTGAAATTCAATCCTATGAAAAGCATTTCAGAAGTATCTGCAGTGAACTGAAATAATACGGGAGGAATGAAAAAAAAAAAAATCATTCACTAGAAAAAGAAAGAAGAGGCTTTTAAAATCCTAACAGGAAAATATCCTGCTGTTACCTAAGAAATGGATCATTAAGCTGTCTCACTAGAAGGTGAAGTTATTCCTTCATCTTTCTATAACACGTGTGCCTAAGTTAGACATTTTTTCTTTAGCAGATCCGAAGTAATCTGTTGAAATTTAGAAGAGACTAAGATTTCTCCCTTGATACTGTTTGCTAGCTTTTTTCTCAGGGTGCCTCTCCTTCAGTATCCTTGCTTGAGATTTTTAGAAGGCTGTAAACACCGAGGAACAAAGTGTAAAGAGAAGGAATCCATAATACTCATGAATATTTAGATTAAAATATATATCCTATATCAAATACAGTAAAAAGTCTTTGCTATTTAAAGTGGATACATAGCCAGTGTCCCTTTATAAAATCAGTGTATTCTGCAAAAGAGCTTTGCCAATACCTTGAACTCATAGTTAACAGAATTGACTGAACACAATGGGTTTGACTATGTCATTTCAGAGCTATGCTTCTGTATACAGAAATAGAGCTGGTGGTGTAAGCGGAACAGATCACATAGGTTTGTATTGTTGGCGTGAGAGGCAAGACCTGTAGGTTCTTGAAGGAGAGGTGGGAATCAAGCTGACTATAGGCCAAGCACAAGAAGACATATCACAGCAGGAAAAATAATCCAAGTGGGAAATTCTCTTCCATCTTTAGCCAGCCTAATAAATATAAGGCCAGTAATGGAGAAGTGTGAGCATGGAAAATAAAGAAGAAATGACAGCTTCTGTGCTATCCACTGAGTTAATGTTAAGTTGTCTATTTGGAGTTGATTAGACTTGTCGGCCCAATGTTGATTTTTAGTGATTACATGATTATAAGAGCTAGGTTTATACAATATCTATTCAGGTATAAATCATGCTAAAAAATACAAGATACTTTATCAGATTCAAAACCGAGACCCCCTAAGCCAACAACAAGAGATACAGAAATCATTTCTGTCACAATAAATACGGGTAAAATTCCAAGCTTAATGTCAGGAACTAACTGGGAGTGAAAGATAGATCCTGTTTCCTGTTTCTGCACTCAGTCTAATCATTGAAGAAGCTTCACCACTCACAAACAATCAGGTTGGGTAAGATGTACACAAATCCACGGTCCTTAAGCCCAAAGTCATCCCACACTATTGGACTATTAGTGGTGTGCACTGATGAAGCATTATTGCTTGAGCACATAGTTTTGTTTGTTTCCATGAAAGTTGTGTATAAAGGAGCCTCTGTGTTAAACTATACATCAGTTGATATCAATATTACTTAAATTTTATTGAAATGGGGAAGGGAGGAGGAAATAAATTTTACACTTAGCTACTTGGCCAAGTGTAGGGTTAATTTTTATCCCAAGTGTGTCAATTCTTGTTTTCTGAGAATAAGATGCTGTAGACAGAATTAGAAGTGCAGGATATCAATTGGGACAATTCCCGTGAAGGCTGAAGGGGAGAGAGACAGAAGTAGGGGGAGAGAGAGAGACAGAAGTAGGGGGAGAGAGAGAGACAGAAGTAGGCAGAGAGAGCCCTTGGATGACACTCAGGTATGATGCTTGTCCAAAGAGGAAGAAAAGGAAGGATTGGGTAAGAAGAGTCTCAGACTGCGGTGCATCTCCAAGAAAGTCTAGGCCAGACCAATGAGGAGCCTCAGTGCAACGTTTGTTGCTTAGAAGAGTCCCATATCAAGTAGAAACTATCTGGCTCTAGTACACCAGCCATGTTCATTCATTAGCTGGGAGAAGCCAGGAAACTCAGGACCTAAGTGAGAACACTTCAGTGAATCCCAAAGGTGTGGCCACTGGATCACTCTTGAAGGGAAATCATATATCTCCAGGATCACCACACCCCTTGCATCTGCCCTGAACTATGAATCCATCCCCTTCCATCTATCTCCCTGAACTTGGTTAAGTCCAGAACAGAGATGAAAAATTTATAGTAAAGCTTTCTCTATGTGCCATGAGAGACATCACTAATCAATCAGTGTAATCTTTCCTGATGATCTCAGACACAGACATGATTCTTCTCAACACAGCTCCCCGGGAAGCCACTATAATAGATTTGACACGTGAGATAAAACCTAACTGCTACTTCCAGTTAGGTCTCTGATTTTTCTCTATAGATAGAAGCAAGGATATAAGGATAGGAGCAGCATGAAATGGTACAAAAGTGAAATTTGGGTTTCACATGTGGATGCTCTGCTGGACATCTGCACATTTTCAGTAACTCTATTTTTTAAAATATTTATTGAAGTAAAGTTGATTTACAATATTGCATTAGTTTCAGGTGCACAGCAAAGTGATTCAATTATATATATACATACATATATATATAAATATATATATATATATATATATTCTTTTTCAGATTCTTTTCCATTATAGGTTATTGGAAGATAACCTATAATGATAGGGATATCATGATAGGGATAGTTCCCTGTGCTACACAGTAGGTCCTTGTTAGTTACTTATTTTATGTATAGCGGTATGTATATGTTAATCCCAAACTCCTAATTTATCCACCCCCCCCTTCCCCTTTAGTAACCATAAAATAAGTCTGTTTTCTATGTCTGCAAGTCTATTTACTTTTTCAGTAACTCTCTATATGATTTCTCTCATAAAATATACACACTACACTGAAAAATATATACATGTATATATGTATGCACATATATACATGCAATATACATATATATTTTTTCGATCAAGGAAGCTAAATTAATGATTATTTCTTACTTTAGTATACCCACACACTTTTGCTAAACAAAGTCTTCAACTTCTAAACTACATTTTTTCTCACATATATAAGTGGTTTCTGTATTTTTGAGGTGGGACAAAGCTGCCTACTTTTCCAAACTGCCAGCCCCAAAGCTTTGCTGACACTGCACTTCTCGGAGTATCTGTGTGCGTGGTTCCAAGCACAACTGGAAGCAAGTCGGCGATGACTGCCTCAAGGTTTGCCGCCTTCTATAGAGTACTTCGCATAATCTTGACGTTATGGATATTATTCTTTAATGCAAAAATGGTATAATACCTTTACAGTGAAGATCAAATTGGATTTTGCCCATCCACTTCTAACATCTCTTTGAAATTTTTCATTTCCTCAAGCTCCCACTGGTTGGGGGGGAAAAAAATTCCCTGGAGCGGGAGCTCTCTAAAGAGTTATGCTTATGTATTAAGTTCTTGCCACTGGGCAAATCTCCTGACCCAGAAAGATTTACTCTAAAACTTTTATAAATAATCCCCATCCCTTTTATTATACTTCTCTCTGCATTCTAATTACATTTTTAAGAAAGGCGAGCACAAATTTGATTGCCAGTATTCTTATGAGATGAAGCTGGTTTAACCTGAGCTGAGAAAAGCTCCCATTGCCCTGCTCAGTATTTTATCAGTGTGTCAAGTCGAATTTATAAGTCCTGACTTGACTGGAGTTTTGAAAGGAAGAGGAGTTGGCAATACTGAATTACTTATTTATGACTCAGTGTGGGGTTATTCTGAAACACCCTGAGGTTCAAGCAGAGCCAGGGATGTGGGCTGAACACCAAGTTCAATTGGGTTATCTGAGACATGAATTTGGCTTCTGGTCACCGCAATGAGAGGCACTTAAAATTTGCATGTGAATGTATATGTTGAATTCTTAACAAATTAAGGCCTAAGTAATTAGGCAGAAAAGAGGGAGTGGAAAAGGATTTATATCCTTGATAGGAGGGAGTGGGAAAGGCTGGGCTGAACCATAACTCCTTGGCACAAAGATACTGACAAAATAGAATCAGTGCAATATTTGCTTTAGTCATTGCATGCAAACCGATTAGGTTCCTGGGTCTCACCAGCAAGTTTGCTGTAGAGGTGCCACATTTGTGTCCAGGCTTCTTGTGTGGCATATCTAGGAGTGCAGGGGAGAGTGGGGAGGCGGGAGCTGTCTGTTGAGAGGAGTTAGTGCCTGAGGTCTTCAATAATCCTGCTCTGTTGTCTGCCCCCTTCCCTGTGTATCCACTTGGCATTTGTGAATTACACAGACGGTGGAGAGGCTCCTACAATGGGGAAAGGACAAAGATCTGGATTTTGTTTTAAACTAGGCTTGAAACATACAGAAACACGTTCAATGTTTGGTTAAGTGGCTTTCTTATTCGATAACAACCAGATTACAGAAGAGGCCTTGGAGGGCTCTGAGAAAGAGATCTCCATAGTGGAGAGGGAAATTGTACACGCAGAGCCAGACCCTATGACAGACCCTAAACTGTAGGAAGATTGGTTTCAGATATGTGTCCAGATACTGTATAAACAGGGGTGTGCAGTCTGTACAGACACAAAAGGATCCACCCTCAGGAGAGCCCCACACTTGGTTTAGGGGTCTGCCGTCACTGTTTTAAAATGCTTAACACTTTTGAACAAGATGCTCTGTGTTTTCATTTTGCACTGAGCCTCACAAATTATGTAGTAGTTCTGAGGGCAGCCCTTCCCCTAGGTCCCTCCCCAGTTCCCCTCTATTTGAAATAGGCCTTCACTTAATGGGTTTCTCCCAGGGAAATACTGTAGGATTAGAGGTTGACCCTTACTGGCTTATTTCTTTCTAAAACCCAGCCAGAAAAAGGCTAATTGCTCAGGGGTCAGGGGAAGAAGTGATTGAATTACTATTGGATTACCTTCTTGATCTTTCATAAGAAAAATGACATAATTGAAACTAATAACAATTTTCTTGCTAGGTTGCATTGATCAGTACAAAATGAACCACTTTTCATTTTAAATTAAGGAACGCGATTCACTTCTCTCAAGAACATTTGCTGACATAAGAACTTTTTCTGTCTTACACTGAGTCTAAACCTGTCAGTGTCTTTGACTTTCATTTCTAAGAGGAGAAAAATGTAATAATCTGCCAATACAGAGTAAGAAAGTAGGTTCGAGAATCTTGGATTGAGCCTAAGTTGGGACAAACTATGAAACAAAATCGAATCTTTAGATCCCCAGTAGGAGGCATGGCTGGTAAAAGAACGTACCTAATGCGTTACTTTGCACTGTCACCCAGCTGTCTCTCTTGGTTTTTCAACATTCTTTGTTTAGCTGTTCTAAAACTAGGGCTGTCTAAATCGCTTAGTTTCGTACACGTGTTTCAACGCCACGAATTAATCTGAAGTAACCCGAATCCATATTTCTCCCCACTTCCAGCTTTACTTACGACATTGACAGGAACAGTTATAAAATGAATAATTATATAAATCTTGAATCAAATTGAAAATACTTTTTTATTATGTCTGTAAAAATTAAGCCAGGTGAAAATGTTTTTCTTAGATTTTGCAGTGGAATGATGTTACACATCAAGGGTACCTAGTGCAGTCACCAGCTACGAAATATTTCTTTTGAAGGAGAGACATTATTGAGAACATGAAAGTAAGTCTAAGGGAAGCACCCACAATGGTGTCAGGATCAGAAGAAAAATTGCAGCAGCTGTGAAATGAGAAACACCTGCGTAGTCACGTGGCTATCCATCCTTTGCACGAATTCCATCTTTAAAATCACAAAATAATGTAAACATAAAATTCCTCTAACATTGTTTAATGAACAAACACTCCTTTAATATTTTAGACTTTGGATGAATAGATGAGCATGCAAATTTTGGATATTGTGCTAGAGCTTTGTAAAATATTATGTTTATTTTTTTATTGCTTGAGATGAAAGACAAAGAAAGCAAGGGATGTTGAATGTAAATCAGAATCTTATTTAAAAGAGCAAGGTTACAGTCTCTATAAAGTATTTGAGAAACTGTCTACAAATGTATGTTTTTGTTTTTCCCCAAACTATCTTCTGCTTTTTTCAAAGCCTATGAGGTAGGAATGGAGATTATAAGAACAATTTGCAGAAATTCACTCTTAAATCCTTTCTCTTGCCTTCTTAGGCTCCCTAGGGAGAAGTTCTTGTGTTGGAGAGAGTATTTCCAGGAATTTAATTGTGTTCCTTAGCATAAAATCAGACCCTTCTGAAACACTTCAGGACAATTAGCAAATTGTCGCCCATTTTCCTCTTCTTTTGCACTGGCCTCCAGGGAAAAATGGAGAACTGTCACAGTGGGAATCGCAGGCATTCTTTTGCCTTTACCTTTTCCCACTGATTCCTAATCCAAGCTTCATGAAAATACAGTTTTAGGGTTTATAGAAAAAGAGCAAAATTTAACTTCAAAGGGCCAAACTTATTTTCTGGTTCCATGGTTTCCTCCCTCTTGGTATTTTACACGGGAACTGATTTCCATTTCATACCCCTGAGAAGGAGCATTATCATATCATCACGAAGAACTAAATTAGCTCGTATTATCTCTAAGCCAAGAGTCTGTGGTTGGCCAATTGGAATTTATCCTTGCTGATGTAAGAGCTTGAGCTGCCCTGGAACAGTGAAGCCAGGCAGCAAACCAAGAGTTACCTAGTGTCTCTCCTGAGGACTGAAAAAATGACTATCATTCAGGTCCTAATAAAGAGAAGGGTGATTTCATGCCAAATGACACTAGCATGGTGATCTGAATCTTTTATAGTTAATTATTACTTCCAAGCACAAAGGCACTTGAGAAAGGTCAGTGTCCCTCACTTTTCAGCTGTCCTCATTAGGTATAGCTCTAGCTGTAAAGGCCTTGTGAAGTGGCAGTAGCTTACTGGGGGCTCAAGCCTCTCCCTGGGGAACTAGTATGGTAATTATCACCTCCAGATGTTCCTTTGAGAAGCCTGTTTATCTTCTCCCTTCTTTCCAAACAAATTTCAGTTTCTCTGTCTAGATTCTGTTTGGGCCAGTGAATGAGTCACAGGGGCCGGAAGCAGCGTTACTTTCAAGCCAGCAAGGTGTGCAGAAACAATAAACACAGCAGGTCAGAGACTACACCTGTTTTTAAACAGGATGGCAAGTTAGACCAACTTGCAAGGTTGGCCCTTGACATACCTGAGACTTTGGATTTGGAGAGGATTTCCCACCATTCCCAGAACTGTGCCTGAAATGTTTATATAAATAATGTGGATTAAGCTGGACACCTGCTTTGTTTCTGGGTAACTGAAATTTTGGCATGTGCTAGACAAAGTGTGCCTAGGTGACTAGCCCCAGTGAAAGCCTTGGGTACTGAGTCTCAAGAAATAAAATATTATATCTGAGAAAATATTAGAGAAAAGAAGCTATAACACTTCTAGGACATTTGTGTGTATGTTGTCTGATATGAAGAACTATAGCTTTAGGTGGTTGCATTAAGCATTATGCCAGGTGATGTTAAAATCCTTTAGAAATTCTTCAGAGGTCCACAAATATTACTTAAAATTTTAGTAAAATTTAAGTCAAATATGAATTTTTTTTTATCACTAAAGTGTTTATAGAGAAACTGCAACCCAGCGGCCTGAGCATCACTGTGAATATAAATAACAAAAGTAAAATCCAAATCCTGGAATTCACATTTTTTTAACAGCAAAAACTTTCAAACTGAAGAAAGTTCTCAGACCTTTCAGTTGAAAAGTCCAAAAATCTGATGAACACATACACTAAAGTTTGGCAGGAGGTTAGAAGACATTTTGCTTTCCTCAAGGCCACAATTAGCCCCTGAAGTGTTACCTTAGTGGACTCTACTTCTTTCACTTTTTAATTTTTTCACTCTGAAGTTATGTTTCAGGCATCAGTGATTTTCCAAGATATTAAAGTGTAGGCTTGGCAATAATGGTTCCCAAGGCCATCAGAACTCTGCACTCCAGTATCAATCACATGAGAAGTTTATTGGCACCAAGACCCTTTCTCATAATGTAACACTGAAGAGAAAATGCTTCTTAATGAATCTGAGCCAAAGCTGGCAGTTAGTTTTGAAACAAACAAACAATTTCAGCAGCTTCATTATAAGTAATTATCAATTTTGAAGCTATGGTATTAAGGTCTACCATTGAGCATACCCTAACATTTGGATTTGCTAGCCATTGAGACTTTGGAAATTTTAATAACCAGCCATCACCTGCTCTTATTAGACAGTCCTCAAGATCAGACTTGTTGTTTAACTCTTTGTGAAGCTGTCAAACTCTGGTTTTCTAAAGTAAAACTAGAACAAATATTTTAAGTTTAAATGCTGTCTCTCTCTCTCTCTCTCTCTCTTAGATATAGCAGAATCACAATTTAATTAAAACAACATTAAAAATGTGCATAGAAACATAGGGATTATGTTGCTTATCTATAAGTTTTCATATTTGTCTTTAAAAATTTTTAATTGAAGTATGGTTGATTTTAAATGTGTTAGTTTCAGGGCTTCCCTGGTGGTGCAGTTGTTGAGGGTCCGTCTGCCAATGCAGGGGCCACGGGTTCGTGCCCCGGTCAGGGAAGATCCCACATGCCGTGGAGCGGCTGAGCCTATGAGCCATGGCCACTGACCCTGCGCGTCCAGAGCCTGTGCTCCGTAACGGGAGAGGCCACAACAGTGAGAGGCCCGTGTACCACAAAAAAAATAAAATAAAATAAAATAAAATGTGTTAGTTTCAGGTGTACAGCACAGTGATTCAGATATATTTATATATATATATATACACATATATACGGATTTTTTTTTTCAGATTCTTTTCCCTTATAGGTTATTACAAACTATTGACTATAGTTCCCAGTGCTATACAGTAGGTCCTTGTTGGTTATCTATTTTATATATAGTAGTGTGTATATGTTAATCCCAAACTCCTAATTTATCCCTCCTCCCCTTTCCCTTTTGATAACCATAAGTGCTTTCTATGTCTGTGGGTCTATTTCTGTTTTGTAAATAAGTTCATTTGTATCTTTTTTTAAAGATTCCACATACATGTGATATCATATGATATTTAAGACTATCTCTTCTTTTATTTACCACCCCACATGAACACTCTATATAACTGAACTAGAAAAGAGAGGTGAAATGTATATTTATTCAACTCAGATATGCCCACATTAAATAACTATTCAATGTCAGAAAATGTGCTGATGACAAAGTGATATAAAGATGAATATTACCCAGTTTCTGCTCTCAAGAGCATGCAAATAGTGACTGAGAAAGGCAAAGATGAAACATAGAGTGAAATGTAGAGCCAAAGCAAGAAAGAAAATGGTAACTTTAGAGTTATAACTATTTTTATAGGGGTTCAAAGAAACAAATTCTCATCAATTTGGAGATGAAGGAAAGGTGATGGATAGTCCATGGAAAATGTGAGGCAAAAGTTGAGAGAAAAGAAAGATTTGAAAAGTCAAAAGAGACTTTCAAAAATAGAAAATAATGAGCACAGAGGCTGGGGACTATGGGGTGGAATTCACAGCAGTTCACTTTGGATGAACCATGAGAATTTGAGGGCTGAAAGACGGAAAGATGGTCTTTATCACACTGGAGAAAACACCAAGTTCAAAGCAGAGGAAGGTGCATTTACCTGAGTAACCAAAAGGGATTTTTTTTTTTGCTGTACTCGGGCCTCTCACTGTTGTGGCCTCTCCCGTTGTGGAGCACAGGCCCCGGACGCGCAGGCTCAGCGGCCATGGCTCACGGGTCCAGCCGCTCCGCGGCATGTGGGATCTTCCCAGACCGAGGCACAAACATGTGTCCCCTGCATCGGCAGGCGGATTCTCAACCACTGCGCCACCAGGGAAGCCCACCAAAAGGGATTTTTGATGGTTTTTGAGAAAACTAATTACAGGTAATAACATGATCAAAGTTGCATTTAGAAAGATTAATTTAAAATTGGAATCACTGGACAGTGAGAAGGCAACTGTAAAAGTCAAGAAAAAAACTAATGAAAGTCTGAACTTGGTATTTGAAAGTAAAATTGGGAAGGAGGTAATTCCCCTACACAGCAGTAGACACAACAGTAGAGGAATCTAATATTTGTAAAATTATTGGCTGTAGACATTGAGGATAAGAAAGGAATCAAAGGTCATTTCAAGATTTTATTTCATACATAATGATGGTAACATTAACAGAAGTAAGACAAGGGGAAAGTCCAGTGTGGAATAGGATAGATGTGATATTAGATTGGATTTTGGATGTGTTGATTTTGAGATCAAGTTGGGTCATTTAGGTAAGAGTCTCAAAGTTTATAAGATATGTGGGAAGGAATTTTTTAAAGCACTCAGGGTAGAAATAAAAATCTGTGTTCATTGGCCTGCCAGTAATAAAACTATGGGAATTGATAAGTTCACCAAAGGAAAAAGGTTTAGTGAAGCCCCAAAAAAGGAACTTTGGACAAGGAAGCAACATGGAAGAACAGATGGGTAATATTAAGCAGAGAAATGGAAAAACTAAGAAAAATAAAAAGGGAATGCTAGAAATCAAAAACACTGTAACAGAAATGAAGGTACATTTGTTGGGCTCATCAGTAGACTGGACACAGCCAAGAAAAATAATCAGTGAGCTTGAAAATAGATCATTAGGAACTTTCCAAAATTAAATACAAAAAGAAAAAAAGAATTAAAAAAAAACCCCAAATCAAAAAAACTAAACCCAGAACAGCCAAGATCTGAGCTATTTCAAAAGGCACAAAAATCTATAATTGGGATGTAAGAAGGAGGAGAAAGAAAGAATGAAGCAACAGAACTATCTGAAGTTATGTGACCAAGAATTTTCCAAATAACAAAAAACAATCCACATTTCCAGGAAGCTCCGATAATCCCAACCTGAAAAATACCCAAATATCTACATGAAGGCATATCATATTCAGACTACAGAAAATTAAGACAAAAAGAAAAACTTGAATGAATTCTGGGGTGGGGAACCTTATCCACCAAGATGAAGAATAAAAATTACCATCAACATCTTATCAGAAATCACACAAGTGAAAAGAGAGAGGAGTGAAATATTTGAAGTGTTGCAAAATAACCCACTAACCTAGAATCCTACACTGAGCAAAATTAAGCATCAAATCTAAAGGAGAAACACTTTCTGAGACAAACAAAAACTGAATTCATTGCCAGGAGACTTGCCTTGCAGGAAATATTTAAAGGTGATATTGGTCAGAAATTTGGCTCCACATAAATAATGGAAGAACATCAGAGAAGGAATTAAAAAAGATTTTTAAAAAAAAGCTTTTTTTTTATTCCTACTTGATCTAAAAGATACCCACTGCTTTAAAGTAAAAA
Source organism: Lipotes vexillifer (assembly GCF_000442215.2). Lineage (NCBI taxonomy): Eukaryota > Metazoa > Chordata > Mammalia > Artiodactyla > Lipotidae > Lipotes > Lipotes vexillifer. The sequence goes on along the minus strand of NW_006790911.1, from coordinate 2,109,352 downwards.
TAATAAGTATGTATTCACTGCTTATAGAATGTGGATGAGTTATATGAATGGCAGCAGTGCCATTAGAGACAGGAGGGAGGGATTGAGAATACTCTGTTACAAGGTACTTGCACTTCACAAGAAGTGTTATTTGAGAGTAGACATAAATCACTAAAACCCATATTGTATACTCTAGAATGTCCACTAAACAGATTTGTGAAAAAAGTGTAATTAATAGTCTCAGGAAATAAAATGGAATAAGATAAAGTGCTCAATTAAAACCAAAAAACAGAAAAGAAGGGGAAAAGAAGAGTTTGAAAATATAAAGAAGAACCAAATAAAGCTGAAGAATACAGTAACTGAAATAAAAAAATACACTAGAAGGAATCAACAGTAGATTAGTTAACTTTATGGGGATTCCCTTGTAGGTTATTTTTCCCTTGCTGTTTTTAATAATTTTTCTTTGTATTTAACTTCTGATAGTTTGATTAATATGTGTCTTGGCGTGTTTCGCCTTGGATCTATCCTTTATGGGACTCTCTGTGTTTCCTGGACTTGATTAACTATTTCCTTTCCCATATTAGGGAAGTTTTCAACTTTAATCTCTTCAAATATTTTCTAAGTCCCTTTCTTTTTCTCTTTTTCTTCTGGGACCCCTATAATTTGAATGTTGGTGCGTTTAATGTTATCCCAGAGGTCTCTGTGACTGTCCTCAATTCTTTTCATTCTTTTTTCTTTATTCTGCTCTGCAGTAATTATTTCCCCTATTTTATCTTCCAGGTCACTTATCTGTTCTTCTGCCTCAGTTATTCTGCTATTGATCCCTTCTAAGAATTTTGAATTTCATTTATTGTGTTGTTCTTAATTGTTTTTTTGGTCTTTAGTTCTTCTAGGTCCTTCTTAAACGTTTCTTGTATTTTCTCCACTCTATTTCCAAGATTTTGGATCATCTTTGCTATCATTATTCTGAATTCTTTTCCAGGTAGACTGCCTATGTCCTCTTCATTTGATAGGTCTGGTGGGTTTTTACCTTGCTCCTTCATTTGCTGTGTGTTTCTCTGTCTTCTCATTTTGCTTAACTTACTGTGTTTGGGTTCTCCTTTTCGTAGACTGCAGGTTCGTAGTTCCCACTGTTTTTTGTGTCTGCCCCCCAGTGGCTAAGGTTGGTTTAGTGGGTTGTATATGCTTCCTGGTGCAGGGGAGTATTGCCTGTGTTCTGGTAGATGAGGCTGGGTCTTGTCTTTTTGGTGGGCACGTCCACATCTGGTGGTGTGTTTTGGTGTGTCTGTGACCTTTTTATGATTTTAGGCAGCCTCTCTGCTAATGGGTGGTGTTGTGATCCTGTCTTGCTAGTTGTTTGGCATAGGGTGTCCAGCACTGTAGCTTGCTGGTCGCTGAGTGGAGCTGGGTCTTTGTGTTGAGATGGAGATCTCTGGGGGATTTTTGCTGTTTGGAATTACGTGGAGCTGGGAGTTCTCTGGTGGACCGATGTCGTGAACTCAGCTCTCCCACCTCAGAGACACAGCCCTGACACCCGGCTGGAGCACCAAGACCCTGTCACCAATACAGCTCAGAATAAAAGTGAGAAGAAAAGAAAGAAAGAAAGAAAAAATTAAAATAAAATAAAGTTATTAAAATAAAAATACTTAGTAAAAATTAAAAACATACTTTTAAGTAATAAAAAAAATGAAAGAAAGAAGAGAGCACCCACACCAAAAAACAAATCCACCAATGATTACAAGCACTAAAAACTATACTAAAAAAACCCAAAAAAACAGAGAGACAGAATCCTAGGACAAATGGTAAAAGCAAAGCTATACAGACAAAATCATACACAGAATCATACGCATACACACTCACAAAAAGAGAAATAACGAAAAAATATATATATTGTTGCTCCCAAAGTCCACCACCTCAATTTGGGATGATTAGTTGTCTATTTATGTATGCCACAGATGCTGGGTACATCAGGGTGATTGTGGAGATTTAATCCGTTGCTTCTGAGGCTGCTGGGAGAGATTTCCCTTTCTCTTCTTCGTTCGCACAGCTCCTGGGGTTCAGCTTTGGATTGGCCCCGCCTCTGCGTGTAGGTCACCTGAGGGCATCTGTTCCCGCCCAGACATGACGGGGTTAAAGGAGCATCTAATTTGGGGGCTCTGGCTCACTCAGGCAGTGGGAGGGAGGAGTACGGATGCAGGGCGAACCTGCGGTGGCAGAGGCCGGCGTGACGTTGCACCGGCCTGAGGCGCGCCGTGCGTTCTCCGAGGGAAGTTGTTGCTGGATCCCGTGACCCTGGCTGTGGCGGGCTGCACAGGCCCCGGGGTGGGGAGGTGTGGACAGTGACCTGTGCTCGCACACAGGCTTCTTGGTGGCTGCAGCAGCAGCCTTAGCGTCTCTGTCTGTCTCTCTTAAAATATCTCATTGTACAAATGTAATGCCTTTTTCATCTTAAACTATGCACTTATGCACTGTGGTTGTAATGTTTGTGGTTTGAGGTGCGACAGCAAAACTAACACAAATTTCTTTTTCCTTCTTCACAATTTCACAGTTAGAAGACTTCTTATCATAGATCTTAGCAACCTCGGCATACAATTTCTTTTTCTTGCCTTGTTAAATTGAGAACTTTCATTTTTTCACTTAAAGGAAGCACACAGCTTCTCTTTGGCATGTTTGAATTGCCAGGATCACTGCTCTTGTGCTTTGGGGCCATTGTTAAGTAAAATAAGGGTCACTTGAGCACAAGCCCTTGATAGCAATGCTTTGACAGTTGATCTGATAACCAAGATGGCGACTAAAAGTGACTAATACTCTGGACACAGGATGATTCATGTCACAGGTGGGTCAGAGCGGGAGGGCGGGAGATTTCATCACACTACTCAGAATGGTGCACAATTTACAGTTTATGAATTGTTTATTTCTGGAATTTTCCAGTTAATATTTTTGGACTACATTTGACCATGGTAACTGCAATCACAGAAAGTGAAACCGCGGAGAAAGGAAACTACTAACTGGAAGGGGGACACTGCCGATAACTGAGATGAGAAAGACTATATGGGCAATGCATTTAGAAGGAAGATCTCAAGGGCAGTTTTGGACACTTTAAATTGAAGATGCCTATTCATGGATGAAAGAAGTTCAGGGAGAGGAACAGAATTTTGGGTCCAGGATGACATTTAAAACTGTGATATTAAATGAGATGAAATTACCTAGGTGATAAGTAGAAAATAGTTCCCTGGGGCACCGATGCATTAAGAGATCAGAGGGATGAGGAAGACGTGTGAGCCAGGGAGGCGGGACAAAAACAGATGAGGTATGCTGAGAGTGAAGAGAGGGAACTGATGGCCTGCATCAAACGCTGCTGGTTGGTCAAGATCGACAACGATGACAAATTAATCACTGGATTTAGCACATTGTAGGAAAATGGTGACTTTGCTAAAAACAGCTTTGGTAGAATAGTAAGGATGAAAGATTAATTGGAAAAGATTTAAAAGAGATTTTAAATTTGAAACTCTATGGTTACTATTTATTAACTCAAAATCATTTAAAAATTCTCAGAAGGTAGGCTACAAACGATTGTAAGTGGGAAAATAAACAATCACTATAAGTGATGCATATTAATTAATAGCCATCTACCAGCTAGAAATATGCTGAGAAAATAGTTGGGATAGATATGAAACTGCTGACTGGAAAAACAAGGCAAAACTGTAACTAGTAGAATTCACACTATTGACATATGTTGGCCAAAGAGTTCTGTTTATATTGTATGGAATGGAGCAGGGTCTAATATTAGCATGGGATATGGAAGAAAATTAATCTACTAAAATTGGCTTGAAGCAGTATTTTAAATTTTTCCCAGATTGAGCTATGTTTGAAAGTTGAGATTATGACCAGCAAAGAATTATACTGACATCTTTGCATACTTCTAGAAAACACTGAGAACACTACTATATATAAAATAGATAACTAATAAGAACCTACTGTATAGCACAGGGAACTCTACTCAATACTCTGTAATGACCTATATGGGAAAAGAATCTAAAAAGAGTGGATATATGTATATGTATAACTGATTCACTTTGCTGTACAGCAGAAATTAACACAACATTGTAAATCAACTATACTCAATAAAAATAAATAACTAAATAAATAATCACTTAGGAAAAAAAACACTGAGAAAGCCAGCTTTATATTCGGAACAACGTACATGTCCCACAAAAAATATTTATGAGCAATTTATACGATAGTGTTCTACTTAAATATGGCAAAAATCAAAATTAACAATGTTCAAGAGACAAAATCAAATCGACAGACATTTACTGAGTATTTGCTATTATGAAAGGCAATGTGGTGATGTCTTGTGGAATACAAAAAACATATGGTATGTCCCATATTTTGCTTTTAATGAGCTTAACGTTTATTTGAAAAGAAAAAGGGGGAGAAAGGACTAAATGCTAAATGACTCTGTGTGATTTAAAAATTAGTGAAAGAGAAAAATCTAATAGCTGTCATAAGGTAAACATATGGTTAATAACATGATCGAGGAGGCTTTCGTTATTATAGAATGCTTTGAAAGGGTAGTGATTGACTCAATTTAGTAGGCTTTATAAAATAGGTCAAATTGTGTTCTCTTATTAGACACAGTTACTCTCCTCATACTCAACATCAACTAAGGGAAACATATGAACAAAAATGTCAACAGAACTGCTAACCGATCATATAAAGGTATATGATTAGAGCTAAACAGCAGATAACTTTATTAAGAAGGTTCAGGATTGGTTTACTAGACCCAGAGCTTTGAACTGAGTTTTGAAAAGCAGATAACATCTAGAAAGGTAAACCAGAGAACAGAGATAAAAATAGCCCCAAGTCTTTTTACAGGACTCCACACAAAAGTAAGTATTGAATATTTGTAGAGAATACGACTTCATTGGAAGGATATGATAAAATAAATGTTGTAGTATTATTTTATGTTGTCAGTAATACAACAAAACAGTATTAAATTCTGTTGTCAGCAATACACCAAAAAGAGGAGAGACTTAGAACACCAGATTAACAGTATGTGTCTTTAATTAAATATTGCACAAATTCCAAATATATTGATGAACATTATGTTTGGCTATTTCAATAAAGATGTCTACATATTTACAAAAATTTAAAACAATCAAGTGCTATGTTTGCCTTATACTAGGTGGCACCCTACTTAAATTACAAATATGATATTTAGGAACTAATAACTATGTCTGCATTGCTACCTTTGCAAACTAATATGTTATTCAAAGTATAATTTTTAAAAAGTTAAAGTAATGAATCACATAAATATATAGTGAAAACATGTCAAATATACTTAACTCATTAATGAGGGAACCAGTAGAACAATGAAGCTACATCAAAAAGCATCAAAGAGATTTATATAGTCAACTTAGAATGGCATGTTGAAATAACTTGAAGTTAGACATAAAACTGGTTAATGTCCTACAGGGCAATAAAATAGTAACCTTTTCTATCAGATAACAATTGTTTGCATCTCTAACAGACAACTCTCTGAGAACAAACAGACAAAATCTCTGGTTAAAACCTTGTTAGAGTAAACATAATTGCACAGGCCTAATCATGGGTTAAGTAGTGAATCAACTTAAGCATACCATATAGAGAAATAATTTGGGGGTGGGTCTATTAGGCAATGCTCCAGTGTGACATTGAAAAGGCATGCAGTCACCCTTTTCCCTTATTTACAAATAATATTAGGGTAAGTTTTTTTTTTTAACAGACTTTCCTTGTGATCATAAATAATCATCAGAGATTATACTGTTTAGCACAAAAGGCTGGTCTAATGTTTCATCTATATAGATTTGGCAAGAAGCTTTAAGTAACATATGTACATATCCTTTCTAAATGGTCTTCTAATCTAGAGTTATATAAAGTTGGAAGACTACTAAATCCGCAGAATTTAACTGTGTGGAGATTTCATTAAAAATATAAGAATGAACTTTTAAAAGCTTCCAGTATTTTACCTTTCTTTTTCAAGTTATGAACCAAACACAAGAGGCTCATCTCCACCGAGTTTTGCTTGCGGTACAGGTAACATTGATGAATTCCTTTCTCCTTGAGATCTGTAGACTCTGCTGAGGTTCCTGAACCGTCAGGAAATGACCTTCCTTAATATCTGTAAGGCAAGGACCCTATTTTTAGACCAGTATCCTGGAGGGGCTATCTAGACATTGGTCATATGAAAGGTACAATCCCTTTTCCTTAATTGTGGGCTTTTTAATGTGTGAATAAATAAGATTTAGTCTCAAATATGGCACTCTAGCCATATCCTTGATTGTACAACTGATTTGCTTAATTATACTCTGGTTAAAAATAAAAGAACAGAATCTTAGTAGATCTATGTAAATAATTATATTGTCATGAAAAGTAGAGATTCAGTATCTGCTCCTGTCCACTGATAGGTAGATCAGTGAGAAAAAGATAGCATTTTTTAAAAGTATCATTTCAATTTGCAAAAACATTAATAGAAATTACTTGCTCATATAGCTATCAGAAAATAGTACATTGAAAAATATTACCAACAGTATTCCAAAATGAATAACCACAATTAAATTTTCCTCATCAGTTCATTCAGTCCTACTTAGTCAATTATTTTTCCATTGGATCTTGGTCAGCAGTCTGGTTTCATGAACTTGTATGCTTCTTGATTAAAAAGAGCTCTTGGGGCTTCCCTGGTGGCGCGGTGGTTGAGAGTCCGCCTGCCGATGCAGGGGACACGGCTTCGTGCCCCCGTCCGGGAGGATCCCACATGCCGCGGAGCGGCTGGGCCCGTGAGCCATGGCCGCTGAGCCTGTGCGTCCGGAGCCTGTGCTCCGCAACGGGAGAGGCCACAACAGTGAGAGGCCCGCGTACCACAAAAAAAAAAGAGCTCTTGACGTTTTTAATCATTCTCCTGTCTAAATGATGTTGGCTTAGAAGCCTTTACTCAAAATCCTTTCCCTCGAAGTATCAGTGAGTAGTACAGTCTTTCTCTGATGCCCTAAGAACATGCTTCTTTATTGAGGACCACATTTCTAGACTGTAGCTTATAATGAGCCCAAGGCAAACATGAGAGAAAAGTATAAACCATCTGTTGATGATAACACTAAATGACAGTGATTAATTTATTAGAGTAGAACATTATGAGATTTAATGGGAATAATATTCTCTGTTGGCTCATAATATATAATGATATCGTAAGGATGGATTTGATCCAGGTTTCCCCTGTGGGTCAAACATACTATGAACTAAAAGGGCATTGCCTCAATCCTGGAGCCTTCCAATTCTTTCTGTAATGTGGATAAGCCCTGAAACAAATTTGTATTAATAGTATTTTCCTGTACGAAACTAACTTAGGGAAGGTATAGTTTTTCCTGATTTGACACCTATTCCCAACAGCTCTTACAATAGTGTTAAGCTAATTAAGAAATGCTGAGCACATCAAACAACCTAATTATTACTAGTATTCCTCCCTTAATAAGATGAAAGAAGAATCTTTGTAGGTACCTAGGGACCTGTAGAAAACCCCACGCATTATTTACACATTAAAGATATCTTGAAAAAAATTTTTTTCTGAATATAGGATCTGATTTTAGAAGGGCAAAATCAAAAGAATCATTAAAGGAGATTAGACACTGGGTTAAGAGAGGAACATAAGTGTCTAAAAAAATGGTTATAGCCTGGCTACCTAGTAAACACAATGTCAAAAAAAATTTTAAAACAGATATAGCAAAAGGTAACCTAATTAACCTAATTTTAAGGTAACCTAATTAACCTAGTTGTAAGATCACTTCCCTCTTTCAGAAGTAATTTTTGTTCTTTGTATTTTTAAAAATAAATAATCAAGGGCATTACAAAGACAGCAGAACAAAAAATTATTCTGATGAGCTACAGAGTCTCTGCTGTCTGAAAATTATATAAAAGCTAAAGAGTAACCTTTTATTATTTCTTAAGAGGAGCCGAATACTTCAAGATCAGTTTTAGCACAGAGAAAATCCGAATTCTGGTATTGCATTAATATAATATTTGACAGTAAAGAACTCATAAACCTTCTTTCCCCCTTGTGAACAAACCCATCGAAACTGCCCCAACACATTGCATTGCTTCTTTTCAGACACATCCTTTTGGGTATTATAATCCAAGTCAAAGAAAATTCACTTTCTTTAAACAACTTGCTATAGCTACTCAAATTTTGTCATCCACTATAGTCTTTCATATTCTAGAATAAGCTGACACTTTATTTTAGGACAAAACTATTCTCTACTTCCTTTAAAAAATACAAAAATATATTCCATTACCTTGTATATACAAGTTGTATTTATTTTCTGTCAGTTTTCTGCATAGATTCTCATCCATCCATGTTAATTGCCACTTTTAACCAAAGTGCCAAGTTCTGCTTCACAGCAAAAATGAGAGGTAGGTAATTGAGAACTCTCTTATATAAGCATTTTGGCAGATCAGAAAAGTTTATGAGCACACATTATAAAACCTCTAAAATCACATTCTTTTACACTCTTACAGTGGCAAAAAAAAGATGTTTATTAACACATCTCAAAGGTATAGACACTATAATATTTTACAATAAACCTTATCCTTGATCAAATTTTCATTGTTCTATGTTTCTTATAATCTATGTCTATGAACAAAGGTTATCTATTAATTAATTCTGATATTAATCAAGGTCTTAAATTTAACTAATCTCTTAAAAATTTTGACCAAAAAAAAAACCCACAATAATTTGTTTTGTTTGTGTTTATTTATTTATTTATGTCTTTTTTTTTAACTAAGGTATAGTTGATGTACAATATGTTTCAGGTGTACAACAAAGTGATGCACAAGTTTTCAAGGTTATATTCCATTTATAGTTATTATAAAATATTGGCTATATTCCCTGTGTTGTACAATATATCTTTGCATTGTATAAACCAGGGGTCCCCAACCCCTGGACCATGGACAGGTACTGGTCAGCAGCCTGTTAGGAACCGGGCCGCACAGCAGGAGGTGAGTGGCAGGTGAGCAAGTGAAGCTTCATCTGCTGCTCCCCCTCGCTCCCCGTTTCTCACGTTACCACCCCCAACCCCACCCATGGAAAAATTTTCTTCCATGAAACTGGTCCCTGGTGCCAAAAAGTTTGCCCGAATTATAATTCAATTAATTGAACACATAATTTTACATATTTTATAATTTAAAAATTAATATGGAAGAATATTAGTTAATCTGGGCAATAAACTAATATAGACTTTTAGGACATTCATATTAGCAGCCTCTTCATGAGAAAACAAACCAAAACCTAAAAAAAACCTGTTTTTTCATTTACTTTACTCTGATAAAAGTTAGGAAAAATACATAGAGCTGCTTTTAAACCCCCAAAGAGCCAACTATCTCATTTTCCCAAGGATTCATTTTGAGCATATAAACTTGAATCCTTATATAAAAACACTTCTGATCGAAGTTGTTTTTTGTTTTTTTTCCCCCCAAGACAAGTTTTATTTTTCCCTTTGAAAGCTTGGGATTCCTCATTTGAAGCACAGGACACAGAAAGATTGTTGAGTAACTGTTTTCTCAACTCTCTCAAGGATGGTGCGTAGCTAATTCTCTCAAGGATGGTGCATAGCTAATACCACTGTGGGTGCAACAGAGAGAAGTTAATAAATTACATGCAAAAGATGACATAGAGAATTAAGGTTTAATCTCTGTTGTACAGGGAGGACTCAGTAAGAGCACATACAAAGAAACAGAACTTTTACTTTTTTCTGGAAATTCTTGTGCTTTTAAATATTTATATAAACCTTATGTTTTGTGATATTCTTTCAATGGCAGAACACAACACAATGACACTCGGATGAAAAATAGAACTCTTTGTTACTTATAGTTCCAAACAAGAGAAAGCTGCCAGGGTGGGAGGGTGAAGCTGGGGCGAAGTGAGAGTAGCATCAACATATGTACAATACTGAATGTAAAATAGTTGGCTGGTGGGAAGCAGCAGCATAGCACAGTGAGATTGGCTGGGTGCTTTGCAATGACCTAGAGGGGTGGGACAGGGAGGGTTGGAGGGAGGCTCAAGAGGGAGGGGATATGGCGACATGTGTATGCATATGGCTGATTCTCTTTGTTGTGCAAAAGAAACTAACACAATATTGTGAAGCAATTATACTCCAATAAAGATCTATTAAAAGAAAAAGAGAGAGAGAACGCTGCCAGGCATGCCACACAGGAGGTTGCACCTAGGGACAGATGAAAGCAAGCTGGAGCTGTATGAGGAAGCTTAAATATGGCAACTGTGGTGGGGTTACATAGGTTTCACAGACTCCCTGTGGGTTGGCTAATTTGAATAATTTTGTCAGCTGTCCCTAGTTGTCTGGTACCCGGCCCCAGAGTGATTAGGAATGACATATAGTGACCTGGAGCTTGAAAGCCCCATGAGGGAAGTGGTGGCTGTGTAGACTTAACCAGCAGCTCAAAAAAGGGAACTGCCTGACTTCTAGCTGGGACCTCAAAACTGGAATAAGGTAGCGTTAAAAAAATAAAATAAAAACAAAGGACATTATACCTTATTTGTTTCTATAATCCAATCAGAACCAAAGATCTCTAATTTAAGATAATTTGTAATCCTGCTTATTAATACACTTTGAAAATAAGACAATATTTCAAATATTCCACACAATAAGAGGGAAAGAATTTTCTCAATTATTGGCAGATGGACACACAGGTAATGTCTTAGCTCAGGCTGCTATAACAAAAAACATAGACTGGTGGCTTAAACAGAGGATATTTATTTCTCACAGTTCTGGACAATGGATGCCTAAGGTCAGGGCTTCAGCATGGCTGGACTCCAGTGAGGGCTCTCTTCCTGACTTGCAAAAGACCACCTTCTCCCTGTGCCCCCACCTGGCAGAGGAGAGCAATCTCTCTAGTGTCTCTTCTTATAAGGGCACTAATTCCATCATAAGGGCCCCACCTTCACGACCTAATCTAACTCTAATTACCTCCCAAAGCCTTATTTCCAAACACCATCACCTTGGGAGTTAGAGCTTCAACATCTGAATTTGGGGGGGAAACAATTCAGTCCATAGACAGCATGCAACTTCAGATCAACATTAGCCATAGGTCAGAAGTAAATGCAGGGCACAAAATCTCACTGGTTCTGATCCCCAAATCTAAATCTCAAAAATGATGTCCTATAAGCATGATATAATCTCTTAATTGAAATAAGTTTAAATATAGACAAGTATACTATGCAGGGAAAAAATTAGCACAGTAGGCTTGATGTTGCACAATTCTAACATTTCTTTAGAAGGGCCTGCTTGTGGGGTTGACCTTGGCCTCACATGGGAATTTGTCTTTTGGAATGTTCCCTTCATTATTAGTTGATAAGGCTGTTTTGCATGCTTGGGGCCTGAACGCTGCTGTATCAGTCTGACTAGGTTGTTTGTAAAAATGTGGTTTATGGTGAACACCTGCTCTCCTTCTTGGTGTCTGGGATTTTGGTAATTGTGGCTGGTAGTACAGGTACAGAGTATTTGCATGACCAGCTTCCAACAAAAACTCTCAGCTCTGTCTATTATTCAGGCTTCCCTAACCAGAAAGACTTCATACACATTGCCTCAGTTCATAGCTGAAGGAAGAAGCATGTTCTGTGCAACCCTGGCTGGGAAGAGCTTTGGAAGCTGTGTGTGGACCCTCCAGACCCCATTGGGTGAGTCTTTTTTACTCGCTGGCTTTGTTTTGTGTCTCTTCACTGTAATAAACCATAGCCATGAGTACAATTAAGACCCAGAGTCCCATGAGTCCTAGTGAATCATTGAACATGTGGGTGGTCAGTGGACACTTAAAACATATACACAGAAGGCTACAAACCAGATTTCTTGTAGTTTCTCACTTTTAAAGAATAGATGCCCAACATTTCAGTAGAGATCACAAAACTGGATTCCTAAATATTGTTGCCACTTATAGGGAATAATTTATTGACTTTTTGCAAACCAGAACCAGAACCAAAGTTATCCATGAACCAGAAATAAAAACAAAACAGCACAGGAAAAAACAGGGTAAAATAAGTCAGCAAAGGTAAGTTTCTATTGCCACTTTTGATTCACTCTGGAGGAGCAAACTAAGATATGCATAGATAAAGTTGCTTCAAGGGTCACTTGAAGAGTAAGTTCATATAATTCATAGAAAAAGGCATGCTGAAATAAGTGCTCTAAGAGCAAAACTAGTTAATGCCCTACAGGGTAATAAAATCATAATCTTTCTAGTTATCTTTTCTAACTGATAGAAATCATTTATATCTCTTCCAGACAAAAATTAACATGTCATTTGACACCATCTGGGCCTTAATCAATGACTCAAACAAAGGTACATCCCTATAAAATGATATAATTCTTAGGTACATCGGTTAGGCAATGCTCCACCATGATGTTATAAAGAAGCACAGTCATCCTTTTGTTCTATTTTGAAGTTTTAGGTAATTTTTCCTATCAAAGTGATAAAAACTCTATTGGTAATAAACAGTTGTATATAGTATCCTTCAGGGTATACATGGTTATAATTGGAAAACTTACTTGAATCAGAAATAAAATTTACTCATGCAATCTTAATTCTAACACTGATGACTTATGACTAAAGGTCATTTGACTCATTCTACTGAATTAATTATATTTATGAAAAGATTGTGTTAGACAGATACCGTAGTAACACCAGAATAAAATAATGGGTAATATATTTTTCAGTGGGGACGTATCACACTATATCCATTTTAATTAAACCAGTGGAAGAGACATGTGCTTCTTTGAGGTATGAAGTGTCATGGAAAGGGGTTCTTCCATAGGCTGAGAATTGTAGCTTTATAAAACTTTCTGTGAATTAATGGAGATAGTTACTATATACGATTCACAATTGATACTGTAGTCTGCAATACCTAAGTCCTGCTGCCATCTGATTCCTAAAAAATGAAAATAACTTTCAATGAGTGCATGCTGGGTAAGACCAAGTTGGATGGCCCAGAAGGAAGGAGGGGTTAATGAATAGGTTTGACAAAAAGAAGGGCAAATGCATTGTGGAAGAAAACTTGATAAAATAAATAGGCTTATCTAATATTTATGAGCCTATTTCATAACACCTCTAGAAACTGAATTGAAGTCTAATAAACTAAAAAAGAACTCTGCCTTTCATTGCACCAGATGACAGAGAATCATGCCTGTGAAATGAAGCGTTCATTATATTTGAGCTTGCAAGGAGATTGATATTACTCTTGTTAATTTCTACACCTATTTAAGGACTAGTCTTACCTTCCACATTTCACAGAAGAGCACTGAATATTTCTCAGAAAACCCTTGCACTGATAATATTAGAGGCTGCTTTTCTCATAATTCCTATAAACATAATCAGGCCAGCATGTTTGCAAGAGTAACACAAACAATCACAAATCCAAGTTCCGATTAATGGAAAGCTAACAGGAAAGAAATATTTGGCAGAAATCTCAGAGTCAAGAGGAGAGCAGAAAACGAGAATTGGGGACAAGCAATGTAATTGTTTTCTATCTCAAAAGATGAAAAGCCTGAATCTTTAAAAACAGCTTGCAATTTGCAATTTGAATTCTTTTTCACTCTTAAGTATTCAAGAGGGAAAACAACAGTTATGCCAATGCTGTGACCTTTGAAAAGTGCTTGTAGTTTTCTGGGAGCTGCTATGGCTGGTTAATAGAAATGAGATATGGTCCAAGTTGCTAAAATGCTTAAATCACATAAAGAAAAGGAGATATAACCTGAAAATCCTTCTTGGACTTTAAGGGACTTTCTCTCCCTCCATTCCAGGAACAGAGTGACAGCCCATGTGTCAATATTGATAACACAAACTCTTCTTTACATGGTTCTCTGGTTCTGGCTCCTTCGGTAAGCTTCTCTGGTGGTCACTCCGGGGATGCCAGACCTGAAACTATGGGCAGTTGTTTTCTTTCTGCAAAATTTTACTTCACTGGGGGAATAACTCCCACATTAATTTCCCTCAAACATCACTCATGTCAGGCTGGAGTATTTAATGAAACTGTATTAAAGGCTTAATAATAATAATAATGATAAGAATAATAATAATGGACTCATTACATAGAAAATTTAAAACTGGATACCAGGTAGTAATATTTCCATAATTTTATAACAACACCCATTCCTATAGTGTTTCTTTCTGTGGGTCTTTTTTCTCAGTCCTCAACTTGTTGGTAGTTTCCATGTCTCACTCATCTTAACTAAAAACTAGGAAGACAATAATGACAACAATGAAGCCTTTTTTTTTTTTGAACAGCTCTTAATCCAAAGCCTTAAATAGTTTTATCTGGCCCCAAGCCAAGATATAAAAATATTAAAATTAAGGTCAATATTCAGTTCTGACACGTTCCAGGCCTATGATATTCAACAACTCAGTTTGAAGCATAGTATTTGTGTTGTTTTACTAGACTTACAACTTTTAAATATCTTAGTCTAATGCTTAGTCTTTTTGATTTTTTTGCCAGTACAGAGTTTTCCCAGGAAAATATTTTATCAACGTGGCTCCTTCCAATATAAAAAATGGATCCCCCCAGGGTAAATTTTTAGTTCATCCCTGAAGTGCTGAAATTGTCTGTGATCCCTAAAATGACAATCTCTATAGCTTTGTTAATTTGAATATCGAAGATCACCTCCAAAAATCAGTGGGACATTTTGTACAAATAGGTGCTCAAGTCGTTATGATGAAAAGGGGAAAAGAGGGTTGCTCTCGAATTTTTAGTGGCCATTTTAGTAAATGAATGTTATGCAAAGATTTTTTTAAATAAAAAGACAAGCCACAGATTGGCAGAAAATATTTGGAAATTACATGTCCAACACAGGACTAATGTCTAGGATATGATATGAATATCTAGAATATGACAACTCAACAGTGAAAAGTCAAATAATTCAGTTAAAAATAGAGCAAAAGTCTTGAAGATTCATTTCATCACAGAGGACAAATAGATGGCAAAAAAGCACATAAAAATTTGTTCACTATCATTAGCCCCTGGAGAAATGAAAAATAAAACCACAATGAGAATCACTAAACACCTATCAGAATGGCTAAAATAGAAACAGTGAGAACACCAAATGCTGGTGAGGATGTGGAGAAACTGGATCACTCACACATTGTTGGTGGGAACATAAAATGGCATAAGTTACTCTGAAAAATAATTTGGCAGTTTCTTAAACACAACAAATGTACAATTATCATATAACCTAGAAATTGTACTTCAGGGCATTTATCTGAGACAAATGGAAACATATTCATGCAAAAACCTGTCCATGAATGTTTATGACAGCTTTACCTGTAATAGCTAAAAGCTGCTAACAGATGTCCTTCAACAGATAAATGGTTAAGCAAACTGTAAAATATCCAAACCATGGAATTCTATACAGCAATAAAAGGGAATGAACTACTGATACACGTGACAATCTGTATGAGTCTCCAAAGAATTATGAGTGAAAAAAAGGCCAATCTTAAAAAGTTACATTCTATATGATTCCACTTATTTAACATTCTTAAAATTACAAAATTATAGAAATGAAGAAAAGATTAGTAGTTACCAGGAGTTAAGGAGGGGGGTGGAGATGGCTAGGAACTAGGTATAGCTATAATACGGCAATTTGAGGGATTTTTGTAGTGATGGAAATATCTTTAGTGTAATGATCTCAACTGTATCAATAACAATTTCCTAGTTGTGATACTGTCCTGTAGTTTGCAAGATGTTACCATAAGGGGAAACTGGACAAAGGGTCCTTGGGATCTCTCTGTATTATTTCTTAACAACTACATGTGAATATATAATCATGTCAAAATTAAAACTTTAATTTAAAAACTATGGTGCAACATTCCTTTTTAAGATAGCTTCCAAGGTCCAGGTTCCCACTAAAATGTTGAACCAGCAAGACTGTTGGCTTTCTCCCCCAAGGTCAATCCCTGAACAACTATGGCGGGAAACAAAAAAAAAAATAAATGTACAAAATGATTTAAAATCTGGTGTGACAAGGATTATTTTGAAGCCTTGTGTGGGTATGTGGTTTTTACCTGGGGAAAGAAACAGTCAGGTGAGACTGTGGGAGGATAAAATTTCAAGGAACTGTTGGAGTTCTGCTTTTGTTTCTCTCCTGACGTTGCCTAGGGACAAACAGTGCCCATCCCTGCACCTGCTGCTACTCAAGGCTCCAGTTGAGCTGTCATCAAAAGTAAATTCATGCCAGATAAGAAGCCTTGTGCCGTGAGCATCAGATGGAAAAAAAAAAAAAAAAAAAGAGGAAGAGCTAATTTTAGATAGTCACTTTCCAACACCTCCCTTCCAAATTTTCCAAGGGCTGGTGAATTGCAATTTAAAAAGGCACTTCTGGGCTTCCCTGGTGGCGCAGTGGTTGAGAGTCTGCCTGCCGATGCAGAGAACACGGGTTCGTGCCCTGGTCCAGGAAGATCCCACATGCCGCGAAGCGGCTGGGCCTGTGAGCCATGGCCGCTGAGCCTGCGCGTCCGGAGACTGTGCTCCACAAGGGGAGAGGCCACAACAGTGAGAGGCCCGCGTACCGCAAAAACAAAATAAATAAATAAATAAATAAAGAGGCACTTCTTCTAATACATTTATCTATGGGAAATAAAGGAATTATTTGGGGTGACTTAAGTGTTAGTTGTTTTATTTTTCTTTAAACCCTATGGCTCATCAACCCTTCATTCCATGAGCTCATTGGGGCTCACTGGACTGGAGATGGCTTTGCCCCTACATGTACCATCTGACAGTGTAGTCAGTACCACAATGGGAAAATGAGCTCAAAGGACAAAATAATAAAACTTTTGAAGACTCCAAGTATTAAGAAGAAAAGCAACATACTGCATTAAATATTCCATTAAAGCAAACATACAAAAACGAAAGCTGCTTGTAAATTTTGGAGATTAATTCTTTGTCAGTTGCTTCATTTGCAAATATTTTCTCTCATTCTGAGGGCTTTTTGTCTTGTTTATGGTTTCCTTTGCTGTGCAAAAGCTTTGAAGTTTCATTAGGTCCCATTTGTTTATTTTTGTTTTTATTTCCATTTCTCTAGGAGGTGTATCAAAAAGGATCTTGCTGTGATTTATGTCATAGAGTGTTCTGCCTATGTTTTCCTCTAAGAGTTTGATAGTTTCTGGCCTTACATTTAGGTCTTTAATCCATTTTGAGCTTATTAAGTTTGGGGCCTCTTATATCGGTATATCTGTAATGACATTTTCGATCTTGTCTATGATAATTAATATATTTAAGTTAGATAACTTAAATTTCACTAAGAAATCATTCATTTTCTGTAGGTTTTCAAATTTGTTGTTATAGAGTTCTATGGAGAATTATCTTAATCTTACTTTAACTTCCCCTTTTTCTGTGATTATGTCTCATTTTGCTTTTCTAATCTTGCACATTTCCTAGTTTTTCCTTAATCAGGCTTATAAAAGGTGACTCAACTTTGTTTGCAGTTTTATTGAGATATAATTAATGCACAGCACTGTATAAGTTTAAGGTGTACAGCATAATAATTTGACTTACAAATGATTACCACAATAAGTTTAGCGAACATCAATCATCTCATATAGATACAAAAGAAAAGAAAACAATTTTTTTCCTTGTGATGAGACCTCTTAGGATCTACTCTCTTAACAACTTTCATATGTAACACATGTATATGCTCGTATGCAACAGCAGTGTTAATTATATTTATCATGCTGTGCATGACAACCCTAGTACTTTTTATCTCACACTGGAAGTTTGTACCTGGGCCTCTCACTGTTGTCGCCTCTCCCGTTGCGGAGCACAGGTTCCGGACGTGCAGGCTCAGCGGCCATGGCTCACGGGCCCAGCCGCTCCGCGGCATGTGGATCTTCCCGGACTGGGGCACGAACCCGTGTCCCCTGCATTGGCAGGCGGACTCTCAACCACTGCGCCACCAGGGAAGCCCAAGTTTGTACCTTTTGACCGCCTTCATCCAACTCACCCTCCCCCCACCCACCCCGCCTCACCTCTGGTAACCACAAATCTGATCTCTTTCTGGGTTTGTTTGTTTGCTTGTTTGAAGTATAACTGACCTACAACCCTATGTTGGTTCCTGGTGCACAACATAGTGATTCAGTGTTTCTACCCATTATAAAATGGTCACCATGATAAGTCTAATTACCATCTGAGGGTGACTTTAATTTTTAAATAATTTTCAAAGAATTGATCTGGTATTTATTATTTCTACTTTTGCTGTTTTATTAATTTCAGATTTTATTTTATTATTTTCCTCTCCTTCTTTCTTTTGCATTATTATGTTGCATATTATCTAATGAAAATATTTAAGGTAGATATCCAGAGAGGTATTTATCATCTATTTATCTGCCTAGCCCCTTTGGCACCTTTCCTATATTTGAGAAGTCTCTGAATTAGAAGACACTTCGAATTAGAAGACACTTCAAATTAGAGTTAAAATTATAACTTATATCCAGCCTCTCTTGCTGCAAGGGTGCAGGCAGATGACATAGATGTTACCTATTAGAATTACCTAAATGAGAATCTAATTTAGCAGATACTGATGTTAAATACAGTCATGGCATGGACTCCTTCCTGGTGAGAATGACCTGAAAAGATGTTTTATAAGATTTAAAGGTCCTTTTGATGGCAGGATAAAACACAATGATCCTCAGAGAGATGAAAGGCAGAACGCTTTGTTACTTACGGCTCCAAATGGGAGAAGGCTGCCACACAAGCAGAGGGAGTAACAGCAAACTGGAACTGCAGGAGCAGGCTTATTATGGAATGGGGTGAGGATAGATTGGTTTCCTGGACTTCCTGAGCATCAACTAATCTGAATAATTACACAGGCTCTGCAGCATTGAGGGATGTCAAGTTGTTTGATACCTGGTCCAGGGGCAACTGGTAAGTTGTGCCTCATGGTCCCAGAGAATGGGAGCCCAAGAAGGGAAGTGGTGGAGTTAGGGACTTAACAAACTGCCCAAAAAGGGAAATTGAGAGTTTTTAGCCACAACTTCAATACTGGGTCATGACAGCACCTGTACAATATTATATTACACCAGAAGCATCAGGTTTCCAGCCCATCAGTGTCATAGGTGGATGTGGAAGATTTCAGGTTTAAACTTGGGAGTTTCTACCCCTTGACAGAGTGAACAGGGTTTTACTGGAGAAGCCCAGTGGTGTAATTTGAGGGTCAGATTGTGTGTCCTCCAAACCTGATTCTCTGGGCCTCGTAGAGATTCTCAGAGCTATCCTTGGGAATAGTATTAGTCTGGGTAATAATATTAGTCTGGGTTCTCCATATATAAATAAAGAGTTTTATAATAAAGAATCAGCTCCCACAGTTATACAGGCTGGCAAGTTGCAATATCTGCATGATATGTCAGAAAGCTTGGAGACCCAGGAGAGCCAATGGTTTTGTTCCAATCTGAGTCCAAAGGCCCGAGAACCGGGAGAGTCAATGGTGTAATTCCAATCTCAATGGTGTAATTCAAGCAGGTTGGAGACACAGAAAGAGCCAGTGTATCAGTTTGAGTCTGAAAGCAGGAAATAAACCAGTGTTCCTGTTCAAAGGCAGCCAGGCAGAAAGGATCCTCTCTTACTTGTGGGAAGGTCAGCTTTTTGTTCTATTCTGGCATTCAACTGATTGGACAAGGCTCACCCACATTGGAAAGTGCAATATGCTTGACTTAGTCTACGATTTAAATGTTAATCTCATCCAAGAACACCTTTAGCAAAACACCTAGAATAATGTTTGACCAGATATCTGGGTACCCCACGGCCCAGTGAAGTTGACACATAAAACTAACCATCACAGTGATTTTATATATTTATTTTCTATTTACTAGAGTAGATTCTGTGAATTTTTATGATTCCCACTCAAAATCTTGACTGATAAAAGTACAGTTTAATTTTAATTTTAATCTTTCATCTTTAATAATGCAAGTATTTAAGTCTAATGTTATGTATTTTTCTATGAAAAGAGCTTTTGATAGGTCCACTAGATTTTTGTAATAACCAATCCTCCTTTATATTTTTTTGACAATTTGTCCTTTTTGGTTTAAATATTCTTTGATTCAATCACTACCTCAAAGTTAATTTTCTAATTTTTGTGTAATAAAAGATCCCCCCCTTACATTTATAGCCTCAGGATTAGAGAATTGGTCTGTAAGATTTATACTTTTCTAAGTTTAAGGTTTATTGTTTTTAAGTTGGTAAACAGGATTTTTAGATGTTCAATGAACATACACAAAATACTTTTTACTCAAGTTAAAGTTCTATAAATAACTAGTAAATTTGGCAGTTGCGTGTTATTACTTCTTACGTATAAAATCTGTTCTATTAAAAAAAAATCTATATTGACCTCTATTTTTAGTAAGTCCCCTTTGTTTTTTAAATAGTTTTAATTTTATATTTTTGTAGGACTATTTCAGATTTATGCTCTTTTTTTTCATAAACATTGCTTTTCATAGTTACACAATTTCCCTCTTTATTCTGGTAAGTGAATATAACCTTAAACTCTTCCCTATATGATATTAATATAGCCACTCTTGCTTTTTTTGTGGTTGCAACTACATTTGAGTAATATCTCTTTTACCATCTCTAATTTCAACTCAGATTTAATACTTTGTCCTCTAATAAACAGCATAATTTTTTTAAAAAATTTAAATATTACAGTCTGCCCTCTTAAAGGGTAATACTTTACTTGATTTTATTTATTTCACTTTACTTGTATGTATTAATACAGTATGTATTAATTTATTATTTTCTTTTCCCCTTATTTCTAATAATTCCATCAATTTACTTATCTCTTTTGTCCTTGTTTATGTTTTCCATTCCATCAAAGTTTGTGTCTTTTCTGATATTCATACAAATTTCTCTAGTATGACTTAAAAAGACAAAACTAATAATTCCACACAGGATACTTTCTCATTTCCCTCCTGCTCTGTCTCCCCACTCCCCTTTTTTTGCCCTATGCACCCCAATGTCACAGTTTTGCTGAGTCAGCTTTGTGGTTTGAGGTTCAGACATTTTTAAAATTTCTCTTGCAGTTACTCACATATATTTTAAGAATTCCTATTTAAGTCAGTAAAGAGTTAGATCAAAAGCCTGTGATTCCCACAGAATTCACAGAATCCACGTAGACCAGAACAGGAAACTAGGACAAGTGCAAAGGTACAGCAGGGTGGGTTGCAATAGCTGTCTTAAAGCACTACACTTCTTATACATTTCAACCCTGCTTCTTGAGGGGAAATGGATGGAGTTTCTGATAGATCCTGTCCATGGAGTATAAAGGCAGGAGCATGTATCTATAGCCACAGAGATCTGCACTTAAATTACTCCTCTGCCACATCTTACGGGGTGCTATCAGGCAGTCACCAGCCTCCAGAGCTTCAGTTTCCTATTTGTGGAAATGAAACGTGATTACCATCTCACAGGGTTGCTATGAAAACAGAGAAGACCATAGACCTCAGGTGGGTATTATTAGGTACTGCAGTGACATTTGAGTGTCTTTCCCTTCCCCAGACTGTGTGATGATATTTGCCTTAAGACGGTCAGACTGATTTGAAATTCAAACCTCACATCCCTCCTGCTGGGAAGAGGAACAATTGAAAAATAACACCTCTCCCTCCAGCCAAACATGTCTGTTTCCGTTTTTGTGTGCAGTTTCCTCTTTATCCAGACACACATACAGAGTTGGAAGCACCTTGAAGTGGCAGGTTTGTGTCTTGCAAAGATATTCTTTTGGCTTTGATAGGCAGATACTTTTTGGCTTACCTCTTCCTAATAAGCGATGTTTATAGATCACCAGAGCTTTAGATTTGAACCCAAGATCTAGTCAACTGCAACGTAAAACAAAACCCAAGGTAGCTAAGGGAAAAGAAATTAAGTTTTGATGAATCTCATATCTTTGTGTATCTCTAGGCAATGCTAACGTCCTTACAGAATGATTTATTGCCTAACACATCAGCTTGGGAAATACATACGTTTTCAGCTCAGAAGGACTTTTATAGGGCAACAGGACCACTCTGCCTCCAGAAACAGCTTTCTAACACTGTTACTACCTAAGTCTCTCTACTTCTGTTCCCCCTTTCTTGGACCTCAGGTTTTTAATTTTTTTTTTCTGGACATATATTAAATAAAAGCTCATTTCTCAAATGTAATTCATCAAAGAGCCTTTGGTAAACTTCACCTAAAAGGTTATTGATGGAAACACTCTTTTTTCCGCATCCAAAGGAAAGAGACCCTATATTTTGGTTAAACTTACGTTCGTTGTAATTTAGATAAATACAAATTTTTAAAATTTTTTAAACTTTGAAGCACACAATGTTGTATGAGAATCACCTCCTCCAGTTAACTCTGTGATCTTTATCTGGGTATGTAATTTGGATAACCCCATGTAAGGGTGCAGTTATCCTCAAAGAGTGGTCCCCAGAAAAGCATTATTAGCATCACCTGAATCTTTTTAGAAATGCAATCATCAGATTCCACCAGAGACCTACTGAGTTAGAAACCCCGAAGTCTGTGTTTTCAACACCCCCACCCCCTGCCCAGTGATCGTGATGTATCTGAAAGTTTGGTTAGATTAGAGACAAATCATCACATTTCTACAGTTTATTTTAAAATAAATGAAAAGTGCATACAAAGCAACAAACATATTGCCTGGCACATGGTAGGGGCTCGAAAATGTTAGGTAGGAGCCTTGTTAATGAAAATCATATAGAGATCCTCCACATCTCCTTTTACACATCCTGGGTTGGGAATCTGATTTAAGCCAACACGATGGAGAATGCTAACCGTTATTTCACAAATTAGTTTATTGTCGATCATACAGATGGCAAGAATCCAGGGATCCTTGACAGGAGAACAGTGTCTGCAGTAAGAATTCTAGTCACTACTAGAACTGTGCTCCCAAATTCTAGAATTAAAGTTATTTGGGCCTCTCTGCCCAAGAAGTCAGCAGTATGGGAAATCAACTAGAATTCTCTGACAAAAAAATGGTCCTTACCGCTTGGGAAATTGTAGTTCCTTCTGAAAATGTAGCAAATAATTAAAAGGCAATTTTTGGTATATTTCTAGGAGAAAATAAATTGCAGTCCTCTGTTCGGCGGTGCAGCTTTTTATTAAAGGGCTGAAAAAGCATTAGCTTATGAGCGGGAGATAGCTTTCTGTCACCTTGCTACTGGTGACTTACCCTCAAACAGCTGGCTTAGGGGTTTGGCATGTTCACTAGTCTCTTCCAGTCTCATTAGCTTGATGATGGTATGGGAATTAGTCCTTTGAACGCTGCACTTCCTGACTTGCTGGATACTGATCGTGGGGTGCCATTTAGCTCCACCTGGGTGGTTTTGAGGATGTGCATCCTCCCCCCACCCCGCCAACCCCCAACACGGAATTTAGACAACAGAAAATAGAGACTAAAAGACTTCATTTGTTTTTCCATCTCTGCTTTAAATTTTTGTAGTCTTCAAACTGGATATTTCTCCTTAAGAAAGCATAGAGAAAAACAAATGGATGGATAAACTGTTGTTCTAGTCATGAAGCTTTCTCAAGTCTTCATAAGAAAATAGTACTTTTCTTCTACCAATTTTACTTCCAACACTCCCTCCATCCCCTTTCCTCATATTCTTTGTTCTCTGAGAGCCCCTGACAAAGTTTTAAAGATTTTACATTAAAGGAAGAAATTATATCCTTTATGCCATTCAAACATTCCCTCAATCTACAGAAGTACAAGAATGAGGCTTACCTCATCACAAGCATGGGTAAGTAGGCAGTGTGTGTATAACATAAGAGGGGAAAAAGTAGGAGTGTCAGAAGCTTGCTCTATCTGTAATTCAGACTTGGCCATCTCTTCTTGTGAAAGAACACCTAGGGAAGAAAGAAAATGTCACTTCTAATAAAGCCTGTTGCTTACAAAGAAAATCCTATAGGGACCCCCACTCGCCACCCCCGTGGGCTTGGCAGGAGTGAATGTGATTTCTTAACTTTCTCACTAGTTTTAAAGAGCAATCACTTGAGTCATTCCTACAAAAGGATCTTTTAGGATTAAAATGGGCAGGATTTTTCAGAATCCTGCCTCCATTTTCCAAGTCTGTGACTAGACTTTATCTCATCAAAATCTGAGACTGTTAAAGACAGTTTGTTCACCCACTACATGAGGCAACCCCTATAGCTTCAGGGGTAAAAACTTGGTTGAGTTCCACTCTGATAATAGCAAATTGTTTCTTGTAGAATCTGAAATCTTCTGGACTCCATTGCCTGTAGGGAGAGCTTAGTCTCTCTCATTTTAGCAGCTTCCCCGAGCCAACCGCTTCTGACAGGTTTCAGCTAAAATATGGAGGACCACACCCAGCAGTGAGTAGACTCTGGAAGCTAAAGGGAAAGCGAGTAACTCTTCTGTTGAATTGTTTCCTTTCCGATATCACGTGTGTTACTTACATGTACCATTATAGTTGTCAAAGTGTTTCAAGCAGCCCTGTAGACCTGGGTATTTACCTCCATAGGGACAAGGCTAGGAATTTGGTAAAACAATTAGTTTAGAACTCCACATCTCTCAAAAATGATGTTTTTCCAAAGTTCACTGTCACTTCCTTTACTCAGATTTCCATCATCTGTAGTTTGCTTGGCATCGCAAAATGCTCTCTTAATGGATCTATAGGACTCTTTCAGTGGTTCTCAAACTCAAGTGGGAACAAAATGTCACTGCAAGAGCAGAGTCCTGGATCTTATGCCCAGAAAGTGCTTTCTTAACAAACACTAAGGAAGTGCTGATAAAAGATAAACTATATTTTGATAAAATTACTAACTCGGTCTCCCTTGGTCCATTCTTCCTATGGTGCCTGAGCACTCATTCTATAGTGCAAACTTGAGGATGTCAGTCTCCACCAAAAATATAGTTGATAATGTCCCAATGCCTTGAAGAATAAACTCAGACACTTAGTTAGCAATAGTACATATATTTGTATATACATTTATGTGATATTTTTTCCAGGAAGTATTTAAATCTTATTATAAAGTACATACACTACTACCAAATAAAGAAACGACAGATGTGGACATCTTTACAGAGAAAAATGTAAGTAGGAAAAATAAGCTGAAGCCAAGAGTGAGAGTAATACCCATTTGAGATATACCCAGTGAGGCCCTGTACAGTTGCCATGAGTGGGCCCCAAATTTGGTTCTAAATGGTCTAGCAGAAAATGCAAAGAGACATACGTGATTGGCTAAGTAAGTCAAAGTTTTCTAGAAGGGAAAAATATATCTAGTTAATGAGGAGAACCATGACTTGTCTTGATATTGAGACCAGAGAGAATTTGTCCTTGTCGGGCCTGAGAAAGTAGACACCTTGCAATATAATGAAAAATATCCTTAGGATAAATATAGTAATAGGTTTCCTAGGGCTGTTTCTTATGTTCCTATGTGTTGATTAGTGTTATTACACCTGACATGAACCACAGTTCTATAAACACCTTGGGTGTTTGCCCCTCTGGCTTAATTTTCAACTACCTAGAGGAAATCTCTACAAAATTTACTAGGAGTGGGGCATGAGTTAAACAAATGTATTAAATTCTAATCTAGCAGCTGTAAATATTATTGCCCTTCACTGACCTTTAGGTAAGTATTAAGCAGCAATGAATTCCAGGTTGTACTCAGAAAAATATCTGGAGTGCAACCCTTGGGTGATGTTGTTGAGTGTTGTTTAGTGACCCTCGAATCTGGGATAAGACTGACATGCTGTTGTGAAAATTGATAGCCTAATAACAAGGAAATATTCTTGATAAGCCCTTGCATGTGGAGGGCCAAGGAAGCAAGAATGATTATTCTTAAGAAGTGATATTTGGGAAGGAGGAGTCAAGATGGTGGTGTGGAAAGATGCAGAGTTCATGTCCCCCCACAACTAGGGCATCTGCTGGATGCTGGTGGGAGGCCCCGATGCCCAAGGAGACAGGAAGAACCCCCAAGCGAACTGGTAGGACGTGGGGGGACTGAGGTGGGAAAAGAAGTGGAGGCTGGACAGGACTGGCGTCCTTGAGGGGTTCCCATGCCTGGAGGGACTCTCAGGGGCTCGGATCTGGAGAAGTGGCGTTTCTCCTGCCCAATCGGCAGGGAAAGTCTGTCTGGCTCTCTGGTCGGGTCCCATGCAGTCTTAGGCTGCCCGGGTCCTATGCAGAAAGGAGCAGAGGGCGTTAGCCCCACCCACTCGGGTTCAGGGAGACTGCTTGGCTCCCAGGCTCATCCCCTGCCCTCCAAAACCCCCTCCAGGCCACATGGGTCCTGGGGGTATAGGAGGGAGGCCAAGGAGATCAGGAGAGGCAAGCGGAAGGGGCCCTCCCAGACTGGAGAAACAGAAGAGAGAAGGGCATTTGCTCTGCCCACTCGAGCCCAGGAAGGCTGCTGGGCTCCCAAGTGGGGTATCCCACCCTCTGAGACCAGAGGCAGGAGGCACGCCTGGGCCCCTTCTGTTCTGTTGAGCCTAAGCCTCACCTCCCACACACACCCCCAACTTTTCCAGCCCTGTGGGTACTAAACACAGGCCCCGCCCACTGCCCAAAACTCACCCCTGCTTAGGCCCTGCCCTCCACAGCCAAGGCCTTTTCCACCTTCTTTCTCCTCCGTTTTTTTACTATTGTGATTTTGTTTTACATTCCAGTTGTTGTTTGATCTATATTTTTATTTTTATTTTTTTTCTAACATTGCTGTTAGTTTCCTAGTCTAATTTTATTTTTTTACTTAGTTATTGTTCTGTTTTTTTTTTTTTATTTTGCTGCTCTGAGTGGCTTGCGGGATCTTGGTTCATGAGCCAGGTGTCTGGCCAAAGCTCCTGCAGTGGGAGCTCCAAGTCCAAACCACTGGACTAACAGAGTACCTCAGACCCAATGGAATATTCACTGGAGTGAGGTCTCCCAGAGGTCTTCATCTCAGCCCCAATACCCAGCTCTACCCAACAGCCTACAGACAGTAGTGTTGGAAGCCTCAGGCCAAATGACCAGTAAGACAGGAACACAATCCCACTCATTAAAAAAAAGAAAAAAAAATGAGACAGCAAAAAATATGTCACACATGAAGGAGCAAGGTAATAACTTACAAGACCAAATAAATGAAGAGGCAATCTACCTGGAAAAGTATTCAGAGTACTGATAGTAAAGATGATCCAGAATCTCAGAAATGAAATAGAGGCACGGATTGAGAAAATACGAGAAATGTTTAATAAAGATCTAGAACTAAAGAACAAACAAACAGAGATGAGCAACACAATAACTGAAATGAAAAATACACTAGAAGGAATCAGTAACAGAATGACTGTGGCAGAAGAATGAATAAGTGAGCTGGAACACAAAATGATGGAAATATCTGCCGAGGAGCAGAATAAAGAAAAAACAATGAAAAGAATTGAAGACAATCTCAGAGACCTCTGGGGCAACACTAATCATACCAACATTTGAATAGGGCTCACAGAGGAAGAAAAGAAAGAGAAAGGGTCTGAGAAAATATTTGAAGTGATTATAGTCAAAAATTTCCCTAACATGGGAAAAGAAATAGTCACCCAAGTTCAGGAAGCACAGAGAGTCCCATACAGGATAAACCCTAGGAGAAACACACCAAGACACATATTAATCAAACTAACAAAAATTAAATTCAAAGAAAAAATATTAAAAGTAGCAAGAGAAAAACAAAAAATAACATACAAAGGAATCATCATAAAGTTATCAGCTGATTTTTCAGCATAAACTCTGCAAGCCAGAAGGGAGTGGCAGGATATACTTAAAGTGATGAAAGAGAAAAAAACCTACAGCCAGGATTACTCTACCCAGCAAGGATCTTATTCCGATTTTTTTTTTTACAATCTTTATTGGAGTACAATGGTGTGTTAGTTTCTGCTTTATAACAAAGTGAATCAGCTATACATATACATATGCTCCCATATTTCCTCCCTCTTGCATCTCCCTCCCTCTCACCCTCCCCATCCCACCCCTCCAGGTGGTCACAAAGCACCGAGCTGATCTCCCTGTGCTATGCGGCTGCTTCCCACTAGCTATCTATTTGACAGAGAAATCAAAAGCTTTTAAGACAAGCAAAAGCTAAGGGAATTCAGCACCACCAAACCAGCTTTGCAACAAATGCTAAAGAAAATTCTCTAGGCAGCAAACACAAGAGAAGAAAAAGACCCACAAAACAAACCCAAAACAATTAAGAAAATGGTAATAGGAACATACATATTGATAATAACCTTGAATGTAAATGGATTAAATGTTGCAGCCAAAAGACACAGACTGGCTGAATGGATACAAAAACAAGACCCATATATATGCTGTCTACAAGACACCCAGTTCAGACCTAGGGACACATACAGACTGAAAGTGAAGGGATGGAAAAAGATATTCAATGTAAATGGAAATCAAAAGAAAGCTGAAAGAGCAACACTTGTATCAAATAAAATAGACTTTACAATAAAGACTCTTACAAGAGATAAGGAAGGACACTACATAATGATCAAGGGATCAATCCAAGAAGAAGATATAACAATTATAAATGTTTATGCACCCAACATAGGAGCACCTCAATACACAAGGCAGATGCTAACAACTATGAAAGGGGAAATTGACAGTAACACAAAAATAGTAGGGGACTTTAACACCCCACTTACACAATAGACAGATCATCCAAACAGAAAATAAATAAGGAAGCACAAGTTTTAAAAACACAATAGTCCAGATAGATTTAATTGATATTTATAGAACATTCCACCTGAAAGCGGCAGAATACACTTTCTTCTCAAGTGCATACAGAACATTCTCCAGGATAGATGTATCACATCTTGGATGACAAATCAAGCCTTGGATAATTTAAGGAAATTGAAATCATATCAAGTATCTTTTCTGACAACAACGCTATGATTAGAAATCAGTTACAGGAAAGAAAACCGTAAAAGCCACAAATACATGGAGGCTAAACAGTGCACTACTAAATAATCAAGAGATCACTGAAGAAATAAAAACATACATAGAAACAAGTGACAATGGAAACACAGTGACCCAAAACCTATGGGAGGCAGCAAAAAGCAGTTCTAAGAGGGAAATTTATAGCAACTGAATCTCACCTCAAGAAACAAGAATTATCTCAAATAAACAATCTAACCCTACACCTAAAGCAACTAGAGAAAGAAGAACAAAGAAAACCCAAAGTCAGTGGAAGGAAAGAAATCATAAAGATCAGAGCAGAAATAAATGAAATAGAAACGAAGAAAACAATAGCAAAGATCAATAAAATTAAAAGCTGGTTCTTTGAGAAGACAAACAAAATTGATAAAACCCTTAGCCAGACTCATCAAGAAGAAGAGGGAGAGGACACAAACCAGTAAAATTAGAAATGAAAAAGGAGAAATCACAACTGACACCACAGAAATACAAAACATTACAAGAGACGACTAAAAACACTATATGCTAATAAGATGGACAACCTGGAAGAAATGGACAAATCCTTGGAAAGGTACAATTTTCCAAGACTGAACCAGGGAGAATTAGAAAATATAAATAGACCTATCACAAGTAAGGAAATTGAAACTGAAATTAAAAATCTTCCAACAAACAAAAGTCCAGGACTAAATGGCTTCACAGGAGAATTCTATCAAATGTTTAGAGAGAAAAGCTAATACCGATCCTTCTCAAACTCTTCCAAAAAACTGCAGAAGGAGGAACACTCCTAAATTCATTACACGAAGTCACCATCATCTTGATACCAAAACCAGAAAAAGATATCACAGAAAAAGAAAATTACAGACCAATATCACTAATGAACATAGATGCAAAAATCCTCAACAAAATACTAGCAAACAGAATCCAACAACATATTAAAAGGATCATACATCATGATCCAGTGGGATTTATCCCAGGGATGCAAGGATTCCTCAATATATGCAAATCAATCAATGGGATACATCATATCAACAAATTAAGGAATAAAATCATCTCAATAGATGCAGAAAAAGCTTTTGACAAAATTCAACACCCATTTATGATAAAAACTCTCCAGAAAGTGGGCATAGAGGGAACTTACCTCAACATAATAAAGGCCATATACGACAAACCCACAGCAAACATCATTCTCAGTGGTGGAAAACTGAAAGCATTTTCTCTAAGATCAGGAACAAGACAAGGATGTCCACTCTCACTGCTATTATTCAACATAGTTTTGGAAGTCCTAGCCATGGCAATCAGAGAAGAAAAAGAAATAAAAAGAATACAAATTGGAAAAGAAGAAGTAAAACTATCACTGTTTGCAGATGACATGATACTATACATAGAAAATACTAAGGATGCCACCAGAAAACTACGAGAACTAATCAATGAATTTGGTAAAGTAGCAGAATACAAAATTAATGCACAGAAATCTCTGGCATTCCTATACACTAACAATGAAAAATCAGAAGGAGAAATTAAGGAAACAATCCTATTTACCACTGCAACAAAAAGAATAAAATACCGAGGAATAAACCTACCTAAGGAGGCAAAAGATTTGTACTCAGAAATCTATAAGATGCTGATGAAAGAAATCAAAGATGACATAAACAGATGGAGAAATATACCATGTTCTTGGATTGGAAGAATCAACATTGTGAAAATGACTATAATACCCAAAGCAGTCTACAGATTCAATGCATTCCCTATCAAACTACCAATGGCATTCTTCACAGAATTAGAACAAACAATATTACAGTTCGTATGGAAACACAAAAGACCTTAAATAGCCAAAGCAATCTTGAGACAGAAAAACAGAGCTGGAGGAATCAGGCTCCCTAACTTCAAACTATACTACAAAGCTACAGTAATCAAGACAGTATGGTACTGGCACAAAACAGAAATATAGATCAATGGTACAAGATAGAAAGCCCAGAGATAAGCCCACCCATATATGGTCACCTAATTTATGACAAAGGAGGCAAGAACATACAATGGAGAAAAGACAGTCTCTTCAATAAGTGGTGCTGGGAAAACTGAGCAGCTACCTGTAAAAGAATGAAATTAGAACACTACCGAACACTATACACAAAAATAAACTCAAAATGGATTAAAGACCTAAATGTAAGACCGGACACTATAAAATTCTTAGAGGAAAACCACTCTTTGACATAAACCACAGCAAAATCTTTTTTTGACCCACCTCCTAGAGTAATGGAAATAAAAACAAAAATAAACAAATGGGACTTAATGAAACTTAAAACCTTTTGCACAGCAAAGGAAACCATAAACAAGATGAAAAGACAGCTCTCAGAACAGGAGAAAATATTTGCAAATAAAACAATGGACAAAGGATTAATCTCCAAAATATACAAACGGCTCATGGAGCTCAATATCAAAAAAGCAAACAATTCAATTAAAAAATGGGCAGAAGACCTAAATAGACATTTCACCAAAGAAGACATACAGATGGCCAAGAGACACAGGAAAATATGCTCAACATCACTAATTATTAGAGAAATGCAAATAAAAACTACAATGAGGTATCACCTCACACTGGTCAGAATGGCCATTATCAAAAAATCTAGAAACATTAAATCCTGGAAAGGGTGTGGTGAAAAAGGTACCCTCCTGCACTGTTGGTGGGAATGTAAGTTGATACAACCACTATGGAGAACAGTATAGAGGTTCCTTAAAAAACTAAAAATAGAACGACCATATGACCCAGCAATCCCACTACTGGGCATACACCCTAAGAAAACAATAATCCAAAAAGAGACATGTACCACAATGTTCATTGCAGCACTATTTACAATAGCCAGTACATGGAAGCAACCTAAATGTCCGTCAACAGGTGAATGGATAAAGAAGATATGGCACATATATATAATGGAATATTACTCAGCCATAAAAAGAAACAAAACTGAGTTATTTGTAGTGAGGGGGATGGTCATAGAGTCTGTCATACAGAGTGAAGTAAGGCAGAAAGAGAAAAACAAATACCATATGCTAACACATATACATGGAATCTAAAAAAAAATGGTACTGATGAACCTAGTGGCAGGGCCAGAATAAAGACGTAGACATAGAGAATGGACTTGAGGACACAGAGGGGAGGGGGAAGCTGGGGTGAAGTGAGATTAGCATTGACACATATACACTACCAAACGTAAAATAGATAGCTAGTGGGAAGCAGCCACATAGCACAGGTGCTTTGTGACCACCTAGAGGGGTAGGATAGGGAGGGTGGGAGGGAGGCTCAAGAGGGAGGGGATATGGGGATATATGTAGGCATATGATTGATTCACTTTGTTGTACAACAGAAACTAACAGAGTAGTGTGAAGCAATTATACTCCAAAAAAGGTCTATTTTAAAAAATGTGATATTTGGTCTTCCCCAGCACATAGATCTAATGAATAACCAGTTCCATAATTAACCTGGAACATTTGTAAAGTAGAACAACTCTTAACTCTGTGGAGAATATAGTTATCCTCATTTTACGATGACAAGATGAAGCTTAAGAGAAGTGATTTATCTCAGCTAGTAAATGACAAGCCCATCCTTATAGCCTCCACACTAGACTATTTCTTTTTCACATAGACCCTTCATACCAACCCTGATTCCTGTGGTATTAAGGTAAATCACTAATGGGAGGAATCCATATGGAACTTACTCATCTGGTCCATAACCAACTTCTCTCCTTAGCACCAATGACTGGAGAACTTTAGCACTGTGTATGAGGTCTTCATAGTTTATCTAGTACTATTTATCCAATCACTCCTACACACTTACCCTTTGGTACCTAGTGTACCTAACCACTTTCATCGTGCTTTTTGTCCGCTCTGTACATCAGCCTGCCATTTATTCTACAGAGAATGCTCTCTCCCTCCCAGTGCAACTGGCAAGTTCCTACTCACCCTTCACATCTCAATTCAAATATTTTATCTACTTTATTGCGTGTGAGATAATATACTTTCTATAAAAGTAAGCTGTGATGACAAATTGAAATTATAACGGAGTAATCATGGTTCAGGCATACAAAAAAGGAGTTGAGCAGCCATTAAGGATCTGATCTCAGACACATCTGCACCAAATCCAAGGACACTCACAGCTGTATTCAGAACGACACATGCCAACTGCAACCCGATGGTCTCAAGGTCTCCTCTTGTAACTATGTAACCATTTCAGATCCCCACTAATTTTTACTTAACAATCACCTTTGCTTCTTGCCAGCTCCAATTATAATTCTTGATAAACAACTCATGTAACTAACCTTGCAACTTTTGTCTTTATAAGTATCCCCCCTTTTGTAGTCTGGTGGAACACAATTCAAGTGCTTCTTGAATCTGTGTCTCCTGGTCTGCAGTCCTAACAAACCCCAGATAAGCACATTTTTAGTTCAATCAGGTCTTGATTTCTAAAATTTTGGTTAACAGATGCATGTGTTCATCCAAGTTGTCTTTAATCTATACCATATGGGTGGTTAGTTAGCATCTTAAAGTGTCCTAATAAATAATTGACACTATAGAGTTAGATATTTAGCACTTCATATATTTTTGTTTGAATCTATACCAGAGAGTTTGTAAATCAGCATAAAGGATGGTCAAAAAAATTTTTTTTCATGAAATCAGTGCATCTCAACATAGGTGGTGAGTTATGACAATTTCAAAAGGCCACACTGTAGTATAGGATTAAAAAACTGGCACTTCTGTTGACTAAAGTAATATCATTGGTGGAGCATTTAAATTCTAGAGACCATTGGTCTCATATCCCTCTACATTTTGGGAGCTGGCTAGTCCTGCTAACAGAAGATGTATGTTTCTACCTTCAAAGTGGAAGTTTCATCCAATGTCAAGGGCAGAGAGTGGTACTTGCCTAAGCCCTAAGAGCAAGCTGTATTATTCTTTTGTCCCTACTTGTCAATAAATGTTCCCACATTCAACAGAATTTAGTCTAAGATTTGTTTTCATCCTAATATGCCATCTGGTAGGATAATAGAGAGAGGGAGGAGTTATAGGCCCTACTTATCCCTAATCAACCAAAGGCTACTAGCTATTTACCCAAAGAACCAAACTTCACTGATGGGCAAAATTGGCTGAGGTGAGTTTGTAACATCATCTTAGTTGGACCCTTCCCTGAGTATCCCAAATGAAGCACTCTATTTCTACTCCAATTTCTATCTTGTTTTTAATCGCATTAGATGAATAATTATAACTTGTCCTACATTACAACAATCTTTCTTGACCTTTTAACACTTATAACCTATCAATACCATGAGGATTTTGTTGAACTTACTAAAAAATAGATTTAAAAAAATTTACAAATGGAATGCAAATTACATATGCTTTTTTAAACCTCTACAAGTTATTACTATTCCCAACACATTTACTTATTACGTTAAATATCTTCAATCTAACTTTAGAATCCCTGCTAGATTTACACACACACACACACACACACACACACACACAATTTCCTGACAAATTCTGAGCCTCTGTGGAATATCTTATTCACGCATGTACAGCAAGTGGCTAGAAATAGGTCTTATATATACAAGACGAGCAATAAATATCTGTTCAATGAGTAACTCACAGAAATAATGTGAGAATACACTTGTGTCATTGGACTCTTCCAGTCATTATCAAGAAACAGTTGATTCATACTGAAGACATTTTCAGAAGACTCAATGAACCAACTTGTAGGCTGGTTCATTGAACCAACATGTCTGTGAGTCATCATTCTTTTCTTTGGTTTTCTTTGCAGCCATTGGGATCCTTGCAAAATAGTTTACATGCTTTCTTTTTAGCAAAATTTCTGGCTGTATTCACCTAAGATTTGCAGTATTATGTGTGTTTTGTAAACCAAGATCCTAGCTAAAGCTGAGATGGACTTCCTACTGCAAGTTGATTTTACCAGACTAGTAAATGCTGTACAATCAATTAGTTTGCCAAATGTACGTTATTCAGGTGACTAGGTCTAGTGCAGGCAATCAGCAGATAAATTAAAGCAACTGATGCCACGGACTTTTAACTTAGAAGGTTGTAGTGAGTACGAAAAAGAAGGGGAAAGGGGGAGGAAAATAGTGGGCTGAAATTAGACTGTAGTATATTAATTGAATGATTAATATCTTGAAATATCTCAAATGAGCAACATGAGTGAAATCAGTTAATCAGAGAGTTGCTATACATGCAGTGGTTTTCAAGCTTAGCTACTTTGAAAAGACCTGATATTCCCACTGCATCCTAGAAAATTATATCAGAGCCTCAGCAACCCAGGCACTGGTATTATCTTTTAACTCTCCAGATGATTCCAAGGTACAGCAAAGGTTTCAACCACTACTGTTATTGAAATTGACCTAAAATGGCAAAACCCTGGACTTGGAGAAAAGCATATGGTGGTGGTGAGCATATGCACTGAGCAACATATAGAATGGCTTTGATATCATTCCTCAAAACGTTGAAATCTCTCATGTGTGGGTTATGACAGGAGCTGAATTTTCAAACCCTATTAATGGTAATCTGTTTATATGAGAGAGTTTATCTGGTTTACGATGAAAAAAAGAAAATGATCTGGTTTAGGATTCAAAGAGGGAAAGCATAGAAGCTGAGTTAGATATCTCAAAGGACGCAGGAGTCCCCTTCCCCTTCCGGAGGAAGCAGAGTGACTTTTTTTCCAGACAGCCAGGTATAAGAGAAAACATAGCAGATGTAGTTTGCATTGAATAAAGATCACACAATGTCCTTATTCACCACCTTTCCTTTTTATGGAGTAAGTATAAGTTATTGTCAGTTTCATCATTTGTAATCAGAGCCTGAAACAGATGCTAAAGGTTTAGTTTAAGATGACATGTGTATCTTATAACAACCTTCAATATGCTCTCCAAGGACTATTTACTTTCCACATTCCACAAACTCAGTACAAGGGAATTTATTCTTAAAAGCATTTGAGGTAAATTAAACACAATGAATGCAACTTTCTTTAAAGATAACAGTGGAGTTATTACAGGGCTCACTGTGTCTGCTTTCAGTGGACATTGGCCTTAATGACTTTGTTTAACCAGCTTCCATTTCCTTGCTTC
Source organism: Lipotes vexillifer (assembly GCF_000442215.2). NCBI lineage: Eukaryota > Metazoa > Chordata > Mammalia > Artiodactyla > Lipotidae > Lipotes > Lipotes vexillifer. The sequence continues at coordinate 2,073,299 of NW_006790911.1, read as the reverse complement.
TATGATTTGAAGTGCTCTTACAACTGTTTTGTGCTTAGGAGTTTTGCTACCAATATATGGCAATCACAGTTGGGCTTTCTTTCTTGCTGTCTCTTTTTAAATTTTTTCAAAACAAAATTAGTATCTAAGAGAAAAATATTTATAGTTTCAATACCAAGGGTAATGGTAAAATTCTTGAGATTGTTGTATATACTAAACATTCTTTTTTGTCTGAAGGTAAGAGTTAGGGATTAGAATCAGGAATCTGTAATATAAAATCCCCCCATCCACATACAAATCGCTCAGTTTACCATGTGATGTGTCCAGATCGTAGGAGCCAGTCCTCAGGAAATCATGGTTATGTACGTGAATAAGTAAGTGTACACAATGAACAGAGGGTGGAACATACACACTGCATCCTCTGGATGAATCAGAGAACAACACATATTCAGAAGGTATAACACTGTGGGTTCCTCTGGGGAAAGGGAGCCAGAAGCAAAATCTGTTGGGATTCAAAGACAATTTTAGTCTGATCTGTAATTCTTTGGATTTTTACAAGGAACTGAGGCACATGTATTTGTGTAACTAAAGGTGGGTTTTACAACAAGAAGACCAAAAGGAAATAACATTTAAAAAAAGAAATAAAAAGAAAAAGGCAACAGAGAACTTAGAATCCATCTGCAAATGACTAAATTATAGTCTTCAGTAACAGATAAGGACATGAGAACCAAAGGAATCTCAAGAATTAATCAACAAGGGGCAAAATTCAACAAAATAAACGAAAAGGAATTTTTGGAAGGACAATCTAATTTTACTCCAAAAAAATAAACAAAATACTGGGTAACATGAATTTTGATTCAAAGACCAATTTTAAACCTTTTACTTAATTATTTTTATTAATTTTTGTCCAATGGAACAGTCAGTCTGTGTTACTTTATGGGTGCTTCATTGGTCTCTAATCAGAATCAGCTCTTGGTGCTTGAGATTTTCCCTTAAAGTTAAGACATGCTAATCAGAATATTGGTGAAATTTTCATTAATTTTTCAAGCTCTACATATACTTTTCACACCATAAGTTATATAAGGTATACACACTTCTGCTCTCCTTGCCTTTTGAAAAAAAAATTGAATGACCAGATTATCTCCCCAAAGTGACAGTGACAAAGAGCCTCAGGAAGTGCTTCTGGCTCCCACCACCCTATGCCTGTCAAGGAAGGGACCCATGGGTGCCCATATGCCTGTTGAAAGGGCAGAGATTTACCTGGATCTGGTCAACGAGGCTATGGTAGGCAAGGATTTGGAAACCAGGAGCAAATGGCCAGAATCAGGGACTCCTGTGAAGGATGCCAGCACATGAAGCTCAAAGTGCTGCATGGGAACCCAACTGCACTCAGCAGGCACTGGTCCCAGGAAGAAACAGCCTCACCACTTTTAAGTGGGGACTGGAGGAAGCTGGGAAGTCAGGGCCAGTCTGAGGACTCCATCCCCTCTGATGCTGTGAGATGGTAAAAGATAGAGTTGGGAAAGAACACAGAAGGGAAAATGACTTGTGAAGATCACAGTACTTGTAGGTAACATGAGGGGCTTATGATCTCTTTCAGTAGCTGTAATGTGAACACATTTCTGGCCTAATTACATGTGCTGCCTACCTGTGTATTTCTAAAGACAAAAGCATTTCTCTCCTGGAAAGTGAATCACTGAGGGTTTGGAGTGAGAGATAGACCCCTTGCGATTACCTTCTTCCTATTTTACTGCTCTGTCCCCTCTTTTCCTCATGTCTCTTGTCCAGAAGGGAAGATCCTTTCATCCTCTTTGTCATAGTCTCCTATGCTACGGCAACAAGCTTCCTGGATTAGCTCCTATATAAAGGACAAAGATGGGAATTCTCTCCAAAATCCATGGAATAAATATTTAGGTCTACATCCTCCAGGTGTATTTAACTGGGAAACTTGGGGTGTGATTCGAAAAAAAATAGGGATCTCTGAGAATGAAAATAATTTGACTTACTAGCTTCTAAATATTATCTCCATTAAAAATAGACTCAGAGAACTCACGCCAATGGATAAGAAGCTCCTCAAAAATCAGAAAAAGCTGAGCAAGAAATTCTCAAAGGAAGAAGTAAACCTATTAAATAACATTGAAGTTCACAAGTAATCAAAGGTGTACACATTTAAAAACATGAAAACATTAAATTTGCAATTAAAAGAAGATAGTTCCCAATGTGGGAGAAAATGCTCTGAAAGTATTTTTATGTAATACTGCTGGCAACAATAATTTGTTCATAATTTTCACAAAACAATTTAGCAGTAACTTTTTGTATCCTCCATCTCCTTAGATCGTGTGTTTTTTTATCTTAAGGTAATAAATATGCTTTTAAACAAAGCTAAGTAACTCTGCCTGGCATCAATCGCTGTTGACTGTGGTTGCCTCTGTGGGGGTTCTACCTGGCATTTCATATTGTCCTTATGTGCATCCACCAGACATTTATAACAGTAGCCGAAGACAGACAGCCAAAGTGACGGGGGTGTTGTGCTAGGCCTTTTAAGTAGCTCTAATTTTTCTGCTTCGACTAAAATTCTGTGTAGTTTTATTTCAAATATATGTGAATTGCCAAACACAAAACAAATGAAAACACTGAGTTAAAAATAAGAATAGTAAAATTATTTTTCAAAGAAAATTTCAAGTTAGCAAGTGAATGAACAGTAACAAATGGACAAAAATCTTTCCCTTAAAGATACAGCAATGTGTGGCACATATATTCATTCATGAAGGGGCTTCCCTGGTGGCGCAGGGGTTGAGAGTCCGCCTGCCGATGCAGCGGACACGGGTTCGTGCCCCGGTCCGGGAAGATCCCACATGCCGCGGAGCAGCTCGGCCCCTGAGCCATGGCCGCTGAGCCTGCGCGTCCGGAGCCTGTGCTCCGCAACGGGAGAGGCCACAACAGTGAGAGGCCCGCGTACCACACAAAAAAAAAAAGTTCATGAAGCCACTTTGTAAAAGAACCTAACAATAACAGTGACATGAAAAATTAGCAAAATGAAGATAAAATCTCAGATTAAGGTGGCAAATGTTCAAGTGAATCACTGTCTCCTCTGACAGGTGACTTCCTAGGGACTGCATTAGCATCTCAAAAAGCAAACAGACCTCCCTTCTTTCTTCAATTCCATGGTGCGTTTTTCACCAGGGAATTGGTACAAAGTTATCCTCACACAAATAAAGAATAAAGGATTCAGGACTATCTTCAGACCTTTAACCTTTTCCCATAAAAGTTGAGCTCTCTCTCTCTCTCCATATATATATATGTATATAATAATTAAAATTAATTAAAATTCAAAAAATATATTTTCCCTGGGCTCTTAATTGAAACTAATGAAAGGGGCCCTATAAAAAGAAGTGCTTTGTAAAATATGACCAAGAGAACTCTTGTTCCAAAGCTGGATTCCTTTTACTTTAAATGAAGACGTATTTTTTTATTTTCAGTTCTATGTTTTTCTATAAATCATTAAAATCTTTGCTTCTCTAGTGTAGGATTTTACTGAAGAAGAGAGTGAGACTGATAAAATATTTTCTTGTCAAACTTGAGAAATATTTGCCATGAATCTGTAACGTACAGGATTAGTAGCAGAGGATACTGGCAATCATGTCAACACCTTTGTTTTCCAGGTGGGAGCTCAGAGGCTCGGGAAGCACAAGCCACTCTTTGGAGGTCACACAGTCAGTCAATGCTAAGACAAGATCTGACCAGAGCTTGTGACTAACTCATTCAATTGCATCACTAGACTAGGGATATCTACTATGCAGCTAGGACAATGTCTTCCCTTTCATTTTTCAGATCATCAGGCAACGACGTGCGTATTACACATGACTTTAAGATGAGTCTACTGAAAGGGAGGTTAAAGGGCATGGGTAGTGTTCCCAGACATATGGTCCTCTTTGGTTTCTCCATTTCTCTGTCCTAAGACCACTGATTTGTCATGATGCCTGTTACTTGAAGAATCTGATGCTGTTTGTAACTTTATATCTTATACAAGCTTGTCATGTAATTCCACAGAATGAAAAAACATTTCAAGTAAAATAAAATCTTTCTGTGGCTTTTTCTCAGCAGACATCACTTAACACCTTTTACCTGAGATAATACATATAAAAGGGCTTAACTCCGTGCCCACTGAACAGATATAAATCCAGCTGATTGATGAGAATATGCATTTATTTTATAAATCTGATTCTTCTTCCAGTAGTCCTGGGACTTTGGAATCTTCCATGGTGTTTATAATCCAGACCAGGAAATTCTTACAATATAACTCTTAAAATTCCAGAAGGGTGGGAAAATTATTTTATTTTTACTGACACATCCCAAGCGTCTACAACAGTCCCAGGCACAGTGTGGACTCTCAAAATATAATTCCAAATGAACCAATAGATGAGTGTAAGCAGGGGAGCTATGCATATGTAAACAATGACTACAGCTCTGATGCTTGAAGTCCAAGTTCACAGATGAAGCAGATGTCCAGGGTGGGGAAGATGGAACTTATTGCTTAGCAGCCAGAAGTCTGATTAAGAAACACAGCTTGTGAGAGGTGTTTCCTTTCAGTGTTAGGGGAATATAGGAAGATGAGAAATGTTAGGAAGGATTTCTATGATGTTGCTTCAATTATGAGAATTTTTCAGATTAATTCCTATTCCAGTCGAGATGATGTGTGAAATTTGGGGCTGAATTTTTAATGGATACTATTTTAAGAAGAATTGAATAACACTGGCTTCAAAACCAACAATATATTTGCTACAGGTTCATTGACTTGAGCTCCCATGGATCTTGGACAATTTCTCCATCAGCTGGACCAGTTTTTTCTTTTCTTTCCTTTTTTTTTTTTTTTTTTTTAAAGGAATTCCTTAAGGAACAGAGATATCATTTTTTTTTTTTTTTTTTTTTTTTGCGGTATGTGGGCCTCTCACTGTTTTGGCTTCTCCCATTGCGGAGCACAGGCTCTGGACTTGCAGGCTCAGCAGCCATGGCTCATGGGCCTATCCACTCCGCGGCATGTGGGATCTTCCCAGACTGGGGTATGAACCCGTGTCCCCTGCATTGGCAGGTGGACTCTCAACCACTGCGCCACCAGGGAAGCCCCATCTTTTTTTTTTTTAATGGTATTTAACTTACCAATGTGAATCAGATTATTTAGAAATTAACTTTAATGAGTAATAGTTCCAGATCCTTGCCTTAAGATAATTTAAAAAGTAATGACTATATTTACTAAGCTAATGTGAATTACTTGAGTTAATTAGAAGCCTTATTAACAGATATTATTAGGAAGAAATTTCTAATTTCAATAAAGGTTTCTAAGCACTAATTTTGGTTTTGGCCCAAACTTTTGAGATTTTAATGATGAGAATACGACCTGTGTTTTGGATCTTTATAAAAGTAATGTTTTGGGGCTTTCCTGGTGGTGCAGTGGTTAAGAATCTGCCTGCCAATGCAAGGGACACGGGTTCGAGCCTTGGTCCAGGAAGATCCCACATGCCACAAGCAACTAAGCCCGTGTGCCACAAATACTGAGCCTGAGATCTAGAGCCTGCAAGTCACAACTACTGAGCCCACATGCCAGAATTACTGAAGCCTGCGCGCCTAGAGCCCGTGCTCCGCAACAAGAGAAACCACGACAATGAGAAGCCCACACACCACAACGAAGAGTAGCCCCCACCGACCGCAACTAAGGAAAGCTCATGCGCAGCAACGAAGACCCAACACAGCCAAAAATAAATAAATAAATAAATAAATAAATAAATTTATATATATATAAAAAGTAATGCTGTGTAGATCAAGGCTGCCCATGGAAATAGAATGTGGGCTATAGAAACCATTACATAATTTAAAATTTTCTAGTAGCCACATTAAAAAAAGATGAAATGGATTTTAATAACATATTTTATTTAACCCAAATACCTAAAATATTATTATTTCAATAGGTAATCAATATAAAAACTGTTTCTATTTGTCCAGGCTATTATAACAAAATACCACAGACTGGTGGCTTATAAACAATAGGAATGTATTTCTCACCATTCTGGAGGCTGAACTCTGATATCAGGTTGCCAGCGTGGTTGAGTGAGGGCCTTCTTCCAGGTCTTTGTATCCTCACATGATGGAAAGGGTAAGGAAGCTCTATGGAGTCTCTTTAATAAAGGCACTAATCCCATTCATGAGGACTCCACCCTCCACATACCATTACATTGGGCATTAGGATTACAACATAGGAATTTGGGGAGTACACATTCAGACCATAGCTCTATTAATGAAATATTTTATAATTTTTAGTTCTAAGTCTTTAAAATCTCCCTTTGGACAAGTCACAAAAGCCACATAAGGCTGGTGGTGACAATTGTGGGCAGCAGTGGTCGAGAGGTTGAAAGATTTTGGAGTCTGACCGTTCTGGATATAAATCCTGGTTCAATCATTTATTAACTAGGAGTCATTGAAAACATTTAAACATTCCAAGTGCCAGTTCCAGCAACTATAAAATGGGAGTAATTTATAGTTCGACTATTTTTGTGATGATTAGAAATAATATATAAAAAAACATCTACTACAGTGCTGGGAACTCAGGAGCTATTACTTCCTGAAGAAGCTGAAGTTTCAATGCTTCAAACATAATTTCTATTAAATGAAGCTGCTATTACTGTCATCACTTTTTCCCTTGGAAATTGCAGAAAAATTCTCTTAGCTTACCTTTCTTCACCAAGAAGCCAATTTTGTACTGATACGTGGAATGAAGGTCCTGACTGTGGACCATCTGGAAGGTGACCTTATTAGCACACAATATGAGAGATAATACTGTTGTCACTTACTGTTAAATATGCATTTATCATAAGGAAGCTCACCCTTATTACAGATCACAAGAAAAGTGACAGGAGGTATATTCATTTTGGGGGTGCTATCTCTATCAAAAGGCAAACAATGCCTTGGTAAAATAGTACAGTTCATTCTGGAATATATTCAAACATTTCTATTGCTCTGAAAATTCATTTCCTCTTGTTCCAATTCACATCCATACCTCAATTACTTCAGTCTAGATAGATAAGCCTGATTCTTCTGGCCATTACTCTTAAGGATATCCTCAAGGAGACCAATTCTGGGTTTCTTTGGAAAAAGACAGTGAATTTACATTTCTAGAAATGGTGGGAGAAGACTGAAGACAAAGAGGCTGAAGATTTAGTTTGAAAACATAATGGCAAAAGAAAGCACATTTTCTAGTCATACTCGAACACCTGTTGACTTGGTCTACATTATAGAATGCTAACACAGTCAATAAAATTGAATATTTTGTAATACCTTTTAAAGCTTGCAAAGTGTTCTCATGCTAATAATTAGGAACTTTCTCTTAGGAGAAAATAGAATCATAAGAGTAATTGGAAATCTGAGTTATCCTATCTTTGTCACTTTATAGGTAAGATCCAGAGAAATGGAGCGACTGATCCAGCAGCAAAGTGTTAGCTGGGGACAGAGAGAGAGTGTTAACCCAAGTAGTCTGACTCTTAATCCAGGACTCCTGTTAGGGTTCAGGGCAAGTCACCCACAAATATGCCAAAGTGTCATATTGATTATTTAGAACTAAAGTTTCTTAAGAAACAGCCAGTGCAAGAAAACTCTGACTCTCCTTTGTCCCCAGAAAGCAGGACATGACACCTCCCATGTAAAAAATACCCTCCCTGCACCAGGAGGGTACAGAGACATCCTTATTTCCAGAGACAGGGAATTCAGCGCCCAGAAGGTTGAGTAAACAAACTCTGCTTAGATTCTTCACTTATTAAGCACCCAAACCTAAGTTTCCTTGCCTTGTCAATTCTGTACAAATGTATTGTTTCTTTGTCTAAAAAAGTATAAAAGCTGCCTGCCTTGGTCACTGCTTAGGTCCTATATCTATGAGACCTCTGTATGTACAAAATTAAATTTGATTTTCTCCTTTTAATCTTTCTTGTGTCAATTTAACTATCAGACCAGCCAAAAAAACCCCAAAAGCATAGGGGGAAATTTTCCCTCCCCCAACACCTCTAAGGAAAATGATACACAAGCTGGGGTGGGAGAGAGTTGAGTAGAATAAAAAGAGTGTTTCTTGACACTTTATCCCTTTGGCTGAATGTGTTCACATATAATGAAGTAAAGAAAATAATTAAGTTACACTTTATTCTCCAGTACTAGAAAGCTTCAAACTGAGCTATGGAAATTATGGGCATTTTGAGGGGAAGGGGTGTGATTTATTCAAATAATTATTTCAATGCTGTGCTTTATTTTGACTAGAGATGCCATTGTCATATTTTCAGTGTGACTTTCATTTTCAATTGTTTTGTTATTCATGGATCATGGGCGGAGAAAGACAAGTTGTTATTACTGAAGCATCTCTAGGAAATTCTTCTGGGCAATTAAACAACCATTTCCTCCCTCCTGAATTGCTGTAAAGCCACAATGCTTAGCAAATGGATTAGATGAACACTGGTTAAGAAAATAACCAGCTGGCATTTTGGATGTCTCACAAGGAACATGCCCTTCTCTATATTGTTACTTTATTCTGGGATTCACAGATTTATGAGTGACCTGTGAAGGGGTTGCAGAAGCCAGTTCACACCTTGCTCTGAGATGAAGATATTGCTTGGTCTGGCTATAGGGATGCCCCTGTTGTCCCTCTGCCTGGGGTCCCCTTGTGCTTCTTGTATACAGGGGTCATTCCAAGTAATAGGAAATTTATTTTTCCAAAGCAAATGACAAGTGACTGTGGAAGAGTTTCAATGCCTTAAAGCTAAGAAGTGGAGTACATTTAAAACAAAACTTAAGATGCATATATGCTTCATTCTGTAATAACCTATAAGTGAAGAGAACCTGAAAAAGAAAAAAATAGATAGATAGATAGATAACTGAATCACTATGCTGTACACCTGAAATTAACACGATATTGTAAATCAACTATACTTTAATAAAAAAAAATTTTAAAAACAAAAAAAATTTTTTAATAAAATGTATATATGCTAAAAAGTACAAAAGGGAAAAGTTATATAGAGAAAACTCTTATTTAACTCTTAAGGCTGATAGAATGAAATGGAAGATTAAGTCTGATGTCAGTGGTGGCTTTTTATCCTGCTGGCAGCAAAATTAAGGCCGACATGGGTAGTCAAAGTAAAATAAATGCCCATAGGTCAACCAGCGTTGTATGTCTTCACTAGGAAAATTAATGAGGTGGAAAAATGTTAAGGTTTCAGAAGAAATTTCTTCTTAGCTCCATAGGCACTCACCAAATTTCAATTTTCTTATATGATGGCATTGTCTCTATGAGCAGCTATTTCTTTCATTTGACAGTATCTCTCAGCCATATTCTCTATTTCATATCAATACTTCGGCAGTGCTTATTTGATCCCTTTTTGGGTTCTCTAGGTCATCTGCCAACCATATCCTCTTGATTAGTAGAATTAGAGTTGGTCAGAATTAGATTTTGTAGATGCACTATCCCTCCATAGCATTACTTTGTCTTTTTAAGCTATAAGACTGGATTACTAAGCCTCCTTGTTGATTTACCCCTTCCCAAGATTCTGGGGCTCTTCTTGCCTGTAGAGAAAGAGGAAACATAAGAATATCAATGTCAAGAGCCCTTTAGGGTCCGTACCAAGCCTCTCTGATTCTTTCACTAATTCTAGGTCCTGAGTGTGGCAAAGACTGGCTAACCTCTCAGCAAAGTCCCGTCTTCCTCCTCCTGGACCCACAGCTAGATCCCGTTCCCCATTATCTCTGGCTGGTGTCCTCTTTCCCAGCTGGCTTTGGCCACGCCACCAAGTTATGTGTGATTGGAGTTTTGTGTGTCCCTTCCATCCCTGTCCCATGAAAGTCTCTTACTCATGATCCCTTCATTCAATTTCTCGTCCCTTGACTGCTTATGCAGAAAGGCATGACAACCTTGAAATCTTCATGATACAACTGACAGTCTTAAGATGGAAAGAG
>NW_006790911.1:2019504-2063314 GCF_000442215.2 Lipotes vexillifer | reverse complement strand
AAAGAGTGTCTGTTTCTGAATCATTGTTTGAAGGAGAGACACACATCAATCAGTAATATTCATTTAAAACTTAAGTGAAAAATAAAGTTCCATGATGAAAAACCACTAATATCTGGTGCTTTATGTATTACAGTGGCTATAATTGCCTTATATAAAACTGTGACATCCAGACTCCTGCAATAAATTCCAGTCTTTATAGCATGGTTCCTGCCTTGCCCCTGTTTACTCACCTTAAATCTCAGTTGCTCTTTGGGGCCCCGCCTTCTTTCTCAGTCCTTCCAGAGAAGCTGAGCTGTGCTCTGGAAACATTTCCATGTAACAGGTATTGGATAGGCCTGCTGGTGTTAGAATCAGCTAGAACTAGGTGACTTCTTCTCACCCAGACACACGCTTCTGGAGTGCTATCAGCTCATTCAAGATTCTACTGTACACTCTGCCCTCTGGGTTCTTTTTTCCACATGCCCAACTCTAGAGACTGTTATAGCATACCCAGATCCAGGGATGACCATCTTCTTGTGGCCATGTAAGCATTTTACATTTTTAAGGTTTTCTTGCTGTGGAAGAAATAGATTCATGTTGTGCTTTAAAATTAAGCTGGCAGAATTACTTATTTTAACTAAAAAATAACATACACAAGTAAGTTTTTCATATAGTTTTCAAAATGGAAAAAAGTTAAAATCTTTTAAGTGATGGAATAAATTATGATACATTGAATGAAATCAATAATACATTAATTTCAACAATACATTGAATTAAATAATTGGCATTTAATCACCATAAGATTAGTGAGATTTCAGCTTCCTAAAACAAACGATTACAAAATTAAGTGAAAGAACACAATTCTCTCAAATAAACATCATAATAAATAAAGTTTCCTATAACAAACATTTATGTTTCCAACATTACAGTTTGTGGCTAAGCCCCCATGTCTGTGTACAAAGGCTCCTGGAACTGGTACCCTTGCTAGTCCAGATATATTGAATCTGGACTGACCTCATGAATGCTATAGAATGCAGCAGAAATGATGCTTCATAACTTCCAAGTCTAGGTCATTAAGAAGCCTTACAGCATCTGCCGTGTTTTCTTGAAACACACGTGCTAAGAGAGGCCAATCACAAAGTAAGAAGTCTAACTACCAGGAGACCCTCTCTTCCTCTTATGTGAGGAAGCCCTTACCTGGCCATGTGTAAGGACCAGTGGAGCGAGACAGCTGATCTTGGATCTCAGCTGAGGTGCCAGGCTTGTAAGTCATGGTGGACATCCAGCCCCAGCCATCCTCTGACTGCAACCACATGAGAAATGTGAGGCAAGAACTGCCCAACTGAGCCCAGTCAATGCAAAGAATCATGACAAATAATACAAACTGCTTCAGGCCACTGGGTTTCGAGGTGGTTTTGTTACACAGAATACAGGATGATGGTTCTTTTAAATTATGAAAGCAAACTTACAAATATAACACAGTTCTTTACCTTTTTCAGTACATGCTAGTGTATGTATTCCTTCTCTCTATGTGAGTTCAGAATAAATTGGAAAAAGAAAAAATAAAGCAGCAAATGGAGGCCAGTATATCACCATCAATATTCACAAAGCCAAAGTTGGAGGTTCTGTGGGAGCCAAGTGAATTTCATGACACTTAACAGCTAAATAGTTAGAACTATGTACCCTTCCATGGGCAACTGGACCCGGGCAGCTGTCTCCACCTGGAGGGGAATTCCTGGGTAAGATTCACAGCACAGAAAACAGAAGCTAACTTGTGGGTAGGTTCACTTCCAAGAAGAACAAAAGGCATTTTTTCTTCCCAAATTACCAGTCAGATAAATCACTTAGCTCATCTAGGGTGAGGTCAGTAAAAGAGCAAAGAGCGTCCAAGAGTTGCACCAATTTACTCACCTCCACATGGGAAGGTATACTAGGAGGGGAGAAAATGTTTCCCTTGATCAGAAGACAGATTTGACAAAAACTGGCTATGAAATAAACATAGATATAACGGAAATTTTTGACATAAAAATATGTGAATACTTTCTCATTGTCTCTATTTTCTCTTCAAGCAGAAAAACAGCTAAATCAGGGCTTTACACTCTCAAAATCACCTGTGACAATTTCTTCATTGAAATTTTCTAGTTAAATACCTTTGAAACTTGCGCCTATGATTTTATTTATAATTTTATCCAATGCAACACCCAAGATCTGGGGCTCATCAAGTTTGCTTGGAAAATTAGATTTTCCTAGGGCAAGGAGAATGTAAAATTTAACTAGGTGGTCCCTGGAATGGCACGAGTACAGATGATTTACTAGAGTCATTTAAGAAATTGAGACCCGGTATATATTTGTTCCCTAGATTGTAAGCTTCAAAAAATTATGTGACAATTAAAATTTTGTGTCATTGACAACTGATCCAAATACAAATTAAACATTACCCAACAGTAAGTACACATCAATCTTTGTGGAGGAAGAAAGATAAGAATGATAAAAGCTTTTCAAGGATACCCATAGCCTTGAAGATAGAACTAGGACAGTTTCCATTTTACATATGCCCATGATTAATATGCATTTAAAGGAAGGGTACTCTCTCTGGTCTCGAACCCTTTGCATGGTAATTTTGTCCTTGATTTTCATCCTTATCACAGCTTTGATCAGCTCTTTACATTAACTAGCAAACTTCTTTCAAGCTGTAGTTTTATTTAACACACTGTAGGTTTATTTAACTTCCCATAGCTGTCTTTTACTCAACAATATAGTTATATTTCATCACACAAATGACTGCTCTGATAGATCTCTCATTCCCTTATGGCGTACAGGAAATGTAACATTACTGACATGGTTTGAAGTTAGAAAGGATAGTTAAGGACCAACTACTTACAGCTTGAGTTTAACTTTTACTGCCCCCAGGCTAAGCATAAAAAAGGGATCACTGAAAGCTTCTTCAGTGGTAGTTAAAAAAAAAAAAAAGACTGAGTCGTGATGCCTGAACAGCTCTGGGATCTGGAAACAGGGATGAGAACGACCTTCTAGACCCTGGTACCACCATGGGCCAGATTATATGGTGATAAATGTCTTAGAAATGGTGAGATGGACAAATCAAACTACTGCCATGTGCAGACACATTGAACAGTAACCCAAGTCTTTGGGCAATGAACCCTGGAGGAGACACGGAGTTATTGTAAAAAGTCCATGAATTCTCACATGTACTAAACACTTTCTGTATGCTAAGTAGTTAGAATGACATGCATGCATTTAACTTAAAAAAAAATGTAGCTCCCTACTTGATTAATAAATACATTTATACCTTTTTACAGTTTTAAAAATGTATAATACCTTTTATATTATACTTTTTCTCAATCAAGGAATTCTAAAATCCAGCTGTGACAGGTAAGAATCTAGGAAACCATTTAATGTGAGTCAGGAAAAACAGTCTTCATACTTAAAACTATTTACATTTTTCTTCCTAACTTTTAGCATACTGTTTATCCCCAACTCTTTCACATCCATAGAACAGGTTAACACTCTGTGCAGCAAAAGCACATTTTTCTTCAGAGGGAGAATTGTGTGACTCAGCACCATTAAACTAGAAATGAAGGCTTTAAGGTGAAAAAGTTATCTTTACAATTCCAGGCCAACCAGGAACCAACCTGTGTGATTTCACTTGAGTCTGCAGGAAGGAGGTGTGTCTATTTGGGACAATCTGTAGGTAGAGGACAAAAAAATTCATTAAGACTTCCAAGAGACCCTCAAGAATTGATTCGCACTCTTGGCTGCATCTTGGAATCACCTGGGGAGATTTTAAAACTCTGGACACTCAGGCTGCACATGCGGTCAATTACATAGGAAGCCAGGGGTGGGGGGCTGAGAGAGGACATAGAACCAGGCATCAGTCATTTTTACAGCTTCTGAGTGATTTCAGTGTGCTCCCAGGGCTGGCGTTGGCGGCTCTGAGGGTCCTACAGAGATTTCATCAGCTCCTCACATTACGTGGTGCCTGACAGGCTCCTCAAACAGAAGCCAAGCTTAAAGATTTCACAACTGCAGCCTGTTACTCAACCATCTAGTCTCTCAAGAGACAGGATAACAGGATTTGTTGATTTGGCAAGAGGAGTTGGTATGGTCTCTGAGGACATATTAAGCACCTCTCACCATGTTTCCATAATCACTCTGCCTAGGCCTGATTTCAAACATGTTCCATTATTTTACCTTGAATCAGATATGGTGCACCTGATCTAAATCAGATTTAGAGCCTGATCTAAATCTGCTGCTACATGGACTATGGTTTTATTTTTAAGCCTTCTCTAACAAACTCATTGAACTATTTCATGACAATTGCCTGGAATTACCTCATTGTGTGTGTCTGGGGGAATTGTTTTTCTCCTGTTTCCAGCAATTATTTCATTGGAGTACAACCCAATAGCCTGGAAATGGGGTAGAATCAAATTTCAATAAGTATTTAATGAGTACTCACTGTATGCAAGGCGTACTGTTATATGCACAGGAGAAAATGCATACTGTTCTGTGCATTGAATTACGATGACAGGACTCTTCCTCTTAAGGAAGTCCCACTGTAATCAGGGTGACCAAAGAGCAAAATGTATTTAAGTCAGATAAAGTAAAATACATTGAAATGCGTTCTCATTCGTTTTTTTAAAAAATTATTTATTTATTTATTTATTTTTGGTTGTATTGGCTCTTCGTTGCTGCACGCGGGCTTTCTCTATTTGGGGCGAGCGAGGGCTACTCTTTATTGCGGTGCACCATCTTCTCATTGTGGTGGCTTCTCTTGCTGAGGAGCACGGGCTCTAGGCACGTGGGTTTCAGTAGTTGTGGCCCACGGGCTTAGTAGGACCTTCCGGCACCAGGGCTTGAATCCATTTCCCCTGCATTGGCAGGCAGATTCTTAACCACTGAAGCCACCAGGGTAGCCCCTCTCATTTGTTTAATAAAGACATTTTGTGAAAAGAAAAGGGTAACTTCTGTGGAAAGGAGGAAAAAACAGGACACAAGTTATGGTGACAACTGAACTTAGTCACTGTAAGGTCTGATTTATGAATATACATTGAAAAAAGTTGGAAATATAGAAGGTGTAAAGAAGAGTGTAAAGAAGGTGTAAAGAAGAGAAATAAAATATTACTAGTAATCCCACAATCCAGATAAAACAGATATATTTAATTTATATATATGTATATACATATGTGTGAGTGTACATTATGTTATATATATGTTTACATATCATATGCAGGTATACATACATTACACATTGGTATATGTTTATATATATACATATGTGCATATATATAGTATATTTGAATGCATACTTTTTGTGTGTTATATATACATATATACTCATTTATATATGTACCTAAATATTGATGCATTGCACATTCATATACACTACAGCCGTATTTGAGAGGAGCTGAATAATGACACCCCTCTTCCTTGCCCAGGTTCTTAAATCAGTTGAGAAATAAAGAATAGGTGAGGGCTATAATAATTCTATTGCTGATAAAGGCTAAGTCGGAGAACATAGCTTTGCGTGAAAAACCAAAGGTCCAGCTAATTGAAGTCCAAAATTATGCACTTACCCACTCGACAACAGGAAATTTTGGACCTGGGGAAACCAAGTTCCACTAGTGGATGCCTTGGCCCTTGAGGAGCAGAGTAGAATTTAAATCCCTGTAAGCAGGCTGGCTCTCCAAAAGGAGAAAAGTATGAGCCAAGTTTAGTCTTTATAAATGTACAGATATATGTAATGTTATGAAATTTATATGTAATGACATTACATATACTATTCTGTAACATATGTGTAATTACAACTCTATATGATGCAAAGATTCAACCTAGTACAAAATACGTTCTCAAGAAGTTAGCCATTATTCTAATTTTCAAGCCAAATTACGTCTAGCTATGTTGTCCTATACGGGTTATCAGAAGTTTTGCAATGAGATTAGATGGTAACAATAATAAATAATAAAATGCATAAAGACCTATTCATAAAATTCCAACAATAAAGATGTCTTAACTTTACCCCTAAGTCCTCTGCCAATATTAAATTACTAGGGAGAAATTAAATTCAAAGAATAAATATTCTTGAAAGTTAAATCCAAAGGAAATAAGGCTCAAAATCAAATCCCTTTGACTTAAAAAAATAAAAAGTCCAAAAGTCATCCTTCCCAATTTTGTAATTCTTCTCAGTTCTGTCAGAGGAGTTTACCACAAATGAGCAGAGTTGGTTTTTGTTTTGTTTTAGTTTGTTTTTCTCATCAGCTACAACCTGGGAAGGGTGTGGATCTTTTAGGGCCTCAGAAATTCTTAGCTCAATGTCAAGACACATCATTCTCACTCTAATAGGACCCTTTAAAATAAGACTCAAAAAGTAACCCTAATCCTACACCCACTAAATTTACAATATAAGCCAAACCCTCACCCCTAGAGCAGTGATCCATGGTAACAATCCTGTTCCCTAAACTCAGTATATAGTTTTGTCAAAGGCCATCACACTGGTATCTGAGGAAGAAAGGCAGATGGTAGATGGTAACCATCTTGGCTTCAGCTTGCCTGCATTGCTGGCCAGTCTACTTTTCTGGAATCCACACCCTGTGAATGTAATTGGTAGGAATCACCCAGCAAATGATTAATTCTGTCACTATGAATTTATCATATGTGGGGCGGGGGACATTCCAGAAGCCTAACATCTCCTTAGGAGGGTGGCCTTGAGACGATGCTGCCATCTTTGTTTGCAATGGCAGCAGCCCTCCGCACAAATGAGGTATTATCTGAGAATCCTTTCTTTCTCACCCAACATATTCAAACCCTCTTAACTTCATTTTCCCTTTAAGCATTTCAGTCCTGAGGATGAGCCTTATTGTTAGTACTGACTCCTAGGTCTTCTGTGAGGAATTTTGTGCCTGTGTATAGTGGCATCCTTCCTTTGCCTCTTTTTTTTTTTTAATAATAAATGAGAATCATTTATTCATTCAACAAACATTTACTGAGAACCTGCTGAGTAACTTTGCCTCTTGGAATGGAATTAATTTGGCTTGAAAAGAAACCCTGCCTCTTAGAAAAGGATTTCACCTTAGAGCCACATTTGTTTCAGCTGAAAAAGCACCCTTAAAATATCTCAACTGAAGCTGCTATTGAGGCTATTGCGAGGCAGGTGCCCTGAGGTCCCAGTGGGGGCAGGTGTCCCAGCCATACGGTCCTCTGATGTCCAGACAATCTCCTTCTCCTTTTGCATCCCATAAATCCCCTGGCTGCTGTGATACCCACATGCTTAGCTACAATAATTATTTCGAAACTTGCCCAAACGTCCTTTTCTATTTTCATTTTCTGTATTGAGCTTTTGGACCAGACACACAATTAAAGGTCAAGGGCTCCACAGTCTCAACCTGTACCGTGAAGGCAGAACGGAGCACTACCTCCTGCCACTTAAGCCTCAGCCCCGTGATATTTTAATCTTTTCTAGCTAGAAGCTCCCTAGTGTTCTGTGTCTCACGTGTAACTTTGCTGACTGGCCATGTATATGCAGGTAACAGTCCACTTGAGCCTGGCCAGTGATGGCCGGCCAAGCCGTGTCTGCACCACTATCAGCTACAGCCGCCTGCAGTCTGAGGCCTCAGCACCTGCCGAAGGTGTAGCTTTTGAGGCCCTCACGTTGCACTACAAGTTTAAGGTCAAACTGCAGCAACCTGTACTCTGAGGCCATCTGTGCTGGCTAAAGGCCCATGCCTTTGGCCCTATCTCCGCAGAAATTGTTTTAGAGTCAGAACCACAACAAATTGCAGGCACCTGACAAAGCCCAAAATACCTAGTGACTAATGCTTCCGGACTCTTAGCTGCTGTCAGCAGTTCAGAGTTAACTTTGCAAGGTAAAAACCTACCTCTGGCCTAGTATAAACCCTACCAATGAGCAATGTCAAAATTCCCTGCCTCCTAGACATTAAAGACTAAGGTCGCATCAGAAGTTTCTTCCACAGGAAATTTGCTTTCCAAACTCTTCTTATCTGCTTTCTCAATGTTCTCAGTCATCAAATATGGGGTTCAAATAAACATATATAAAGTTTAAATATATACATATATTTAAATATATACCTATATCACAGAATACACATTTCTCACAGTATGAGCTACAATTAGTAACATAAATAAAATAAAAGAAATATCTGATATATATATTTTTTTCTTTTATATGTCTTGTATTTTATTTATTAAACTTTATTAAATTGAATATATATAATACCCAATTTAGTAAAATACATACAATACATATATGTTTAACTCAATATTTTAATAAATAAAACAAATATCTGATATATATTTAAAAGACATATATATATATATCAGGTATTTATTTTATTTATTTTACAAAATTGAGATCATACTATATAGAGAATTATGTACTCTGTTCAGACATCAAAAGTACTTTAAAAACTCTTTCTTAATATCATTATTTCAGTTAAAAAAATCAAAATAGTTTAGATCACAATACCCCATGAACGTGGTGAAAACACCAAATAATATAGTAAAGCTTGATGAAAGGGTGCGGGCTCTTCCCCAGCCTCCAGTTTGGCTATATACAGGCAACCATGTTTAATTCTTTCAGCTATTCCTTTTAGTTATTTTTAATTGAGATATAATTGATATATAATATTATATTAGTTTTATTCATATATATTGTGAAATGATCACCACAATAAGTCTAGTTAACATCTGTCACCTCACATAGTTACAATTTTTTGTTTTCTTACGATAAGAAGCTTTAATTAGCAATTTAATTAAATTGCTACTCTCTTAGCAATGTTCAAATATACAATACAGTATTATTAACTATAGTCACCATGCTATACATTACATCCAGGACTTATTTGTTTTATAACTGGAAGTTTGTGACTTTTGATTCTTAGCTGATTCTTCCTGTTTTTTTCCATATCTCTGAATGCTGTCTTGTACTGCTATTATTCAATTATTCAGTTTTAGAAATTATTTATTTACTCTTTTGTCTCTTAAACCACCAACTTCCTAGTATAGTTCAATCACTATATTTAATTAAATCAATAAACTATGTAAATGTAGCTTACTTGAGAGCCAAATAGTTTATTCTTTGGCAGGTTTTTCATTTATCAAGAGTTTCTAATTTCCTTTTTGTCCACTATGTCTCTTTATGCAAACATTGTATTTAAACTGTTTAGCTTATCAGACATTCTACAGAGTGTTCCTTTTACTGACTTTCCCCTGGGAGTCTCTTTCCCTTACCTGTCATCTGCACAAGTCACTTTTTAGGGTAGCTTTGAGGTGGTCACCCTGGGATTTCATCTTGGGAAGGAGATCTTTCCTGGAACTTATCTTTGCCTTTCTTGAATTACTTAGTTGTCTTGCTAGAGCAAAGAGTGTGTGGGAAGTGATATTTCTGAAAACTTGTATCTAAAAATGTGCTTATTCCAAACATTTGACTGAATATTTGTCTAGACATAGAATTCTCATCCTGCATCTGTGTCTTTCAGATCTCTGAAAGCTTTGCTCCATGACTATCTTGCATCAGTGTTATTGCTGAGAAGGCTGGTACCAATTTGATCACTCCCTTGTCGATGACATATCTATTTCCCTCTGGAAATTATTAGGACCCTGTCTTTTTTTCTTCCTTTGGTACCAAAATTACACAAATACTTGTCTAGAAAACAGACTTCTTCTTACATTTATTTGGCATTTAGAAGGTGGTTTCAATCTGGAGACTTATGTCCTTCAACTCCAGCAAATTCTCTTGAATTGATTCTGTAATATTCTATAACCTTCTCTTTTCTTCTCTCATTATAAATTGCTATCAATCAAATCAATATTGATTCTTTGTTATTTAATAAACAATTTAAAAAATGAGGTGCAGTTGCTTGGTTTCGATTCTCAATCACCTTGGGTCTCATAGAAATAAACTCCTAACTGATCCTTGAGGGTTGAATTTTCAGACCTTCTCTTAGGCAAGATCACAGAACCAGCAGCTGGATTTCTCCGAGAGATCATGTGGAGACCAACCCCTTTATTTTGTGGGTGTAGACATCTGGATAAATAGGTACGTTTTCCAAGATCTTACAGCCAGTTAGTGGCAGAGCCTGGATTAGGCACAATGATTCTCATCTCCTAGCTGCGTTCTTTTTTCATTGCATAATATTTTTCTTGACTATCACAACTCAGTGGCTTGAAGTAGAAATTCACATATCTTAAGTTCAAACATGATGTGTATGGTTTCCAAAGGAAATTCTAGGGACTGTAATAAAAACTTACAAACAAAAAGTGGAGAAGGGCTACTGAGATGGCAAAAACTGAAGATATCCCTCAGAGAAGTGAGTTTTCACCTACCCTCCTGCCATTGGTTACTGCTGACCAGACCTGCAACTGCTGATGAAGCCATTTGCTAAGATACACAGTGGTCATGGTATGTATTTAATATTTAAATATAACACTGCTTTCTTGGAAATGATTATCAAAGAAGTATTTAAATTATGTAAAATTTTTAATGCATGTCAAAAATTTGTAGTAGAACAAGGGCCTTAGAATAAGCATGAAGACTGAATTGTGGTGTTAAAGAAAACCCAAAATGGAGCCACAGTCTGAGTATCCAACCACCCACTGCCTTGTAACCCAAACTTAAACTGTCCTGATTTCCCTGAAATGCTGACTCTGATCTCGACCAAAACTCAAGCTTTCTTTCAAGCAGCTTCCTAGACAATCAGCTACAAACAAGCTTATGTAGTGCTACTAACGTAAAAGGAATATAAGCTTTTAGTAACGAATCACAAAAGAAAACAATGTACTTCCTCATTCACGCTTTGTAAACTGAGCTGTAACGGCTGAGAGCACAGCACTTTTGGTTTTGAAGTCTCCCTGTTTGCAAACAGTTTGTTTCTTGTTCAATAAAATATTCATACCAACTAAAGCTCTCCAAATTTTCTTTTGACAGTTTCTACTCTACCCACTAGGTATGCCACTACGGACAAGTCAGTTAAACTCTGCGAGTTTCCTCATTAGTAAAACGTGGAATTGATGATAAGATTTATTAGAATATTCTAAACATTGGGTGAAATTATGCATAAAAATGAACTAGCATAGTGATTGGTACATGGAACACACTCATAAAAATTTGTTAAATCAATGAATGTTAGCTTATGTTGTTTGTCATATGAACTTCCCATAAGATTTCTTGTGCATATAATTATTTGATAAATATGTCCAGTAAATGTTAATGGGTCTTTGTTTTCATGCAAAGTTGCTGACAAGTAGTATTACTTCAGTTGACTTGCTTATAAGCTAGTAAGAAAAAAAGTTGCAAATGACTAATTCAAACTGAGACAATAATTTAGGATATATGTCATTTTTGATATTGTAAGGTTAGAACATTTTGCACTAAGCTAGAGTGGTGTCTTCACCGAATAAAAATGATTTTTTCTCCAATTATATATTCACAAGATTGTGGAATGTATATATACTCAAAACATACTGTAATAAATGTTCATCAGTGATAAAGACAGATGTTTAAATGTATGATGTATGTGCTGCTCAATGTTCATTCAAAAAATTCATTCAACTGATCATTCGTTCAACTCATTTGTTCATTTACTGATTGTATTTTATTGAGTTTCAAATCAGTAATACTGAGACTCTGAAGAGAAAGTCATTGCCCTGATACTAGCAGTCTTACCTCCATTACCTAATTCATTTGGAAAAATAGGGAGGAGTACAGGAAATTAGAACAGAAGGAGGTGAATGTTCCTTGCTGTTGCTGTGTACTTAGATTAGTCCCTCCGCTTCTAAGAACTATAGCAAGGATATAAACCAGCACTGTCCAATAGAAATAAAATACAAACCATGTGTGTAATTTCAAATGCTCTAGTAGCCACATTAAAACAAGTAAAAAGAAATAGGTGAAATTAATTTTAATAATATATCTTAACCTCATCTTTTCAAAATATTACCATTTCAACATGTAACTGATACTATGGTTATTAATGAGATTATTTATATTCTTTTTTTTAAAACAAGTCTTTGATATCTGATGTGTATTTTGCACTTACGATGTACCTCAGTTTGGACTAGCCATATTTCAAGTGCTCAACAGGCTCATATGAGCAGTGGCTACCATATTAGTGCAGATTATAGACGGGGTTTGGGATGTGGACATATCTTCTTGGAGGTCATCATTTCAACCCACTACATTGCCTTAGAGCCTCTAGAAGGAATGCAGCTCCACTAACACCTTGATTTTAACCCAGTGATACCCATTTTGAACTTCTGACCTCCAATATTGATACTGTAAGATAATAAATTTGTCTTATTTTAAGTAAGTCTGTGGTAATGTGTGGTAATGTGGTAATATGTGTAGACATGTGAAACTACTAGAATTTCTCTCAAATCCTGTTTCCTCCAGCCAGTTGTCTTTTATTGAAACCATTGAGTGAGAAGCACATTAATAATCTACTAGTAGGAAAGACGTGAAGGTATCCTCCTGATGAGTGAAATTCTGGTTTGCAGCTAGAGAACAAAGTGAGAGTTCTAAAATCAAGTAATTGATGCAGGAATGATAATAATCCCAGACACTTGCAGTAAAAGTTGCAGCATAGTCTGGACTAAAGGTTGGTTAGTCAGTATATTGTGTCTTCTGATAGATTTCTGTATCCAGCCATTATTGTGCTAAGGCAGAAAATAGCCCAAGTCTGAGGCTTTCTGAAGAATGGCACCAATGAATTTGATTAATTAAGGGAATTACATGGGAAAGAAAGGAAGGGAGAAAAGGAGGAAGGGAGGAAGGAAGGAAGGAAGGAAGGAAGAGAAGCTGGATCTGTGAAAATTCAGAATTCATCAGAATAGTAACCCAAAGATCAAGTAGCTATGTCATATGCCCCCAAGCCTGCTAAATAATGAGAAGCAATGTGGACCTGGGATCATATGATATCAAACTTTTAAGCCTATAAAACAGCATTAAAATAAAGAACATGTAGGTGGTACTTTCTAGAAAAGTAAGCTAGGCCTCATTTGTAGTGTTTTTAATATCAGTATCAGATGGGTTGCTTAATTCATTTTTGTTGAAAATAGTGTAACAAAACTCCTTGGGATACACATTTTCTGGGTACTTCCTGTGTTGATAAATTTCCTAGTGTCAACTGCTACAGAAAGTATATTAAAATAATAGAGTTTAAGGTATAATTAAGAATTTGCAATAGGAATCTAAGACAATAAGACCCTAGAACTCATTATTAAACAAAATATCTACTCTTTTGCAGATTGTGGGGAACATTAGGTTAGAGACAACAGATAAGAAAGAACTTGGTGTTCCTATTGTCACTTGGTAATTGTTGAGAGTTACCAAGCAAGAGAGCAGAAAGGACATCATCAAATGGGGCAAGCCAATGGGCTACTCTAAGGGGAGGCCAAATAAACAGGAAGAGATTCAAAGGAATTTATTGTCAATACATCTCTAATAATCCATAAAATGATAAGCAAAGAAACAAAATTGTGGACAGAATTACCATTAATATATATAGTAATTGTTTTGAGGGAATAAAATTTTTTAAGGTAGAATAAAATTAATTTGTACATCTTGAAAATACCATTTTTACTATATGAAACATAAAGAAATGAACATAAGTTTTCTCTAATAAGCTTCTTTCTAAAGCGGAAAAAAAATTGGATTAAGATTTTTACCTTATGAAATGTTTAAAGACAAAGTGTTTACATATTGATATTCATTGGCTACTCCCCAAAATACTCTTTAAAAACTTCCTAAAATAAAGATTAGAATGTCCAGCTCTGTCTTTCCTGACTTTGATTACCAAAGATATATAAGCTTGCTATATAGTAGTGACAATTTTTACAACCTAAGTATATTTCAATCAGAAGCACAGAGTGTAAAATGAAGAAAACTTTAGTCCCATTTATTGTGATGCAAATAAACCATTGGATACAAGCAAGGTTTATAAGAAGATGTTGTAATAGCACATATTTTCTGGTTTATTTTGTTGCACAAGCATCAGTATTCTTCAGATGTGATTTGGGGAGATGTTTTCAAATTTGTCAGAGCATCCTAAATTTGTCTCTTGGTAAGACTGATCCAACAATAGTCTATTTCTGCACAACTCAGCTCTTTATTGCAAAGACAAATCCATTCAATTTATTTACACAAGTGTCAGCATGGGCACATAGAAGGCAGAAATGGAAAATTTCATCTCTCATTCATTGTAGCAACAAAAGCTGTGGACTATTCACCTTTCTTTTTATATCAAGGTAAATATATATTTTTCTGTTTTTATTTCTTCCAGTATTCTTAGAATTTTACCACATTTTCCACTTCTAAAGCCAGAAATTTATTTTAAGTCTCGGTATTTCCCTAATTGAACTATTTATGCCAACATATGCACAGTTTCTTCATTTCTTCTATAAATATCAGTTCATTTAGTTTTCAGCTGATTGACTGAGGTGGATAGAATAATGGCTACTGACACAGGTTTAGACAGAGATAAGTAAACTGCCTGAAATAGTAGGCAGGAATTGCAGGATTTAAATCTGTATCTGGCTAACTCCAAAGCCATCTACTTTCTATTAAATGACCATGAGTTTACCTCCATTGCAATTGTCCTTTGTTTCTTACACTCATTGAAGTTTAGATGAAAATCTTTGTTTATTGAAGAAATTTACTTTCACCTCAAATATTTCAAAATTCCTGAATGTAATATACCCTACAGTTATATTTTATAGTTCTTATAGTCTTGCGTAGTGCCTACGATTAAACTCAACACGTTATCTTTTTCTTCTAGCCAGTGGGAACTGAGAATGGCCATAACATTGAGAAAAAGAGTATTTAAACTGTGGTAAGAATGGACTATATTTTCATCATTTTGTAACTTTCATTAAATCAGAAATATGGAAATGCTTGCATACGATATCATGTCTACTGAAGCCAATTATCTTGGTCTTCCAAATAAGTTATGACAATGTCAATACTTAAGGCATTTTCAAAATTATTATTATTTGTTTATTCATCTCCTTCCCTCTATTTTTGTCCATAAATTGTGACAGGCTGCCTTCTCAACTCTTTTGATTTAAATGTCACTAACTTATGTGGGAAAATTAAAATGTTTCCAATAAGGAAGCCAGTTTATTAGGTAAAGCATGCCATCTTGTTTTTGAAATTCCACAAAAATGGGAACACTAGTTACAATTTAATCCATTTTGGCCTTAACGGAAGAGAGTATTTTCTGTCAAAGAAAACTGTTTCCCAGTCACTATAGGAATTCAGTCTTCTACCCTAAATTTGTCTCTACTATTTAATGTTTTGCCCTCTAAGCAATGTGTTGGAACAAATAGGGAAGAGGTGATTTTTGTTCCAATACTTTCAGGAAAATGATTAAGCATAATTTGGAAAGGAAAGAAACGAATCTATGCTGTTGAAAAGGCCGAGGTTGCTTTTGCACAATTATGTAGTCTGAGTAATTTAAATGGAGAGACCATTTGTCAAAAAGTCAACATTCGGGATGCTTAAACATTTCCTATTAAGTCTGGTTAACCCTATTAACTACTTCGATGGAAATAAAAACCACCCATGTTCACATGAAGCCAAGAAAAGTGAGAGTCATTCTACATAGAAGGTCCTTTGAATGCATTGGTGCCTTAAACCTTTTACATAATTGAAAATAATTAGGCCTGCCTAAGAAGTCATTGTCATAATACAAATTTGGCTGGAAACTAATGAAATCAGCTGTGCATTGTATAACTATTTAACTTATTTTTTATTTGATTAATTGACAAATCAAACAAATTACAGAGATGAGAAACGTCTGATCCACAAATCGAGAGGGATTATCAGGTGAGAGGCATTTCCGATTTTAAAGAGGGTATTATTATAAATAAGTCACAAGCATATATTTTAGCAAATAAATTATCTCACACACTAAATGGCAACCCCATTTAAGGTGCTGAGGATAAGGGTGAAGTCCTCTATAGCATGAGCCCTATAATGCTGCTTAATAAAAACAATCAATGAATTGGAATCGAGACCTGCTGCAATATGTGGATTGATTAAACTGGGCTGCAGGTTAATCAATGCAACTGAAAACACCCTGGAGTGATTATTTGAATATATGTACAACAGAGAAATCTGGTCGAATGTCAATAGGTGCATAGGCAGTATGATGCTATTTTAAAAGCAAGCAAAGTAATAGGCTGGATGTCACGGGATACAGCCCATAGATAATTTACCTGGCCTGGGAAAGGAGTAACACAGAAGAAGCCCAGCTAATAAGATAGAAGAAATTATAGGGTTACATAATTGTCATTTTGCAACCCCTAATGATATTACTGATCCAGGTACAGATGATCACCTAAAACAATGAGGTGAGTGGTTGATGGGGAACATGAAAAATTGCAAATATAACCCTTTTGTGAATATCTCTGACTTGCAAAGGGGGAAAATTACTTTACCACAAAACAACCAGTCTGTCAGTCCCTCAGTCCAATGTTTAATCTTAGCAACACCCATGGCTGCTCAACCAGAAAATAAGTTTTCTGCTGTGATGTAATATTCAGCATCACTTATTATGTATACTTACCCCCGACATAGTTCTAATTTCTGGTTTGTAGGAATCACAGGGGATAGAGAAAGAAGCTAGACAATGAGAGAGTTTAGAAAACTCTCATTGTGAAAGTCTGGGCAGGATATGGCAGTGCTTTCATCTTTGCTTCTGGAAAATTTTCGGAAAAAACAAACAGTGAGGTTTTGAAGATATTGACAGTACAGAACCATTTAATCTGAAGTAAAGAGTTTCTTCAAGACCTATCTTACCTCAACTCCCTCATTTTACAGGTAAGCAAAGCTAAGTTCAAAGGTCACCAAAGCTAGTTACAACCAATCAGCATTAGCATTAT
This sequence comes from Lipotes vexillifer, assembly GCF_000442215.2. Classification (NCBI taxonomy): domain Eukaryota; kingdom Metazoa; phylum Chordata; class Mammalia; order Artiodactyla; family Lipotidae; genus Lipotes; species Lipotes vexillifer. Next base: position 2,046,424 of record NW_006790911.1, on the reverse strand, counting down.
ACCTAAACCTAGTGCTCTTTGCACAGCCTCATGTGATTCTCCAGGGGCGTGGTGGTACCTCACCAAGTACTATGTTCCCCACCACTACAGAGGTTGCAGAGAAAGATGAAGGAAAATTTGCAAATAATGCTACAGAGAAAATTAAGCAGCAAACTTGTGCCTGCATTAGGTGAACATCTTTAAGGTCTTCTCTGAGAGTGCATAGTTTTATGAGTAATTCACAGTTGGATCTAGCAAAGTTTAGAAGAGTAATTTAGGAATCCCAGCCCCATGTGTACTCTTACTCTTAGGAGTAATTTTTGCACAGGGAGTAATTTTAAGAAATGGCTGACCACCATGGACAATTTCATGAAATGGGGAACTTCTTTTAGCTTCTTGGGAATGGATAAAGAAAGCATTACTATTGTTTATTTTTCATTATCTTCTGATAATAGTCACATAGAAAAATGCATTTCTATTCTGCTGTCAAACTCAACTATGTAATCACTTCACCTGTACTGTTTTATGAAGAAAAAGAAATATCACATTCAAAATATTTGCAATTAATCTATAACACAGCAGCTACGCATCGTGCTTAGGTAAAACGGCAAAACGGATATTAGTAATCATTACACTCACTTCTGCAATGACCTTTGTAACTGCTTTGTACTAATGCATGCTGGGTAGCTCTCGTTCCCAAATGGAGTTAAAACAAAAGGTCCCAGGTCAACATATTCCTCATCAGGCTAATGAGAATCAGTAGCAAAGCTGTGTCGTGTGTGGTTTTAAAATGTTAAAAATGGTTTTAACAGATTAGGTCTTGAGTTTCCTCATGAGAAGATTATAGCCTTTTAAAGCAAACTGTTGTAAGACATGGCCTTTTAAACCATGCTGATAAATCAATAGCCCAACAATTTTATTCTCTGTCTTTCACTCCAAGTGTATTGAAGATCTGTCCTCAAGAAAGGACTCTGAGAGTGGTTCTTATACCCATGGAGTAGAGGAGTGTAGTATTGATCTGTTTATTAAGAGAAGGAATAGAGCTTAAGAAATTTGGATATAGGCCTACATTTCGTTTTCTGCACCCAGCAAAATGGAACAGAATAAGCTAAATAAAACCACAAACCACAACCACAATAAAAACTTATTTTCGACATTAACTATATTCCTCTCATTTTATGTTATGCTATAATTGTGATACAGTTCCCGTAGGTGAAATGCTATTAAACAATAACATTTTTCTAAAAAAGGCAACCAGGGCAGGAAAAAAGAAAGCCAAAAACATGAGTATTCTACAGTCAGAGACTGAATAGATTTCTGCCCTACTTCTCTTTACAAACCCAGTACAGTAATGCGCCACACTCAGAACAAAGAACAATATTGGAGGTTAAGCCTTTTGAATTGTAGATCCTACTCTGCCACTTATCTAAAATGAGACTACTAGCAATTTGTTGTTTTTATTTTCAAAGTCATCCGGATCATACATATAATGATAATTCCTATTTAATATCTATCTCTAATGTGCCAAGAACATGTTGTTTGTTATTCCATTTAATCCTCACTACTACTCCATGACATAGAAATTATCTTCGTTTGACAGATGAGGAATCTGAGATTTTGCTTTGGCAAAGTATCCTTGTTCACACAGTGGGAAAGTGAAAAATCGGGATTTGACTTCAAGACTATCTGACTCCAAAGTTTATGTTATTTTTTCTATACCACAGTCTTATTTCCTTAAAAAATTAGATGAGGAGTAGTAAATAAATGGGCTAGATTCTACTTTAACTCTTAAGAAAGTGTCAATATTGTTTACTTTGTATTTTAAGATCTTAGCATTATATAAATTAATACCTCAGACTATATTTGAAATACAGTGAGAAAGAACTTACTAAATAGGTTGTATGGAAGTTTAAATAAACAAAACATCTTCTCCAAATCTTTGATATTCATTTATACTATAAAAATATTCTTCCGTCACAGTAATGTTAGCTTAAGTCTATACCCTAGGTGTAGTCAAGTGCTCTAATCAGTACTCACTCCAGGGAAGGTCAGCTAGTATTTCATCAAAAGGATGGATTCCAGATGTGGCCAACACAAGGTTCAGCTCTATTTATGAATGTTCAGTATCGCAATTTTCTTAAGTTGTGGAACAGATGTTAGAGGTTAGAGGTTTCTTTGGTGAAATGAATGGTGTTGAAGAACTGTGGGTAGGCTGAAACACTGCAGAGGAAGGTACGTGGATAAGATACAAGAATCTAGACTAGCATTCATCCCTGACCCAGAGAATTGACTACCTTGATCTCACTCCTTACTGGTCCTGTGTTTAGCCAGTAGATTTTTGATCACATGACTCAGATTAATACGGTTAGCAGGAATATGGTCACATTTGCCTTGAGGTAAACTTTTTATGTCAAGTTTTTGTCAGGACCCCCAAGGGACTCTTTAGGCATACAAAAGGGCTCGTGCCCTTGTTTCATACCTGCTGGCAACTAAATATCTGTATGTGTGACAGAAGTCAGTCTGAGACTTGCTTTTATTTTAACGATGCAGGGGAAGGAAAGATAATATTTTCTCACCCACCTCTAACTATTAGAAGTCACTAATATTTATCAAAAGGAATCTAATAGTTGTAGGTGGACAACTTGGCTTAGATCAGTTCAAGACAAATATTATTCATCTCCATGTATTATATGAGCATCAACTCTCCCATTACCTGGAATGATTGTTATTCCTTCACCGTTATCACCTTCCTACCACCAAAAGGGAATGCTAGAGCTCAGGCAGGGTGCTCTTGTATCATTTCAAAACTTGTTTTTGGGTGCACTTGGACTCTTTGCACAGGTCTCCGGAGAGACTGAAAAGTTAATTGGCTGCCTGAAGACATTTCCATCTACATAACATAGAACCAGGCCTCCAAATGGTCCAACAAATTCTTATTCTCTTAAAACAAGGGCTCAATCCAGAACCAAAGACCAGAATAAATAAATATAAATAAATATCCTAAGATTCAGGAGCTACTCCTTCAAAGTATTCAAGGTTGGTGGCAATATCTCATAAAAATTGGCAGGTATGTTCTCTCAATAATCCTTGAACATGGCTTTCTAAGACAGCGTGTGGTCATTAAATCCAGAAAAAATTACCCTCCCCATTTTCTACCTTATGGTGGTAGAGAAAAGAAGAAAATCACCATGGCCTCTTGTGATAGGAAATTTAATTAGGTTGATAGATAGGCCTGGTATTGAGATGGGGATTCTGAGCTCCATGGAAAGAAATAATATGAGCAGTTTTACCATAACAAGGCTTACAGCAGATGAAATCTAACATGATAGAAAATAGTATTTAGTAAGTGTGTACTTAAACCACTATTTTACAAATAGGATTCCTACCTAAAATTTCTGATCTGGATGACATTTGACAAAAGAATGAATCTAGGACACATTCTTTATTTGGAATGATATACATTTTTATTATTTTTTATTTTCAAATCTCTAAATTTAAATGACTTCCCTCCTAAAGGCAGATATTTCCCTGGTGGTACAGGGGCCAAGACAGTATATCAGTTCTTAAGTCACAGTGAATTAAGCAGCTTTTGGTAATGAATCCCAATTCATGTGCAGAGAGAAGGTTTGTAAAAGGTTGTTTAAATGGAAAATCTCTGTAACTTTTCAGTTTCTCTCTCACATATACTGTCTGAGATGGACTCTACTCACGTCTGAGGTTGCTCATAACTTGGTTACTTCCAACGTGTAAGGAAATTTGGGAGGAGGCCGTAGAGTAGTTGGGAACAAAACACGTTCTGGACTCAGACTTGGGGGGCAACTCTCATATTTACCTCTCGCTAATATAATAACAATAGCTACCTCATACTTTAGGACTCTTTGCACAGGTCTCCGGAGAGACTGAAAAGTTAATTGGCTGCCTGAAGACATTTCCATCTACATAACATAGAACCAGGCCTCCAAATGGTCCAACAAATTCTTATTCTCTTAAAACAAGGGCTCAATCCAGAACCAAAGACCAGAATAAATAAATATAAATAAATATCCTAAGATTCAGGAGCTACTCCTTCAAAGTATTCAAGGTTGGTGGCAATATCTCATAAAAATTGGCAGGTATGTTCTCTCAATAATCCTTGAACATGGCTTTCTAAGACAGCGTGTGGTCATTAAATCCAGAAAAAATTACCCTCCCCATTTTCTACCTTATGGTGGTAGAGAAAAGAAGAAAATCACCATGGCCTCTTGTGATAGGAAATTTAATTAGGTTGATAGATAGGCCTGGTATTGAGATGGGGATTCTGAGCTCCATGGAAAGAAATAATATGAGCAGTTTTACCATAACAAGGCTTACAGCAGATGAAATCTAACATGATAGAAAATAGTATTTAGTAAGTGTGTACTTAAACCACTATTTTACAAATAGGATTCCTACCTAAAATTTCTGATCTGGATGACATTTGACAAAAGAATGAATCTAGGACACATTCTTTATTTGGAATGATATACATTTTTATTATTTTTTATTTTCAAATCTCTAAATTTAAATGACTTCCCTCCTAAAGGCAGATATTTCCCTGGTGGTACAGGGGCCAAGACAGTATATCAGTTCTTAAGTCACAGTGAATTAAGCAGCTTTTGGTAATGAATCCCAATTCATGTGCAGAGAGAAGGTTTGTAAAAGGTTGTTTAAATGGAAAATCTCTGTAACTTTTCAGTTTCTCTCTCACATATACTGTCTGAGATGGACTCTACTCACGTCTGAGGTTGCTCATAACTTGGTTACTTCCAACGTGTAAGGAAATTTGGGAGGAGGCCGTAGAGTAGTTGGGAACAAAACACGTTCTGGACTCAGACTTGGGGGGCAACTCTCATATTTACCTCTCGCTAATATAATAACAATAGCTACCTCATACTTTAACCAACCAGGGTTCTTGGCCTCCTTAATCAATAGAAATTGATCAGAGGCCAGACAAGAAATTCAGGCAAGGCTTTATGGGGGCTCCTGCTGCAGCAGGGTGGGGAGCGAGAACAAACAACAGGTTTCCTTACTTGCTCACTCGCTGGGGCCGAGGGGAGGTTGTTCTTTATATGGGGTGAGGGTAGGGGTGTGTCCGGGATCAGGTTGGAGTGGTGGCTTAGGTGTTTTGCCCACCCCTTAAGTGTATTGTGTTCAGGGGGCACACACAGCACCCTGCTTTTGCTCCTGGCTCTTCAGAAGTGGTTTTTGGTCTCTTTGTATGTTTTGTCCAGAATTTGTCCCAACTGCACATGCATGCAATTATTTTTAGTCCCATATAGTTTCTTTGTCCTTTGTTGCTTGAGGAGAGGTGTGTCCAGGTGCAAGCACTGCAGCAGTACAGCAAAGGGTCCCAGGTCCCAGCCTGTCTCAATTCAGTTTGAGGATTGATAATCATCACCATAAAGCATGTAGCTCAATGCCTGGCATGTAGTAGGCAATCTGTGTTTACAATAAACAGATATCCAGATTTCTTATTCAAATTCCTTTATAAACAAATATCTCCTAGTTTTTCTATCTCATCAACTTGGATTTTCACAAAGTTTTTTCTTTTTTTGTGGTCACTGCTAAATCACATTATGGTCACTAACCCTCCATGGTGTATGATTTTGTTGAAAGCCTCAGTGAGGTGGGTGGTGTACAAAGAGCGTTGGCTTGGAGTCAGAAATCCTGGTTTGAATTCTAGCTATGTGACTGGCAACAGACTGCTTCACTTTTCGGAGCTTTCTTTCCTCACCTTACAGTGTTGTTCTGAAAGTTAAATGAAGTAAAGCATAACAAAGTGCCTATCACGGAGCCAGCATATAACAGATGCTCAACAAATAAGAATTGATTCTCCACATCTAAGGTATATATTCTGGAGCAGTAAGAAATATGATATGGACTTCTCCTTATCCATATGTAGCTCATGGATCGGCATATCCTTGGTGTCTACCTAATTATTAAATATTCCCAGATTTCATGAGTAAAATGTATATTCAACTATATTTCAGTGTGTGATAAAAGACCTGAGTAGGTAAATTTGATTGTTTTCTCACAGAAATGTCTGAAATGCTCTTCTGTACCTTAGGAGGATGCTATTTTCTTTGTTAATGATGTCCAAACAAATACAATGTTAAAAATAAATTGCAGGTGCCCAGGTCTGGGAAGATCCCACATGCCGCGGAGCGGCTGGGCCCGTGAGCCGTGGCCGCAGAGCCCGCGCGTCCGGAGCCTGTGCTCCGCAACGGGAGAGGCCACAACAGTGAGAGGCCAGCGTACCGCAAAAAAAAAAAAACAAAATAAAAAATAAATTGCAGGGAAGCACAGTGGGAAATGAAATTTACCAGGTGGACGATCAAGAGGAATTAAGTGCCAAAGCTCTAGCCCTTATGTCTGTAAAATTGATTTGACTTAATAAGTTTAATGCAAATAGAGCTGTATTCTTTGGGATGTGTGAATACACACACACACACACACATTTTTTAACTGTATGAGCCCATCTTGCTTCTGTCCATTTGGAATTCTCATGAATAAATAAATATAAATATGTTGTTTTCATTTTTAAAAATCAGCTTTTTATCTGAAATTTAAAACTGAGCATAAATGAATATATGAACACATAGACTTTAAAGAACATGATAAATTGGGGCATGCCCAAAGACAGCTCATGGTTGCCACTGCTAGATTTAAAGCATGGAGCTGCTAGTAATCATGCCAATTTTTCACTCCAAAGCTTTGCTGGCTGATTTGGTGTAAAATGTTTTAGTCTGTTCTCCTAGCTAACCCTGTATATATTTCAGGATTCAACTTCGGTATCCTCCAGCAAGCTTTCCTTTATTTTTTCTTCCTCTCCAGGACAAACCAAATGTCCTTCCCTTGTACTCTTAAGTCACTCCATATAATTTAAAAATTGTAGCTTTCTTGTCTATCTTATCCACTACATTGTGAAACCTTGTTTATTCTTCAATCCAATCCCCTGCCACAATGCCCAGCACATAAGAAATTCTCAATAGATACTTGTTCAACTGAAGTGAATCAATTAATGGACCGGTTTGTGTAAATAAGTTTAATCCAAAGTGATTGCCAAGTGTCCACAAGTCTGAGAAGAATGCTTCTTCATGTACAGTTTCCTGGAGGGAGCATTGGTATTAAGAAAGTAAATTCTGACTTGTGTTGCAGTGGTAGTTTTCCATCTTCTCACTCTGATATCTGGGAGAATGATACGTTTACTCAACTCATGAAAATTGTAACATGCAACTCCCAGAGGGTTGAGTTCAGGGATGAGAGCTCTTTAGGCACATGATGAGTTCCACTCAGTGTCTCTGGTTTACTGCTTTGCAAAATAAAAATAATGATTATGCCTTCCTTCCTCACAGAAGGGACCAGGATACTTGCCCTGTCCAATCAGACAAATAAAAGATGATTTCTAAATTGATTATAGCTCATCCTCTCTGAGAGGGTCTTTTACTTACCTGATGGTCCCAATTATCAATATGGTAAATCTATAAAACAAAGGTGGAAATAACAGATGATTTTAGAACTATGATTTGGTAATAATGCATAAAACGTTGTTAAGAGGAAAGAAGAATGCTAGCACAGGTAAAAATAAAACTCCTAGTTAGTAGAAGTTCAATATACAATAGGATTTTGTTCATTTAGGATAGCAGACATCTTAAGGACATTTGCAGTTATCTTGTAGAGCTAAAATAAGAGGATATGTTTTTATTCTTTTTTAGGACACTGAAAAATCAGAAAACAATTTTACTTGCTCAAATTAACATAGATTACATCTTTTAAAAACAGCATGCAAAAAGGAATTCACAATGCAACTAATAATATCTTACTCATAAATGATACCCGAGATATCCAGATCTTTTAAAATACCATATTCTTTCAAGAAAACAAATCATTCCTTTCTGTGTGTTTTGGATTTAAAAAGGAGGAAACTGAGCAAAAGAGACAGAACATTTTCTGCCATAAGAACACCAGTAAGCCAATAGGAGAATTAACCTATTTCATAGTTTTACTACTTTTATATCTGAGAGTCACTCTCTAAAACGTTTAGTTTAAAATTACACCCAGAACGAAGAGCAGTTAAAGCAAGAATGGATTCCATTTTTGATGGACCATTATCTTTTCAGATACAACAATACACACATCATTTTAGGCAGATGGCTCTCTGCCCAAGACCAAACAAACAAGCAGACCAAAAAACCCCCCAAAACTAGGAAAAATATTCTATCAACCCCTAAATTGAAAATAACTTTACAGATAGTTGCAGTACTATAAGCAGTACTCAGCAGATAAAGATGTAGCAATGTTAAAAACAATATGAAAGTCCCCAATGGAGTCACTTATGCTAAGCCCCACATTGCTAAACCGGGATTTAACTTCATCACAGTTTGGGCTCCCCCAGAAATGAAATCTTACACCAATTAATCAGGAATCGTCTGATCAGTCCTAGTGAGGTCATTTGCCTGATAGACTCTCGTCAACTCCGAAAGGAAAGTAACCTTGCAACAAGCAACACACTTTTTGCCTAGAGTTAACTTCCTTGTTTCCGCTCCTGTCTGCCTATAAGTCTTTCATTTTGTACAGCTCCTTTCTATCTGCTAGGTTGGATGCTGCCCGATTCATAAATCACTGAACAAAGCTAATAAGATCTTTAAAATTTACTCAATTGAATTTTGTCTTTTAATAGTTTTTTTGTTGCCTTTATCTCGTTTAAGAAGAAATATTTTATTTGATACCTTAGCACCGACGCAGCCTTCTCTGATCAAAGGTCAACTCAGCTCATTAAGCAGTTATTGAATGCCTATAATGTATTAAAATTGATATCGAAGCCCGTGTTGAGCTTTCTAGGTAGTTAAAATTGTATTATGTAAGTGAATAACCTCTCTTTACTAATCTCACTGACCGTATTTAATGGCACAGCAGCAGGTGCTTTTTAGCTTTCTTGATGATTTAATCTATTGTCTTCCAATCTTTTTTCTAGTGCACCATCTGCGAGCAAAATCAATTGCACATTCCAGGCAGTTTTCTTTTTTTCTCTTCTTTAGAATTCATTATACGTCTTAATATATCAAAAAAGTTTTTTGGTAGTCTCTTATTGGTTTCTGGTTCCAGGGTATTAAGAGTCAGATAATGTGTTCACTTGCTTACATTTATCTATGTGCTTTTCCCCCTTGCCCAGAACATTTTTAGCATTTGGTCTAAGCTGATCTAAAGATTTTAAACTATTATATATGTAACATAGGTGAAATTTGAATTAATTTATACAGAAGAGCTTTTTATGGTCCTCTCAGTTGTAAATGTTAGATGCTTATGTTCTTTAAATGGAAAAAAAATTCACGCTAAAAAAGATATTAGTGTAGAAACAATGTAAAGACAGAAAAACCGAATGTGTGTTTTTCTCAAACACAGAGTTAAAGTCTAATTTCTACTGTCATCCCTCAGGTATAGAACAAAACATTTAATATCCTTTCAGGTTTCTCCCTCAGAAGAATATTCTAGGCAGTAATAATTTCAAGAAATGCCTCAAAATATTTTCCTTTATTATTTTTATGAGAACGGTGAATTGTTCTCATAAGCCATATTTTTACATTAAGAATTTGAAAAAGTGTATTTAAACTATTTGTTTTCTCTCAGGCATTTGTATCTGATCTCTTGCATCAGCCTCTCCCTAAAATATTTTGAAAATATATTTACTAAAAAGATTTACTGAAGAGAGAAATAATTCAAATAAAATTCTCACACATAATCTTCTCAGATGTTCTGTTTTAAAAAACGTGAGTGATAAAGGTTGTGCTAGAAAACAAAATCACTTAATCTATTATCCATTATCACATTACACAGTTTTAAACTAATAATTCCAATATTTTTAAGGGAGATTTTGGGGAATTAATATAGTATCTCCTTTTCCTGTCCACATTCTGAACAAATTAAGAGGTAGACAATGAGTAAGGTGTCAGAGATAAAGAGAGAAGCATTGGTTTTTTTTTTTTCTTCTAAATTTTGAGGTAATTTTAGACTTACAGAAGAGTTGTTAAGATAGTACAGAATTCCCATACAACCTCCACTTAACTCCTCCTACTGTTAACATCTTATACAACCATTGGTACAATATTATTAACTAAACTTGGACTTTATTTACATTTCCCAGTTTCTGTTCCAGCATCCAATCCAGGATCCCACACTGCATTTAGTCATCATGTCTAGTCACCTCCTCTGTCACAGTCCTCAGTGTTTCTTTGTAACTCATGACTTTGGCAGTTTGAAAATTACTGGCTAGGTATTTTGTGATTATCCGTTAATTTGGGTCTACCTGATAGTTTTTCATTATTAGACTGAGTTTATGGATTTGGGGAGTACCAGAGAGGCAATGTGCCCATACAACAGATTGTACATGATATTGATATATTTTATTACTAGTGACCATGAGAGTAACTGTTAATGGTGACTTTCTACTACTCCCTTCTACATCCACCAGTTGGAATTCTCTGTAAGGCTAAGTTGTCTCTTCTCCCTCATTTATTTATTGATGCAATCATTTATTTTTATCTCATGCTTATTTTATTCTGTGGCTTATAATCCAATATTATCATTATTTATTTTGTGTTTCTAATTGTTCCAACTGTGGCCATTGAGGGTTTGTTCAGGTTGGCCTTTGTGTTCTTTTGATATCTTCCCACTGTGTTTTGTTTTGACTTTTTTTTTTAAATTTGTTTATTTTGTCTTTACTTTCTGACACCTCAAGATGATCTAGATTCAGCTGTACTTCCTCTGCCCCTACCCTGGAATAAACCATCTATTCGAGTAATCTTGGTTCCTTTTATTGGAAAATGGAATTTTGAAACCAATATCTAGGTGCTAGGTGTGCTCATTGCTACTGGTGTGTGACTTCTTGTAGGTCCTCTTAGTGCATAGAGCTGAGAAATGTATGTATGCATACCTTTCCAGGTATATACACAAATCTGTATTTCTGTATCCACCTATCTCTGCGTGTGTATATGTGTATATGTGTTTATATGCATATGTGTATATGTATATATGTTGATAAAGATATATACATAAAACATGAATTTATACTGATATTTCTGATTCCAATCTACCACCACAGGGGGATTTATTTTATCCTTCCTCTTTCCTTATTTGTCACTATCTTCTCAGGGAGAAACCTGGCTCTCACCATCTACAAAATAATTATTTATTTGTTCAACCACAGTTTTGTGGATACTTTGGGGATGGCTTTATTGCCACCAGAGGGTTTTTAAATGAGTCAGAACGGAATACTAAATAACTCCAAGCTGTCTATATTTCACTCTCAATTTTATTTTCCTAGTTAGACCCATCCATATTGCCCAAAATGGCATGAGATTCTGTAATAAGAATAAAAAAAAACGTAAAAGTGAGCCAATATAAAATGACGACAAGTAAAGATGCCGTTTATTTCCATGATTAAATTCCAGGGGAGATTTAAACTCTGCAAACTAAATCCTCTTGTAAGTTACAATACTAAGACGTCAAAATCTAGAGGAATTTTAAGGTGAAAATTCAAATTATCTTGTCCCTATGAGTTACAAATACAGGGCAATTCAGGACTTCACCAATTCATTATATTCTCAGTTTCAGCCTGAGGGGTTTTCGCATCTGGGAAGAATTGCAGTTTCTTCAGCAGCTGCAGTCTAAACTGTTCTGGCACTGGCATATTTCTTTCATAGCTCCAGAAGTTGTATTAGTTTAATGCCAAATCTCTTAGAGCCTCAATTTTAAAGCATCCAATTTTAAAGCATCCAAATCTCTTAGAGCCTCAATTTTAAAGCAGATACATATACAGTTGTCAGTGGCCTACCCTTGACTGAAAAGCAAGCTAACTCCCTGGCCCTAAGTCATAATTCAGTACTCAGTGTTGCCAAAGACCATACAGAAACTCAAATGGCATTTAAAGAAGAAAAGATAGATGGTGAAAATCTAGATTTTAGTCCAACCGGCCTGCCCATCTGGAGTTCATGATCTACAAAGTTAAACTCAATTAGAGGTATTCTTTTAAAGAGTAGTTAACTAGATCTGAATACAAAATGACTACATCTGGGCAAAAAATGACTGCTGTATCCTTTCTCCTCTCTCAGAGAATAACGTTTGAGACATTGCTCTAGTTTCGCAATTGTATTTACTTTTAAATAGACTTTATGTTTTAGAGCAGTTTTAGATTCATGGCAACATTGAGGGGTGGTTACAGAGATTTCCCAGATACCTCCTGGCCCCCGCACATGCACAGCCTTTCCCACTATAGACATCCTTCGCCATAGTGGTCCATTTGGTACACTGACACATCATTAGCACTCCAAGACCATGATTCACATTAACGTTCACCCTTGGTGTTGTATATTTTGAGCATTGTGACATATGTACAGTGGCATGTATCCAACATTACTCTATCACTCAGAATAGTTTCAGTGCCCCCAAATCCTCTGTGCTCTCAACTTCCTCCCTAATTCCTGGCAGCCACTTATCTTTTAACTATATCCATAGTTTTGCATTTTCCAGAATATCATATAGCTGAAAGCATACAGCATGTACCCTTTTCAGATTGGCTTCTTTCACTTAGTAATACGCATTATTCCAAGTTTTTATTTGGCTTGATGGCTCATTTCTCTTTAGTGTTACAAATTTTAAAAATAATTATAATGTTTTCTCCATTTTATATAGATTATGGATTTTGACAAATGCATAGAGTACTCATATATTACCACAATCAAGATGTAGTATAGTTCAATCACCTCCAAAAATTTCCTCATGCTATCTTTCGCAGTCAAGCCCTCTTCTCACACACAATTCTTTGGCAACCACTGACCTGTTCTCTCTTCCTGTACTTTGCCAAAATGCCTTGAACCGTAAAGGATGTGGTCTTTTGGGTCTGACTCTTTTTTACTTAGCACAATGAATTTGAGATTCATCAGTATTGCTGTGCAGGGAAATAGTGCGGTTTTTTTGTGTTGTTGAGTAGTGGTACAATGTATGGATGTGCCACAGTTTCTCTATTGGTTCAGTGGTTGAAGTACATTTGAATTGTATCCAGGTTTTGCAATTATAAAGTTTCTATAAACTTTGTGTACAGGTTTCTATGTGAACATACATTTTATTTACCTTGGGTAAATGCCTAAGAATGAGATAGTTGGATTATGTAAACTTATGTTAACCTTATGGGAAACTGTTAAACTGTTTTCCAAAGAGGTCATACCATTTTGTATTCCCACCAGCAGCAATATGAGAGTATTCCAGTTACTCCACATACTCAAGTATCTCATGGTGGTTTTAATTTGCATTTCTCTAGTGATTAATAATGTTGAGCATCTTTTTGTGTGATTATATGCCATCATGTATCTCCTTGGTAAGTTGCTTATTCAAATCTTTTGCTCATGATTTCTTAAATTGAGTAGTTTGTTTTCTTATTGTTGCATATTAAGAGTAACTTATATTTTTAGGTACCAATCCTTTGTTAGATATATGATGTACACATATTTTCCCTCAGTCTGTGTCTAGGCTTTTCCTTCTCTTAACAATGTTAAGTGCAGAGCAAAAGTTTCTAATCAATAAAATTCAGTTTATCAATTCTTTTAATTTAATGATTTGTTTTTGTGGTGTAATATATGAGAACTCTTTGCCTAACCCAAAGTCAAAAACATTTCCCCCTATATTTTATCTAGAAGTTTAATAATATTATGTGTTACATTTACATTTTGAGTGAATTGTTGTATAAAGTTTAAGGTATTCATGAAAGTTTACTTTTTGTCTGAACATCCAATTGTTCCAATACCATTTGTTGAAAAACATCTTGTATTAATTGACTTAACTTTGTACCTTTGTAAATAGTACTTTTATTGCATTTAAATCGATTGTTAGAAATACAATTAATTTTTGTACATTGACCCTGTGTTCTGCAACCTTGTTAAACTCATTTTTTACTTCTAGATTTTATATAGATTCCACTGGATTTTCTACATAGTTGATCACGTTGCTTGCAAATAAAGATGGTTTAACACCTTCTTTCATAATTGGGTGACTTTATTTTTCTTGCCTTATTGATCTGCTAGAAACTTCAGTAAAATTTTCAGAAGTGGGGAGAGCAGACATCTTTGCCTTGTTCCTGATCTCAGAGGAAAAGAATTCAACCTTTTACCATTAAGTAAAGTGTTCACTGGAGATTTCGTGTAGATGCTCTTTATCAGTTGAGGAGTTTCCCTTGTACTCCTAGTTTTCCAATAGTTTTATTTTTTAGGGATGAATTATGGATTCTGTCAAATGACATATGAGATGATCATATAGTTTTTCTTTTCTAAGTTTGTTAATGTGACGCATTATACCGGTTCATTTTCGAATGTTAAACCAGGTTATTCCTGTGATAAATCCCACTTGTTGAATTTGGTTTGCTAAAATTCTGTTTAGAACTTTTCTATCACTTTACGAGTGATATTGGTCAGCAGTTGTTTTTCTTTGTAATGCTGTTGTCTGGTTTTGATATCAGAATAATATTGGCCTCATGAAATGAGTTGGGAAATACTCCCTCCTATTCAATTTTCTAAAAGAAAATGTCATATCTAAAGGTATGTAAATATCAGAAAAGAAGAAAGATAGAGGCTAACCTATGCATATCCACACACACCAATTAAAAAAGTCACTGCGTGAATAACAATTTGTGCAATGTGTAACGAAAAGACCACAAATATTTTCCTAGAGGGTGTTGCTCACTGGAAAACGTGAAACAAAAGTGAAAGGAGGTTTAGCCCTCTATTTTATTTCTCTTTAAAAGCAAATCAGCTCAAGCCCATACTTCTCTTTAGGAGTAAGTCAGGGACCTCTGAAATAGAAACATATTCCAGAGGCAATGGGTTCACTTTGCTTTCAGGTGGGTGTTCTCCTTGCTCATTAAGCTAACAAGGGAAAGGCATAGAGAGAGTTATGCTATCTTCTGTTTACATGGGGGGAGATGGAAAATAACCATGGACTGATTCACTCAGGGTTAATGGCAAATCCAGACCCCATTAGACTTCTTGCCTCTCACCTTAGTGTTATAGTTGTTTCTTCAGTTATATTTATTTCAGTGAAATTGCTTTTCATTTTTATCTTACTAGTGACCTTAGAATCTATCTCCAAAATAAAATGCAATTTTACAGTAAAGTAATTCTTATCAAAAGCAGGCTGCTTTTACTATAACCCAACCTCTTAATGTTAAAGCTCCTGAAGGCTTGGTCTCAGGCTTTTTTCTCACCACACTCACTCCCCAGACGAAATGGAGGTCCATTTCCCGCCCCCATCTCTTTTCCTCTTGGGAATTGATCTCTCCCAATGCCATATAAAGGGGTGGAGCTGCCATTCAAAGTGCCATAGAGGTGGAGAGGGGCCCAGACGAGTCCCTCAGAGTCTCCACCCAGGACACGGTGACTGAGGAGAGTCCTTTTGGGAACTGATATGATTGCTGAGAGACAAAGGATCTCTGTGAGACATAAGCTGAAAATACCACATAAGCCTGAACTGGCAGGGACCTTCTGGAAAATTAAGACAGAGGAAAGAACAGTCATTAAAAGAAAAATCCATGGTTGGGCGTGGGTAGAGAAAGAGATAGAGAGATAGAGATGAGAAAGAGAAAGAGAGAGAGAGAGATTGAGAGAGAATTGAAATCATCACTTAAAGATTTAAACATCAGACAGCAGATGTGCCAATAACTCAACTCCTGTTCTTTTTCCGTTTGAGTCAAGAAATTGCCTTTTCATTTAAGCTAGTTTTTTGTCACTTTCAGCCAACAAGTGCTGACTACTATTCCGAGTGTTTCTATTCATTTACTCATGCTGACAGCTTACACTGCTCTTCTAGTCCCACTTTAGACTCTTCTCTGAACCCTAGATTCACTTCCATGAATTCCATACTTGAATTTTGGCTTTGATTGGAGGATTTCGTTGGCTGAACTTACCACGTTCAAAGCCAAACAGTTGGTTTCCCTCAATCCTACTCTTGTCTCCTTCCGCCTTCTTGCCTCTCAGTGTATTACTACCACTTTTCAGTGGCTCAAGTAAGAAATGAATGAAACTTACCTTAATTACTTGATCCCCCCGCTTCCCCCCCACTGCCAACCCCTCAGCAAGACCTGCCATTCTTACTCCCTAAATGCTACAGGAGTCACTCTCTCTACTTTTAATTTTTACTCTCTCATCCCAGCCCAACACCATCTCTCAATGTATTGCAGTATCCTTCCAACTATCTCACACTTTCAGCTTTGATTTCCTATAATCCAGCCTCTGCACAGCAGCTGGAGTGAGCCTTTAAAAATATAAACTAAGTCACTTTGATCCCCTGCATGGAACCTTGTAATTGCTTCTAATTACACATTAAAAAAAAAAGTAAATCCTTTCTCCTGGTCTAAAAAACTTTTTTGTTTTTTTTTTTTTAACAAGATGTTGGGGGTAGGAGTTTATTAATTAATTAATTAATTTTTGCTGTGTTGGGTCTTCGTTTCTGTGCGAGGGCTTTCCTTAGTTGTGGCAAGCGGGGGCCACTCTTCATCGCGGTGCGCGGGCCTCTCACTATTGCGGCCTCTCTTGTTGCGGAGCACAGGCTCCAGACACGCAGGCTCAGTAGTTGTGGCTCATGGGCCCAGTTGCTCTGCGGCATGTGGGATCTTCCCAGACCAGGGCTCGAACCCGTGTCCCCTGCATTAGCAGGCAGATTCTCAACCACTGCGCCACCAGGGAAGCCCCTAAAAAACTTTTGATAACTTTAATCTCGTCTCTCGCCAAGCCCCATACTCTGTGTTCCTGGCACTGGCTTCACACACACTGTCCCTGTTTGTCCATTACCTTCTTTTGGTTGGACGATTATCTTCCTTTACAGCTGACCACCTTGTCTAAATCACCATGATTCTCTGCCAAAACCCTTAGATCGTTTACTTCATACCACACTGGATAACTTAATAATTAGTTATTAAACACTCGGAATAGTAGTCAGCACTTGTTGGCTGAAAGTGACAAAAAACTAGCTTAAATGAAAAGGCAATTTCTTGACTCAAACGGAAAAAGAACAGGAGTTGAGTTATTGGCACATCTGCTGTCTGATGTTTAAATCTTTAAGTGATGATTTCAATTCTCTCTCAATCTCTCTCTCTCTCTTTCTCTTTCTCATCTCTATCTCTCTATCTCTTCCCTGCGTGTGTGTGTTTAAGGGACATACACATATGCAAACTCCTAGTGTGTGTATGTATGGAGGATAGAACTAGAGGAGATAGAAGAAAATAAGCCTTGAAAGAGAAGATAAGGCCAAATGGTGGATTTCATTTAGTTTAGAACCATAGTTATGAGGGTAATAAAGGATGCATGTGAAGAAAATAGCTGTGGCAATGAAAGGGCCAAGTAACAGATCTGAGGGATATGAAGGTAATATTGACAGACCTTAGTGACAAATGGAATATTGTATGTCGACAGAGATAGGAGAGTTAAAGCTGATTCAAGCTTGTGAGTCTGTGTGACTAGGGCATGGATTCTGCTAGCAGAGATAGGAATCCTAGGAGGGATGTGTGTAAATTGGGAGGAGGGCAATGAAATTATGAATACCTTAAAACATATAGAGAAATAGCCAGCAGATACTTGGAAAGGTGGTGCTGGGTCCCAGCTGAAAAAGTCAAAGATAAATAAGTTAATCAGCAACAACTACCACGAAGAAATAGATTGAATATGTCCTATAGGCTGAGGGTATCAGCCAGAGTTCAGTTGCAGGAAATGGAACCCAGTCATTTTTAGCAGAAAATAATTTAGTACATATAATATGGGAATTTGGTGTTCATACAAGCATTAGAAAGGATAGAGGCACTTCATGTCAGAAATGGACTCTTACCAGGCTTCTGACCTCAACCTCCTCCGATCCAGTTTTCAGGAACTACTATTGCTGCCCCCAGGTTAAGAAGCTGCTGCTGCTACGGCTTCCACCAGCTGAAGTCGCAGCCACCACCACTAGCAAGCTGCAGAACTGACAATGAGCCTGGAAATCCAGCTGCTGCTTACCCTCTACTTGGATTATGCCTGTGTGCCCACTTGGGTGCACAAGGGGTAAACACTTCCTGCCCCTTGCCGTCTTCCTCCTGCCTTCCAAATATGGCGTAGGTGGGTCTCACTGGCAGAGCCTATAGGATATCCTGAACTCTCGTGGCAAGAGTGCTGAGGAAATGTAGTTTTTAGTCATCCAGCCCTTATGTGCCAGGGAGTTGGACTTCAGGACCCTTAACCACAGTGGGAACGGAGGCTGAGGGCCAACAGAGAAGACCCAGCACAGTGAGCATGGGGCAAAGGGCTGAACATACATTTTCTCACTCATTTTTATCAAGAAATATTGTCATATTTTTACCTTCATTTTACAGATAAGAATGTGAGGACATGGAAACACTGAGTAACTTGACATATGTCCACATCTAATGGAGTGGGGGAATCAGATTTGCATCCAGGCATTCTGACTCAAAAGCCCACATTGTTTGGCCCTTGAGTTTTCTCCCTAGAAATAACAGTTGAAGACCTCAAAAGACAGTGTATCGAATGAGAAAAGTAGAATACTGAGTCTAGACTTTTGGGTAATTCCTAAATGTAAGAAGCAAGCAAAGGAAGCAGAAACAGTAGTTAAGTGCAGCACACTCAAATTCAAAAGAGGTGAATTATCACCAAGGAGGTGGTGGTTTATGGTCAATTGGTTTGAAAACTGAGAAGTCATCACCCTAGGCAAGAAGCAGATCATCATCCTCATTGCTATTGTTTAATTCTGAAATGACGGGCTATAGTAATAAACTCATATGGCTTAGGATAGAAGGGAGCTTTTAGTAGCTGAGTATCACATTCTTGGTATTCTACCCAAGTGTGCTTTCCTCTCTCATTTTACCTTTTAGGTAAAAGTTATTTAAAAATCTGTTCTTGGGTCACTCTTATTCATCAGGATCATTGAGAGAACAGAGAACTCAGTTTCTGTTGTTATAGGGAGCCACAGAATCATGCCCATGTGGTGGCTACTTTGGCTTGACATGCTCCAACTATATCCATCCACCCTCTCGATTCCCCTCTCTGGAGAGACCAAATTATAGCTCTGGAACAAATTTTCTGAGTCCCTTGTACTCTGACTTTGTGCGCGTGTCACTTACGACACTCAAGAAACTTTTGCATGGATGTTTAAGACAGAAGAGTACTCTTACCTCACTCAGGCTACTATACTGCTTAATGGCAGGCAGCATTTTGCTATAATTCACTATGCATTGTTTCCCCATGGGGTTACCTCCAGCATCGTTCCTACTCAGATGTAGAAAGACACATTAGTATGAACATATACTGATGATGATGACGTTACAGAAGAGTTTCTTGCTGCAGGATCAGATATGTTCTTGAAATTCTCCAGATGGCAAAACTTCTTTCTTTCTTTACATGCAATCAAGAGCCTCATTTGGTTGTTTTTTTTTTTTGCTACAAGATCAAATTAAAACTCCTTGGGATTTACCTTCTACTATCAACTACTATAATGAATTATAATTGATCAGATCCAAAGAGCCAATAAGGAAAAGTTATCTCATGTGCTCAAATGACTAATATAATCAGGATTACAAAGATTAGTGATTTGCCCAGAGCTGAAGCATTGACATCTGGTTCTTGCATCTTTTAAAATTATGGTTGATTTTGGTCCCACAGAATAGCAACCCTGAAAGATGCATTCTGCTCGTAAATATGAGACTAATCTACCATCAACGTAAAATTTGCACTGTAATTGTAGTTCATCGGAAAATTAGTCTATTCTCTTTGAGATATTGTTTAGGCTATCCTACTGTTATTTTAATTAATTTTTAGATATTGCTACATTGACAAAAACGAAAAAAAATGTATAATTTGACATTTGAAATGAAAAAGACAGAAACATAAAAAATAAAAATCACATTTATTTAAACAAAAATATACACACAGTGTACAATGAATATGGTTTACACAGAACAATAAAACAAAATGATACTTCTTCAAATACCAATATAAAATGATCTAACCTATTTGTGCCTCATTTCCTGGGACTATACATTATTGGTTGATCTAGAATATACATTTAACATTAAAACAAATGCCAATGTTTCAGATAAGTACCGCAAGAATCTGAAAATCAGATATTAGGTTAAATAAAATAATAAAATCTTCATATTAGTATACGTGTACAAAGGATTGCACATGTGCCATAAAATGGGAGTGTCTATACATTTACAAACACTTGGAGCCTGCCTTTTAAAAGTTTGAAAGCCCTTTGACATGCAATGGTTTTTAATATTGATAGCGATATAAAAGCATCAGAAGAACTATATAGATAATAGAGCAATTTTGCCAATATTTGAGTCAATATTGCCTGCTAGTCAATAAAACCACACCAAGTCATCATTAAAGATGTACTGCTGAGTTGTGACCTTTTATGGCCTTGGAGTAATTTTGATGACTTTAGGAAGATTGTGAATGTATTCATGCCGTGTGTGAAAGTGCAACATCTTAAAAGAATGGTTTATCAGGCAACATCACTTGTATTAGGTCTTCTCTCCTTTAATGTTCAGTCTCTCTGGGTACTATACTTAACTGTGGGTCTTGTTCTCCTTTTCAAATTTAAAATTCTAAATCTTCATGCAATCTATAAAAGTTCAAGCTCAGGAGAGTTGATGGCATGTACATTTTTAAAGTTAATATGACTTTACAATTTTTTCCTACCTCCTTGTTACTAACAGCCTGATATGATTTCTTGGACATCAGAAATGTTTTAGATTCCCCTTACTTGTTTAGAAATAAAATTAAAAGAGTGATTAACGTGCACTATGACTCAGAAAGGAAAAATCCAAATTTCCATACCTTACCTTTATACCTAGTTGGCCTGCCATATTTTATCTAAAACATTAACTGTATTTTTCTGTTCTTAAAGACAGTCTTTGCTAGAGATAGCATCTGTTTGGAAAGTTCTAACTTAAATCTTCCAAAGAAACAACAGATCTAATACATCAGTACTTTGTTTATAAAGCAATGAAACATAAATATGGGGGGAAAAGGGCATAGCTCTTGCCGATTACAGCTGGGCTAAATGAATGTGAATCTGTGAATTCACCTGAAGTTGTCAATCCACTATACAACTCTCAGCAAATCGTTCTCTTCAGCAGCACATAATTTGTGAAGCCTCCAGCTATTTGGGATGCCTTGTGTTCAATATGTTTGCTTCCTTTCAGCAACTGCTGATCAGTTTTTTCTCAGACCAGTTTCTTAAATGGTGATAAAAGTTAATTTATTTCTCAAAATATTATAAAAGGTGCCCTGTATATTGAACTAAACCATTGATAGACCATCCTGTTTGGAAATCAAACACCTAAAACATCTGTGTGATTTAGTACGCTGCCAGAGTTTAATTTGTTTAATCTAACAGTTTGGCTTTCAATTGAGCTATATTTATTAGAATCTGGGCATGGTAATATGTCACCATTTTTCTTCTTTTAGCTAATGTTAAAATGATAAACTTAAAAATTGATACTGAAGCACATTTTTAGTGATACACTAATTAGGCTAACATCTCCCTGAATTTAGCCTGAAGTTGTTATTACGTACACTAAAGCTGCATTGCTGAGGTTTCTCTTGCAGAACATCAGAGAGAGAGACGTTTTTAAAACACATCGTTATGATTAAATGATTTAATTATGAATAAAATATAAACATCAAATATTACTTATAGTCTAACAGGAGTCTTTAAAGAGGGTAAAAACCAAATCAAAATTGTAGCCACCTGAAGATGAGTGATTGCATTTTATATCATTCTAGTAATTTAATACTGCTTCCCGTTATTGGTTATTTTCTGGAGAAAAAGTGACGGCGGCATTCAGTTATGTGCTGGTAATTGTTTGGCAACTGGCTTTCCAGGAGTTAAAAGTATGGGTTGGTAGCATTTGGAAGTTTCTGTGGTGTAACTCCCACTGTGGTCAATTTCAAGCTCCGGGTGTGATGTTACTGAATGTGGGGTCCGGAAGAGAGAGACAGCACAGTTAGCATGTTATAATATTGTGTTTCCACTGGACAGATACAACTGACATAAACAACCTCAGGAGCAGAGGTCAATAGTAAAATGTACTAAAACAATTAGGAATTGGTAAGTTTTGATTATTACCTTTGCTTTTAATAAAATCTATTCAACTGTATTTTACAGGTTAATATTTAATGATGGCTGTGTTTTCACAACTGGCTTACAGAATTTAGTGATCAACTATCATAAGTCAGCATGAGCCACTTTCCAGCACACCACTGTTATCCTCCTCTTGGCACATATCATACTTGACATAGGAGGGGGTTTGGTTTGCTTGGGAAGAAAAGCATGGCTCTACACAAATCTTTTTCTTTTCCACCGTCTTATTCTGTGCAAAATACTATACTTAGCTGAGAGGGAAAAAAAGGGAAGTATGCTTCATCCAGATGCTAGCTTTTACGACTTCACAGTTCCTCAAAAGAAGAGGTCTTAGTCTTATAAAGTAAGGACTAGAGGTTAGTTACCTGGGCTCCTGCTCTAACTGGGCAGTTGGTCATTTCAGTACAATTTGTAAGCAGGATCAGATGGTTGCTCTGACTCACTGGGTTATTGGACTGACCAAACTATTTACATCAAAGGATTGTTTGGGCAGAGTGTAGACAAAACCCAAGGCAATATTTACAAGAAAGAAACAACCACACAAGAAATAAATGAATGGGTGCATCTAAAATGTGGGTCTGCTTCAATAAAATATTTCAAACTTTAATGTTCAGCTGTTTTGTAGAACATTTTCAGGCTCTGGATCTTTGGTCACTGGGTCAAACATAATTAGGATTCCACCTTCCCTTGTTTTTAAATATGTTTTATATAGGACTTCGTAAACAGCAAATACAGAATTTTTATCTACATTTGAGGATATCAGAGGGCAAACATGTTTTTGAACCAAAAAAATTGTCTTGTTTGGAAATGTTACTTTCTTGGTTCAGTTTCTGACTCAACGTGATCCTTTAAAATAGAATGATTGGTGCATCTTTTAAACGAAAATGAAGATAGAAAAGCATGACTGAGCCTGTGCTTGTACAAAAGAGATTTTAAAACTTTTTGTTTAATATTTTTCCTTTGATTTAGAAAAAGCATTAATAATTTAAGAAATAATGAAGTAGGTTTCCAAGGATACTTGGAAAACCTCTCAGTAAAGGAGCAACATTGCTGTCAATATGAAACAAACATTTTCTGGATGAAATCCACGTTTAGAAGTGCGCACAAATATAAGCTTCCAATAGGGAAATGCAGATGATTATGCTAACAATAAATGAGAACTTACATGCATTTGTATTACAGTCAGCTCTACTCTTTTAGAATTTTTATATTAGTACTTAATAAAAAAGAAAAAGGTCTTTGAAATGTCTTCTCCAAACTCTACTGTTGGCTTTGTAGTTAATAATTTTTTCCATATTTGAGTCAAGAGGTTTCATTTTTAAAAATACAAACAAAAAGCTATTGTTTATAAGAATATTTACAAGATGATAAATCACCTAAGTTATCTTGGAACTCAGACTACCATTTGATATACTGAATGAGGCTTCATAGTTATTCAAGGAAACCTCTGTACCTTAAATCCAGTGGGATAATGAAAATAATCACAAATGCTACCATTTTCAAATGAAATTGAACAATTCAAAGATTGTATTTACTCAGTGAAATGAAGAATGAGGCATAAAGGAGAACACCAAGATAACCTGTCCATGAATCGATCCACGGTACACAGCATCTTCTTATGAAAAAGGCAGTAAATAGTTTGACACCTGCCTCAAGTATAATGCCCACAAGTCCTTAACTAAAATAATAGATTGATAATACTGGCATTAAAAGCCCCAAAGGGTTATCTAAAACGCAGTAATTTGAAAAACCTAATATGAGCCTAGAGGTATGTTTGGAATCCTTATTTCAACAGGCATCTTTGTGGAGGAGCTATTACATCAGCTATGGAAAGCCCCTAAGATCATCCATGGAATGTGGTCACAGCTAAGAAGTGTCAGTGTAACAGGCCTCTGGCATTTCCAAGAGAGATTTATGCTCTGGATGGCATGCTCCTCTGATGAGAAAGGAAAAAGAATAGATTCTTAAAATTTGGAGAAAAAAAATCTCATTTGTTCAGACCCTTATACTCCAAGCTTCAATTCCAGCAATAAATGCCAATTTCTATTTAACTAACTAGCATTCTTCCCAAATTTTCATGTATATATTTAGTGTGGTAATTTAGAGAACAGACAAGCCACAAGCTAAGAAGGTAAGAAGAGATTGTAACCAGGGTTCTAAAATTATCTAGCTGGGTAATTGGGCGTATATCTTCCTTGTGCTTTAATTTAGCCATTTATAATGGTGTTATACATGATGATCTCTAAGGCAACTTCTGATTTGGAATTTTGGAAAACTTTCAGTGTTATTTTACTAAGTAAGGGCAAATTTGAAATTCCATTTAAGAGAAATAATTGTTTTGGTTTATCATTAGTTATGGTGGCCTATGTTTTAAAAGGTTTATTCACGTATACTAATCTATGCTAGACAATGCATACTTACACCATCTACATTATATACCAAGATGACTGCTAGAAAACACCTCAAAGATATTTGACAGTTTTTCATGAACTTGACTACATAAAGTTCAGGCTGATGGGGCCATCGAACCTAAGTCAGAGTTTTGAGAAGATACTATGCTTCTGAAAAGTATTTTTACCGCTTTACTAACACTGTCCATCTACGTGTTTAGAAGGACCTGTCACACCTCCACTGGATGACAAAAGTCCTTACAAGCACACATAAACTGCTTCTGTAGTCAAAATCATGAGTTAACTCTCCCTAGTTTCAAGTAACTAGAAACATATTTTTTAAAGCCCAAAAATGGGCTCTCAGGTGATTTGTGAGAAAGGCTATGGAATAATATCTCAAAGTCTCTCCTCCCTTTACCCTCTATCATAGCTTTGGAGTGGAGACGCCCACTCTCTGAATCACCCCCAGGTCCCCTGTAGCGACCTAGCTTTTCTCAGAATGTCTTTCATTAAAATACCCCATGAATGAAATGTACGCTTTCTGAGCTGATCTCAACCAGCGAGAATCAATACAAGCTTAGACCTAGAAACGCGATATGATTTAAGGTTTGTTTAATGGATTTCTTTCAGAGTCATATGCTGATAACTAATTCAAGTAATTCCTAGATTTGGGCAAATATCCCTGATCACCTCCCTCCACAAATTCATGACAATGAAAACGTAAAAAAGGTAGAGATTATCCAGCGGAAGCGTATTTGTGTTCCTGTTTATTTACATGTTGGTAAACTTAGGTGTCAGCTTTTCCATAAGTCCCCTCTGGAGGTCTGTAGTACTTGGGGAAAGCCATCAGCTGTAGCATGTTGAAAGCATACTTCCTGCATTTGATATTCTTCAGTACATTTTCTATGCGGCAGCCTTCTCTGGTGAAAGGGGAAAAAGGACAACTTCATGAAACACAGAATAAATAAATATGCTTTATTTGTCCAATGCAGAGTTGCAGCAACAGTCCAAGTAAAAATAACAAAGATTCAACTCTACATTTTTTTTTTTTCCACAAATGATGATACATCTTACAAAATTAAATCCTAGGCCAGGCCCAATACCGTTATTGCCCTCAGAAAAAAGATGAGTAGAGTCCCTTTGCTCTTAACATATATTTAAGGTTTAATAAACTCTTTAAATATAATTTGTTCCACAATACAGCTTCATTTTCGTTTCATAAATATATCTGCCTTTTTATAACTTTTCCACAAATGAATTTCTCAGTCTCTTTAAAACACATGAACATCTACACATAGCCCTAAGGATGTAGGTTCTAGGAATAAGGCATTTAATTTATTAAGTCTGGCCATATAGATTTTTAAAGGAAAGTTTCATCTCTATTTGACTGCATTATTTTAGCTGTGCCACGAAGAGGAAAATGGCTTTCCAGACAGCCTGGTCCAAGTCTCAGCTTTATCAAGAGGAGTGCTTGTGTACAGACAGTACAAAAGTCACAGGTGCTGAAAATGGGGCATCGAGACACAAACAAGACTTTGTTAAAAAGAATAGAAAAGTACTCTGAGAGCCAAATCAACCCAAACCATGGTTACAAACGGGTTCATTTAATTACAAAACATAAACAGCCATTCTCTCCAGAAAGTTACTTGACAGAAAAGGGTTAACTGCAGGAAAGAAATCACAGAACTAACAGGTTAAGATATCAAACAGAAGATTCTATCAGCGGATGGCGACAGTGAGATCGGCACAGTGGAAATCAAGTCTGGAACCTCCCACATCTCTAGGACTTGTCTCAGGGTTTCAGGGTTTGTGCAAATTCAGTCTTATATTTCTTTAAATAAATTTAATGGGAAGAGGAAGAGGAGATGCAGAACGTCAAGCTTTCGGGATTCTGTTCTTTGTCTTATGCCAAAGACAGGAATTTAAAATTTCTTCTTGAGCTAGTTAACAGAGGGAAACGCTTCTCCATGAACAAAAGAGCAAAATAATTCACTTAATGCATAGTACTTTTTTTTTTTTTAGATTTTAGGAAAAACACATAAAACACAATTCAAACATTTGTTTTTTGTTTTTTAAATTCTGTGACTCTGAAAATGTAGAAATTACAGCATTGTCCCCATAATTTAAAGTCCATTGTCAGTTGTAGAAAAGAAAGGAGTACAACATAAAACTTATTGGTATTTGGCTAAAAGTAATGCAAGACTTAAAATAAGCCACACAACTAGCAGGTGTGAGCTGACAAGCAGCAAGGCGACGGGATAGAAGTGTCGAGAAGTTGGCTTGTTATCAGTTAGACAGCCTGTTTCAGGATCATCAGATTCATTCAGTGCTCCCTGGGTTTGTCTGCTGTTAAACGGGGG
>NW_006790911.1:2017694-2019494 GCF_000442215.2 Lipotes vexillifer | reverse complement strand
GGTGGGGGGGGTGGGGAGTTAGGGGAGAAAAGAAAATAGTATAGCGTTCACACAGTAAAGAAACTCAACCTTAAATATCCTGAAATACAACACATTATCTTATATAATACAGCAGTTTCAGGTGAAGTTTTTATGCTAAATAGCCCCAAATGCATCCTGCGTATTTTTTCCAACTGGGCTTTTGTGCAAAAAGGCGGAGAGAAAGGCTATGATGATATTCACATGGGTTGAATATGTATATGCACAAGGAAGAGTCAGAGAAGAATAACGGGGCCAACAGACAAGGCTACATGAATAAAACTAAAATATGGATCAGCCCATAAAAATAATCTGATAAGTACATCTTTGGAAAATGAAATGAGAAACACAGTATGTAGTGAAGGAAATGGACGTGTCTGGCACATTTAAACACACTGTCTATTGTTACTGTACCTATATAATGTATTTAAAGTTATAAAAATGATTAATGGAAATGGCCTCGTATTTAAAATGAATGAAATATCTGACATGTCATCCTTGCCAGCCATAAGACTAGTTTAACCAAACCCGACTCAGCACCCTTTCATCGGTTCAGCTCATAAATTATGTTGTTCTGCTCATCTTCCTAAAAAGAAGCCAAATCTATCTCCTATGGACTCCAGATCTGAAAAGAGATCCATATTTACAGAGTACATGTTGAAAAATAAAAGATTCTAAATTTCCAGGTTGTGTATTTTCTGTAAAAGTGAAAAATAAGCATTTGTAATTGGGCTTAAAAGCACTTCCAATTACGGCACATCTGAAATATGCCATACTGATGTAAGTTGAAAATACAAATTCTTTTCTATGGTATAGTTCATCAGTATTCAGAGTATTCAGAATTTCAGTCACTCTCAGTTGTCAAGGAGTTTTTGATCTCTGTCAGCTCCTCCAGGTATTGAGGCAGAAAACCAGCTGTTGATTGGTCTATGAACAGGGCTGTATATGCAAAGGTACCTTCTACACAAGCCCCTTAGCATCCGTGACCGCCTTTCAACCAGTTGCAGCTTCTGAAAACCTCCAACACAGAGATTTTTGACCTGGTGTCGACCACATCCAGTGGCCACATGTGGACAAACAGCAGTGGTAATTATTTCAAACAGCGATCTCAGTTTAAAACACCAAATCAATCACGCTGGGCTGGGCTCTAGTGCTTCCTTGTTGTTCGGTTAAGACCTAAGGACTATGGAGCCAGTGTCAAAGTGAAATAGAATATTATCTGGAAAATGAGTGGTTTATTGAGTGAAAGGGAGGGCTGCATAATTCCTATTGTCAGTTGTACTTGGTTACTTGTTTAACTTTCTACTGCTCACTAGGTAGGAAACATGCAGTAGATTTTAAAGAATGGATACCTTTGAATGTGACTAAGAAAAGCTTCCTTGTCCAATATTATTTCTCTAATACCATCTTCACTAACGCTCCCTCCTGTCCATTATTAAGATGAAGGTTATCTGTAGCAAATCTTAAGTTTGTTAAAACCTTGGTTCCTTTCCTTGTTAAGAGAGAAGTACAGAGTCTCCTATATCATTTATCTATCTATCTATCTATCATAATATAAATATTAAATTCTGATTACAAATTTAGGTTAAATATTAACCACAATCTATCAATAATAGTACAGAAATACTCTTTCTTTCCCAGTGGGACCACCTGTAGACAGGCTCTGGCTGAGGAACAGACAACTGGCCGACCAGTAAGTTGAAAGGATCTTGTAACCATCCTTACTCCAAATACAGGGGACTCATTCATCCCAGATGGTTTTTTTTCCCCACAACTGCCAGA
>NW_006790911.1:1968389-2017653 GCF_000442215.2 Lipotes vexillifer | reverse complement strand
TTCCCTACAACTGCCAGAGCACATTTAATATTTTCCAAGTCTGCTTGTTGAATATGCCTTCCAAGTGAAAGTGCTACATTAAAAGATTTTTTTTTTGAGGGGCAGTTTTATAATTGAATTAATTTGTTGCTTACTAACTGCAATCTCTGGAGATTAGAATAATATATTAAAAATGCCTCTGACATAGTCATTCTATTATTCAGCTGAAAATTGAAAGCAACGTAGCCTACAAGCCTGCCACAGCACATAGAGCTTGAGGCCCTGACTATGTCCCCGAGTGGACACAGGTGCTCTTGGGGCTGCTTCCTTGCTTCCTGCTAAGAACAGCACAAATGGTTATTTCTTCAGGGCCACAAATGAATTTTTCAGCACTCTGCTAGTGTAAATGCAAAGGATGTACTAAGTAATAACATTAGTAATTTCCTCCCTGGGAGATTATGACAAATAATTAATTAGTGGCTGCCTTGCACGGTACCCCGATAATCCAAGGTCATTAGTTTTAGCCATCACTGACTGGTAGATCACCATGCAAGCAAATCACAATGTTGTCTCCACTGAAAATGTGACATGATCTGACATTTAAGGGCAGTTACTGAATCTGCAGGATAGAAAATGATTTTTTTTTCCTTCAAAGACCTGTCAAAGCAATCACTTAAAATAGAAACAAGTAAAAGGAAATGTCTCACTCTTAAACACATCACTGCCTACACAAGGAGACATTTCCTTAAATAAAACCCAACGTGCGTGCCTTGATGATATTTGCTTATTCCCCCCTCTTTTCTGTCAGCAACTACTGCTGTATCCTAGATCACAAGTCCCCCACTATAGGTATCCTCTCAAATCAGTCAGACCTCTAAAGGTAAAAGTTAGAATCCTCCTATCTCCCCCTGCTGGGTAATTATTCATGAATAGTATTGTTATTTGATAGTTTATTCCTTTAACCACTATAGCTCTTCAAGCTCCCCCAAAGGAAAATTACCAGTTAAAACTGAATTGAAAAATCTTTCCTTCTGACGAGAAAGCTGATTTCCTTCCATGCTAAAATGAGACTGTTTTCACGTTTCATTACATCCAAGTTCGGAGCTATAGGCATACCATCTTGAAATGCTGAGCCAAGATTTTAGAGCCAGTATCTTACAGAACTTTATCTGAGTCTACATTCATCTGATAAATCGATCTTAATAGAGCATCAATGTTTCAGGCTCTAGAATGTTGGATTGTGTCAGATTTTAAACTGGCAGATCTGTGTAAAAATGAATATAACGTAGGTCTTTATCAAGGAGAGCTTTGAGAGTGGTACCTACATCATAAAATCAGAGATTCTTCAGATGCAGAGTGACTTTAAAAAGTCTGCAAGTTGAATTACACATTTCATAGATGAGAAAACAAATTCAAAGGCCTTGCCTGGGCTTCTACAACAGCAAGTTGCAAAAAAGGATCCTGAATATATAGTTTGCCTGGTTCACAGTTTGCTTAAATGATAAAAAATAAGAGAAGAATTTTTTGTTTTCAGTTTAGATCAGGGTCCCGTGTGAAATTTAATGACTCAAAATACCCTTAGATGCCAAATTATCTACCAAAACTTTCCAAAAATTTAATTTATAATTAGAATATTGAAAGTATATTTCCAGGACTTTTGGAAAAAACTGTGCAGCTGTTTAAACAGAGGGGAAATTTTAATAAGAGAATATCAAGGTTGGGATAATTTCCACTGGCTTAGAATCAAGATTAGCCTTGGTGGCTACTGAATCACCAGCAACATTTAAAATGATATCTTCATTTTAACTGAATTTCAGAATCTAATTCAAAATACATTAGGTCAACCACAGGAAAAGCCCCTAAATTAAGAAATTAATTAGAAGACATAAGACTATGTCACTGCTTGGAATGTCCAGGTCATAGAGTGCTTCCAATAATCATAGACAAGTTTGCTACAAAAGAAAGAGCAGTATTGTGCAAAATCGCACTCAGAGGAAGGAGTCCTCCCCGTAGGGCACTGCATGCACTTCTGGACATGACAGTCTAAGGGGAGGGCTACTGTGAACTAGAGGATACCAGAGCATGGTCACCAGGAAGATGACGGTGGGCTTGGGAAGCTGGCAAATCAGAAAAGACTGAAGGCTACGGGAATGAGAAGAATTCCATTGGCTTAGAGAACAGGAACATTTATAGTTAAGTGGTTGTTGATTTCAGATAGTCCAAGATTCAGTACTTTAAAGTCTGGGCAACTTGCAAATCAATGGAAGTGTTTGAAGTAAAGAAAGAGATCTCTCATGTATCATATCCAATCATGTGATAGCTGCTTTATAGATATTATCTATTCATTCCTTACAAACAGTCCAACTGGTTAGAATTATTATCTCCACAGGCGAAAAAGGATTATAAAACCTGTGCCAGTAGCAGACAGGGAATTTTTATCTTTGTCTGTCAAATGGAAAAACCATATGCCTTCTACTTTATGATTGTGATCCTTTGAGCACAGATTTCTCGCTACCTCTCAGAAACTGGCAGGTGTGATTTCTTGCTAGTTGCTAGATTAGATTAAGAAACTTCTAAAATTACTTTCATCTCTACCTTCCTGTGATTCTTTGATTCTGTTAAAACATAACTGCACACTCTAGAGCTGCATATTTTTTCTACTAATAGAACAGGTGACAGTTCAATAAGAAATAGGGTACGGGGCAAAAATCAAAGAAGGCAAAGCATGTGGACACTGTATTTAATCGCTACAGTGGTTCCTGCTCATTCTTATCTATTTTCAGAATTTTTTTAAAAAAGTGACATATTTCATTGTTTAATTCTCCCCGGTATCACTTTTTACATTCTTCTTCCAATTTCGCTCTTTTAGTTTTACAAAGTGCCTGGAAAATAGGAATATCTTCTTGTCAGAAGAAGCAAGGCTCCAAGTAGTGACACTTTCAGATAATATTTAACATCGCTTTGAAAAGAAAGTGCAGATGCCCAGAAAAACAACTCAAGACTGATGAAAGTGTTTTATAAAAAACTTTAAAAAGGAAAAAAAGAGAGAGAAAGAGAGAATGAATGAATTTGAAGTATAATTGCTTCCATCAGACCATTTTCAGAGAATTGATTCCAGTTTTGATCTTTGAATTTTAACAAGGTGAATACTTGGATGAGGTCCAGAAAGAAATATCATAAACGATTAAAGGGCTAAAGAAAAATGCTTATGAGGAAGTGTTTAAGGTTAATTTTGTTTTGATAAAAGAAGGTTAAATGAGATGTGACTGCTATATTTAAATGTATGTAAGTAAGACAGTGGTAAAATAAGTTTTGAGGTATTAAATTGTGTTTTGCTCTCTTACATTTTAGGCTGTAGCATAAAGCATGTGCCTCAGGAATTTTAGCAATGCTGAAAGCCAGCGCTGTCTGAACTAAATAGATTTGTTGTTCTTTCATCTTACGACAGAGAATATGAGGTGTCCACTGAGGGGGCAAAAGGATCTTTGAGGGTTGAAAGAGGAAAGAGCGGGAAAGGGAGGGAGGGAGGGACAGAGAGAGAGAGGGAGACAGTGGGGAGAAGACAAAGGGACAAAAGTTGGTGCCTGGAGGTGAATCCCTGTGCATTGGTCTGTGTCTGTGCCTGGCGGGGGGCGGGGGGGGGCAGGGGGGCGCAGTATGGAAGACCACAAGATGCATCTAGGGAGGCTCTCCCTAAGTCACTGGTCCACCTTGCCAAAGGTTCCCTTGTCTTGAGCTTGGCTTGGATGTAAGGAAATGAAGGGGTTTAAAGATACCATAATGAATAGGAAATGGGCACATCAGCAGCTGATGACAGATACCGACAAGCCTTCCAGAAGTTTCAGTGCAAGATAAGACCCGTGGCAAGAGGAAAGCTCAAAATAATAGAGACTGACTTTCCACCAGCCTGGTTGGACAGGAGCTGAAATGTGGAATGAAGTTTGTTTAAGGAAATTATTTTAAAAGTAAACCAAACCAAACCATATACCTTAGTTCGTAAACAGGTAAATAGGGTGCTTCTACAAAGAAATAAGTACTTAGATGTGGATATATACCTATAACTCATTTTCTATTTCCCATGCAGTGTTATTCACCTTTCTTTGTACAAGAGCTCCTACAGGATGACTTAGTTTTAATGGCTTCAAAATAACAGTCAGAGAGAAGAAACCAGACTAGTCACTAAAACATTCTGTAAATGTGTTTGTGGCTAAAGTACTTAAAAATATAAACAACCCTTGTCTCACTGCTCTAGTCTGGCACTCTCCTGGATTGGGGAGAACTTTTACACCCCAGTGAAGAGGAAAGTAACAAGCTGAAATATAAGACTTCTGATTCCATTCTTGATAAGTACCAGGCAGAGAATAATGAGGTAAATCCACTGAGAGCCAGATTTCCTGGTGGGGCTGTCCTTAGCTCCCAAATAAAAATAAAAGTCCATATATGCTCATGTTATTATGAAAGTAGCTTGGGAAAGTAGCGGGTATCAGTAACAACAGATGCCCATTAGGAACGTGTAACAGGAAAGAACATCAGCCCAGCTTCCCAACATCTATTTGATTAAGTTTCAATCCTCCCTTTTAAAGGGGGAATGTTAAGATCTACCCAATAGGATTATTGAGAGATAATGTAAAGGCACCTGCACCTACCACATTCCCGACAATAGGTATAAGTAAATAGGTAAATAAAAAAGTTCCCTCTCTAGCCCTCCTTTTGTTAAATCTCAGTTTCCATGTGAACAAGAAGTACCTTGACGAGATGTGCAGCTGCTCAGTGCCAGCTCTTTCTCCTCTAGTTCTCTCTAATGCTGAAGTGCCCCCAGGATTTAGGACAGCACACTTTACCTTCCTGTACCATATATACTGCCCTTAGGCAGTAGAGAAGTCAACCAGTCCCATGGCTTCACTATCATTGTATGACGATGAATCTTAAATTTCTCTCTCTACTGTACACCTCTTCTCTGAATTACAGACACATATATTGCATCTTCACTTGGATGCCTAATAGACATTTTAAGGTAATGAAGCATGGCAGAATATGCCACCCCCAAATATGCCACATTGGCATGAGGATTATTTTGAGCTAAAGGCACATGAAAAAACAGCAGGTGTGGGAGGAGTGCTCTGACCTCCCCTTTTCTTCCTGAAAGCAGGAGATAAAATTCCCGCGTGAAAGATGCCCTCTCTCTACCAGCAGGAAAAAAACATTCTTATCACCAGATATGGGGAGTCAATGGTGAGAGAATTCTATACAACAGACCTAGATGAAAGAATTCTTATCTTCCTTTAGCACCACACCCCGTGTCCCCATATATTTCAGTTATTTTTCCACAATTGCTTTTCTTTGTTCAACCTAGTATAAAAGTATTTAGGTTTCGACACTTCTTTGGGTCTTCATTTTCTGGTGAGAATTGCCATGTATATGTAAAATGTGTATGCTTTTCTCCCATTAATCTGTCTTAGGGCAGTTTAATTCTCAGGCCCAGCCAGAGACCCAAAGGGGGCAGAGGAAAAGTTTTACTTTCAGTCCAGTTTCAAGGTCACATCTTAACTTGAGTCCGCCTCCTCTGCCACCATTCCACATCAGCTCCTCCCTTCTTTCGCATCACAGAAAATGACACTCACCACTCTCAGACATTCATGTTAAGCACCTCAGTTCTCCCTGATTCTTCTGCCCTCTTTACACCCCACAGCCATCTATCCATCCATCCATCCATCCACCAATCGGACCACTTGGCAGCATCTCTACTGCTGCGACCTGCCTGTGACCCTCCGTCATCTTGCTTGTACTAACAGAAACCGTTTTCCTACCTTCACCACTCTTGCTGCTCTATTAAGTTTCAGTAAATCCTGATGTACCCATTTAGACAAATGGCAAAGCAACGAATGCACTCTTCTGGTCGTATCCTGAAATCATTTCCCAAAGAGCTTTTACAGAATGAAAATCCAGCTGCATCTCCGCCTCCCACAGGGAGCCAGGCTTGTCAAAATAGCAGCGGTGCTTAACCATCTGCAAGGAGATGGAAATGTTTTCAACTGCTCAGCACTGAGACGAAGCTCCTGAACAATAAAGAAGTTCAGCTATATCTTCTTTCGCCACGATCTCTTGGGTTTCTCAGGTTTTTCAATCCCCTCCCATCCCTGCCATTTCTATGGGATTCCAGTCAGCGAGGTAAATCCTGCCAACCTTTTGCAGTGGTGAACTCCTGTTTTGGGTTATCCTTGTTGCATCTGAAATGAATGGAGTTGAGTATGGACCAGTATCAACATCACCACCGCAGTATCAATATTATTACACATTCATTTCCACCCCATCTTGGAATTGGAGTTTTTGCCCCTGGAATTGTCATTATCTTCTCTAGGAGGATAGGGTCTCTCTCTTTCTCCCCCTTTCAACCTTTTCCCATTTCTATCCCCAGCTCTCCCTTTATTCCCACCATCCCAAGCAAATAGCACATTGCTACAATTTATTTTATCAACTTCTGGAAGTCAAGGCTTATGAAAATCGTTGTGAAAGAGAATAAAAGACATTCAAGAATCTTAGAGTGTAGTTTTTGGACACAACAAGTGCATGGCTTAAAAACAACAGTTACACAACTTACACAATGACAGACTATAAAATATAAAATCCACCAAGGAGGAAGAACCCCAAGGTGTAACTCAAAGTGCTTTTTACATATATTATCACTAATATCTGCCGCAAGGATTCAAAGATCAGGGAAGGCATCTTAGAGAAATAAACTTTTGTGACGGATGATGAAGGCCGAATAGAATTTCAATAGTTAGAAATTGGATGGGGTTGGGGGGATGTAAATAACATGGAAAGGCATGGAAACAGAAGAATGTCAGATGCACTTGGGAATGACCCACAGTCTGCTTTGGTTGTAATGGGGCAGCAGGAAATAGCAAAAGCAGGAATATTAAAATTAGGATACTTTCTATTTTTGTAGCTTATCTATTTTAGACATTTTCTAAAATAAACACATATTTTGTGATAAGAAATTCAACTACATTGTTTTAAAATGATATGGGGCTATGTGGCAAATGTTTGTGTCGTCGGTAAAAACTTAGAATTCTCGGGGCTTCCCTGGTGGCGCAGTGGTTGAGAGTCCGCCTGCCGATGCAGGGGACACGGGTTCATGCCCTGGTCTGGGAAGATCCCACATGCCGCGGAGCGGCTGGGCCCGTGAGCCGTGGCCGCTGAGCCTGCGCGTCCGGAGCCTGTGCTCCACAACGGGAGAGGCCACAGCAGTGAGAGGCCCGCGTACCACACACCCATACACACACACACACACACACACACACACACACACACACACACACACAAAGACATCCAGCTATCTTCTACCGATACAGATGGATGCTTCCTCTTGTTTTTCTGTTCAATTCTGGGTATTTCTTTTCCTTTTTAAAATCGGTTTGGTACTAATCTAAGTTATAAGCAATTGGCGATGGATCTTGATTAATTTCCCTTTGTGACCTATACCTCTCAAGCCCCTCTAAGGATATAGAATACAATGCCATGAGAATAATATTTCCTAAGATATTTGTGATGAAATGAGTTGGGAAAATGCTGAGTTAAAAACTCAAACAGGACTGTTTATTTACATATTTATCCAGGGAATATTTTTTGAGTACCAGCTTTGTGCCTTGAATAGTTTGAACTGACCACAATCTAAGAATAAAAAGAAAGAGGAAGAGGCAGTGATATAGAAAAAGTTGATGGATGCTGAAATGACAGAGGCCCCAAAATTCCTGGCTAAAGAAATTGAACATTACTCTCTACGTAGTGGGAGTCACATGACTGGAGTTGAACTTCAGGAAAAACTCTTTGGGAGGAATGTGTAAAATAGATTAGAAGGTGAGGGACTAGAGAAAAGAGCAATTAAGAGCCTACTGCAGTGGTCCAGGTAAAAAGTAATAAAGGTCTGGAGTAAAGCAAAATAAATACAAATGAATGAGAGACTATATATATGATAGATGGGGAGGTGGGGTGAATCAACATCTTGAACCTGCCCTATAAGAATGATAGACAGAGGTAGTAATTATAAATCATAAGACCCAGGAGAGAGTATTTTATCTCAGATACGTTTTTTTCCTTCTCTGTCTGCTTTTGTAACTACACTGATGCAGATAATCAAATTGAGTCTAACAGAGCCATTATTTCTGTCACTTGCAACCATTTTCTGCAATAATTCTTGAAATGGCTGCGCTGTTTGCCCAACAGATGGCTATCGGGGAGAGTACAAAATATCACTCCGAGCCAACCA
The DNA here is from genome assembly GCF_000442215.2 of Lipotes vexillifer. Lineage (NCBI taxonomy): Eukaryota > Metazoa > Chordata > Mammalia > Artiodactyla > Lipotidae > Lipotes > Lipotes vexillifer. The sequence continues at coordinate 2,009,408 of NW_006790911.1, read as the reverse complement.
TAGTAATGGCTTCCAGTCAAATTTCTGATTAAAATAAAAAATGTGTCAGTAGTTTCATTCCAGTAGAACCAAAAGATTCTAAGGGCACCACAATTTCCTTTTCCATCCATTTGGTTTGTGCTTTGTTCCACATCTGTCAGAAATCATATTCTGTATCGACTCTCTTCTGTTCAATTGAGTAAGACACAGAGACCCAGAGCTTAGAAAAAAGGGTCTTTTTTCCTACTTTCCTCTTGCTTAGGCTCCCTCTGAATTGCTTAAAGCTTTTCTTCAACTCAGATTGTTGGAGCTAGAAGGGAACCTTAAAGATCACCTTGTCCAGCCCGTTCATTTTTCAGATGAGGAAGCAGAGGCCTCCAGAGGAGGACCAAGAACTCATAAGTAGTCCACAGGGTGCAGAGCTGGGATTGTGTGCAGAACAATTAGATTCATGATATTCTTCAGTCCTCACACAATGAAACAGAACCTCCTCTCACGCCCCATCCCTAACAGAGAGGAAGGAGCCCTTTTCTCATTCCTCAGGCTTTATACACTGTGAGGACAAGGTGTCCGGCACCTTGTTTTGGGGAAATGCCCCCGGGCTTGGGAGGGAGCAGAGCTGGAGACTGTCCATATATGACTCACTGTGATCTCATTGTTCCTGAGAAATCCCTATGGTACTTTGGTTCCTTTTTCTAGATAATTATGGTGTAAAATTAGCCTTTCTGAACCTGTCACTGTGGCAGCTGCTGTTCCAACTCATAAACCACTGAGAATTCCAGGAAGGAAGAAAACTACTGGATGGGTTCCTGTAACACTCATTCATAAAGCATCAACTAAGCTCATAGAAAGTTAATAATAAAGGTGACCACTTATTGAGTGCTGACTATTTCACGAATGCCAATCACTTAACCCTAATGATCTCCTTTAACCTTTATACCACTTCTGTGAGGTAGGTACAAAGAATTATTTTGCAAATGGGACAACTTAGAGACACTAGGTAGAATATCCAAACTTACACTGGTAATAGAGGTAGGGCTAGAATTTGAATCCGGTTCCTTCTGACTCCTAAGTCTGTGCTCTTAATAACTGTGATACACTTTGCTTTTCTACATTTTGCATTGTGCCAGAAACTATGTAGATTATGGTACCTGTATACATGGCCTTACAGTCTACCCAGGGCAGCCCAACATACCCAGAATTATTAGAGAAAAACATGTAGTATTGCCACACATGAAATAAGGGTTTTAAAAAAATTTACCAGTTTATTATAAATGATAATAAAATGATAACATAATATCGGATATTTCACATGCTTCAATATGAATGAAATATATGATACTGAAGATGATAATCTGATGAAGAGGTAATAGGGTGAGGTCCAGAGGGTCCCCAGCACAGGAGTTTTTGTCCCTCATGGAACTGGGGTGTGTCACCTTCCCAGCATTTGGATGTGTTCGCCAATCTGGAAGTTGATCAAATCTCTTTGTTCAAGAGTTTTTATAGAGCTTAATTTCCAGCCCCTCCCCCTTCAAATCCTCTATTCTGTTGGTCTTTCTGATGACCAACCCCATCTTGATGCTCTTTACGGGCTCTAGTCTCAAAAATCTCATTAGCATAAACACCTATGTGCTCAAAAGGGATTTCTTTTTCTCTTTTTAAACTTTTTATTTTATATTATATAGAATTTGAAAAAGAATAGATACACGTATATGTATGACTGAATCACTTTGTTGTACACCTGAAACTAATACAACATTGTTAGTCGACTATACTCCAATATAAAATGAAATAAAGGTTTTGAATCTAAAGAGTTCTCAGTGTGGGCTTAGGCTTAGGGTGACCACACATCCCAGTGTGCCTGGGATAGCCCTAGTGTATGCCGCCTGAGTGAGATGGAGGGAAGGAGAGAGGACTTCTAGGTATTAACAAAGAAAAAAAAGAAAAAAGATAGAGGCAAGGATTTGTGGTGTTTGTTATGTCTGTTACATGTTTGCTGAATGAGAGTGTAGGGGCATGTATTTATGTAAAAACATGGTGAAAAGATGAGGGAGAGAAACAGGGCATGGTCCAACAAAGACATAAGGACATGAAATGACACTACAAGATTATATGTTTCTACACGCTATACTTGGGTTTTAGAAAAATTAGTTTGAAAATACTATGCAGGGTAGATTGAAGCAGAGAGATTGGAAGCAGAAAAACCAAGAAAGAGCATATTGAAATAATCAAGGTGTGAGGCAAATAAGAAAAGACCAGGGTGGCAGAGAGAACCTGTCAAAGCCAAAGACATGTTGAAGGGAAGAAATAGAAGAATTTCAGTCAACAAACAAGTAATTAAGCCTTACTTCACTGTTTATGATTATATTGGTCCCAACTTCTACATGCCATCATCATGGGCAGTGAGAGAACAATGCAGGATTGCCTGGCGCACTCCTGATGCTTTGGGTCTAAGGGGCAGCAAGTTGAAATAACGGCACACGCTACCCAAAGTTTTTATACTTGTTTAAAAAAATAAGTGATGGGAGAATTGTATCATATAGCACAGAAAATACAGGCAAACTGAACTGCTTTCACATGCAATTTAACTTCAGCAAAACAGTATCATGTCATAGGAAAGGAATTATGCTAACTCAAATTTTGTTGGTTTTGTTCTGTGTAATTTGTATATTTGTTTTGGCTTTATAGTTGTATAAGTGCTAAAGGCATGAAGAGTTCATACCTGGTTTTATGTTTGGCTATATGTTAGTAACATACTAAAAGTAGTTTATGTCAGAAAGGAGGGTACATAATAATTCTCTGTTCTTAAAGAGGTCAACACATGACTCAAGTTTGAGACATAGATCTAATACGAATATGATTGTTATTTACATCTCTGGCTTTGACAAGCAAGTAGTTATCAGTGATGTTCAACTGAACAGTTTAAGTGGCCTGATGGATGGCAGTCAAATGACAATGGGCTAGGAAGAGAATATGGGATTAAAAAGCAACAGCAGTTGAGACCATATCAAGAAGTGTATATTATGTATGACAGGTTCTGAAGGAAAACCATAAACTAAAGCAATACAAGCAGTAAAACCAACTATATAAGCTATGATTGATACTCAAGACTTAGTACAGTGTTGCACTTAGCTAAAGTATGAGTTTTGTGGTTATGTGGTGAACATTAAATATATTTCTTTCCAGAAAGGTGAATATATCAATAGGCAGGAGTTAATTTTATGGTCAAATTAATAAATGACAATTTGAAAGATTCATTAAAAGGTAAAGTCTTAAGAAATATGGAAGACAATCCAGGTGAGGTATCTAATTACCCCAAATCACAAATCATTTAACAAAATGTCCCTGGATCATATAACCATGTGCCATTGATTTAGGAGCTGATTTTATGACTTTTAGTCAGGTTGTTGAGCTGCAGAGCCACATGGCTAAAATACTGACTTTCATTCTTTTAATTCCTTCCTCTAAGTAAAAGCAAATAATTCATTGAAAGGCAGCTGCCAAGAAATTGGTTAGGGGATCATGGACACCTGACTTTGTATAAATAAAATCCCAAAGTTAATCTAGGTATGAACTAAGATTCTTATAGGGAAACAAGAAGCTAAAATTTATCAGGACGCTTATCTGGTTTTAGAGAATTGTATCCTAATGGATTACATTTTAGTAAAACAGGAATTAGCTGTCGCTCTCATTACTTCCCATTGGAGAAAGATTAATAAAAAGTAAACAGCTGATTGAAAGCCAGAATACAGATTATTAGCCTATGGATTCCTATTTCTATAAATTATTAGGTTTTTAAAAAAATTCCCAGTAGATAGCACCGTACATATTATATAGTGATTCTATATTTCTTTATAGCACTCTGTTCATATACCGGTAAGACAATCCTGGGTTTGAATCTGTCTTTGCCTCTTGCTACCTGTGTTACTTGGACAAGCTACTTAATTTTGCTAAACTTTAGTTCTGTCATCTTTAAAACGAAGATGATAATAATATTGTCACATACAGGTTAATATGAAAGTTAAATACACACATATACATAAACAAACACGTACACGTATAGTATATTTAGCATACCAAACATATATTATGTGCTCAATAAATGGTAGATATAATTATCGGTGTCATTATATATCTTGCTCATCATTTATTGAATAAATGGCAATGAAATAATCTACAAGATCTTTTACTAATGGCTAATGAAAAACATACAATGTAACAAAGAATCATCTCTATGAAAGTTGCAGTGCACAGTAATGATTTTAAGAAAAGTGTATTTGAGAATTATTTCAAATAATACTTTGTTCTAATGATTTATACATTCTAACAATGCATATTGTATTACTCTCTCTAAATATTTTTCTAAACTTTACAAGTACAAATTTGATGGGCTGTTGGACAGTTTGATTCTTTTGAACCAAAAGATATTTTATTTGTAGAATATTGCTTGCTTGCTTTTATTATTACACGTTATGGTATTTATTTCTCTTATGTTTCTAGTCCGTGTTTAATTTAACCATATATAACAAAAGAACTGAGTCGCTCAATCTTATAATTCATTGTAGTCTACCTGAAATAACCATTTAATTCTGATGATGTTTTTTTTTTAACATCTTTATTGGACTATAATTGCTTTACAATGGTGTGTTAGTTTCTGTTTTATAACAAAGTCAATCAGCTATTCGTTTTCCTCTTTCTGACTTACTTCACTCTGTATGACTAGGCCTACCTCACTACAAATAATGTTTTGCTATAATACTTTCAATCAAAAATCATTAATATATATTTGGATTTTTGTTCAAATATTTATACCTTGAATAATTACAAGTATTCAATTTAGATAACGATAATTAAGAGGTTGGATGCATACTAAGTTATTAAAATGTATAATGGTTTCTAAAGAGAAACTCCTTTATTATTAAACTAGTTCATTTATTCCCTAGGAATTACTTATTTAAAATTTGTTTCTCCAGAAATTGCTACCTGATTACTTAAGTATAACCCATGTTCTTCTATGTTAATAAATATAAACTAAAGCAATCGCATATAGGTATAAATTAAACACAGAGGTTTCTTTTTCTTCTCTCTACTTCTTTAAAAGGTACATATTTATAAAATAACATTAATTCTCTGAAAACTCCTACAGTCAAAGAATACATTGAATACTTTCATTAAATATCATTTTGAAAATAATGCCTTTATCTTATCTACTGGCCAAAATTTACAGCGCTTAAATTGCCTAGTTTCCTAAGACAGAATTTCCCATAGTGTGTCCCATGAGTTTCGATGGATGTGTAGCACTGGGTTAACAAAAGTCAAGCCTCTTTATAGTGGAGTTTTCCTAGGACTTCAATATATAAATGTGTTGGGGGCTTTGGGGAGCCAGAAACATGCTAGTTCTTGGACTTGAGCAGGTGTTTCTCAGGAGGTCACTTCGTAATTTTTTGTTAAAGTGCGTGCAAAGGACAGAGTGCTTCAAGGTCCCAGGGGTTGGGAGGAAAAGGGCTGTGGAGAAGGAAAAGGCCAGGAAATGAGTGATCACATGACGGGTCCCTGACATGTTCTTAAGCACATAGGAGGGGACTGATCAGATGTGTGTTTCAACATAAATATGAATTCTACACGGAGGATGAGTTTCTAGTAGGCATTCTGGGGAGGGAGTTTTGTGAGAAATGGTAATGCCTGATCCAAAGCAAACGCTAAGTAGATGCCAACATTCTGTGTTATTAACAGAAAGGAAATCTGTGTGTTTCTCGACACTGGTGATAGTAGTGCCAACCTTGGTATCTGATTAAGAAACATGAGAGATCCTGACTCATATTCTTTGTCCCAGTGGCGGGCCACCACATTCTCACCCCAAGAAAAGTTTAAATTGTACCTGTAGTCATGGGCCAGCTTCTCAAAAAATACTTTAGATATGCTTGAATTTTTAACTCAGAATCTACCCCCATCTTTCAATCTCTAAGAAATCATGGAGAAGATAACCTACATGTAGAAAACTGTGGGATGATAGTGAGTTACTAATTAGCAATCTCTCTACCAGAGAGTAAAAATGATACAATAAAGAACCCCAACTCAGGTCTTTCTTGTGTCGATACTTTTTTACCCGATGACATAAACTCCAGCAACCATTCCCTCATCTAGTGGAGGCTTAACTTATTCCTACTTGAATTCTGGCTTATTAAATGCATAAGTAGGCACAATCATTCATCCATGTTCACAAAATGTAATTCAGTGCTTTAGTAATAAAATACTAAATGATGCCTATGACAGCCAAAGGAATGAATGTGTCTTCCTAAAAGCCTAAATGGTGTTAGGGAACTGTTTAGACACTGGGGAGATCTGTTCTTTTTTTTAAGAAATATTTTATAATTCTAATCAACGTATTGCTAAATGCACTTAGTGATATACATCATCAACCTTTGCCTTCATGTGTTTTCTTCAGATAACATTTGCTGACATTTTATGCATTAATTTAGAAACTTCTGAGGGAAATGTAGCTCTACAGGTCATTTAAAAAAATACTCTGATCATGCTATCATCACGCTGTTCTGTCATCCTGTTATATAGAAAGTAAAATACAACAAAACCTGCTGGCTGCCCTGTGGTCAGTGTAATAATTTGGGGAGCCCGACACTCCATTTTTCATCTGCTTCTGCAAAAGTGAATGCCTTCAGTGTAGTATCTGGAAACTGCTACTGTATCTGAACACTTTTATATGCACGTATGAGATAATCACTGCTGCAAGTTCAAGTTCATTGCAGTCTCATTTCAAGTTCCAGCTGGGAATTAAACCAAAATTGAGACTGAAATGGGTTTTGTTATCCTTATTGTGCCACTTAGAGGAAGATGGCTCATGATGATAGAGTGATTGCCTCTGGGTCTGAAAACACAGAGTTTGACATCATTCACTATATATACACACACAGTAAACTAAAAATCAGATTATTCCACTGATAGTCCAGAGTCCCTTTTTTTTTTTCTTTTATTGAGAACTAACTTAATTGTGGGTGTCTGCTTGCCTGTATTAAGGATCTGCAACATTTATTTTAATATTTTTTCCCATCTATTACTAAAACTAGTGCTGTGATTATAGGAGGCTGGGTAGTCACAAAGGATTCCTAAATCATGCTTAAATATATCCACAGACAGATAATGACATTGTCGAGTATTAAGTATTTAGGAAATGGAGATAACAACATACATAAGTGACAATCTTTATTACACACTGTCTGTAAAATAGGAATAGACGAAGGTCTTTATATCTGTGTTACTTTATTCAGAATGATCTGCTATACTGAATTTGCATGCATGCTTCACAATCATCTAATTTTAACTATAATCACTAGATGAAGATTGCTTACTAAGCATTTTGTGACATAAAAGTGACCAAGTATGTACCTGTGTGTATAAGACCCTGTTCACTAGTTTGAACTTTTTAGATTCTTGACTCGGCCTCATTATTTCAATTAATATTGCTTGTGGACCCACTCTGTGCATCTGTAATTCCAAAGTCACAGGAACCATGGAGCTAACTTATGTATCCATTTCCAATAGCACAGTGCATTAACGTCTATTATTGATAGTTCAATAGACCACTATTAATACTGACAATCACAGATTTCTAAGAAGCACCTAAAAAAAGATTTAAACTCTGCATTCCTTCTTGTCATTTATAATGATACACACAACTCTGAGGTACAAATGAACTCTGGACTTTTCATATGGAAGAAGCTATGGTAAATACAACCATCAACTCCAAATTCATAAAGTAAAGCAGGTCTTTGTCAAATAGGGAAGTTATTTTCTATCTTTTATCTGATTCTCATATATACTTTAAAGCTGATGAGATAATGCCTATCAAATTCTTGAAAACAGTACAAGTAAATAGCAGAAAGGAGGCAATTAATATACCCACCTGTGTCCCATTCACAAACGATTTTAAAATAAACATGACTCTATAACTGGGCTATTATTTCCCAGATTGTGCTTTTTAATTTTTTTTCTTTAAACATCTTTGAGGAAGCTATTTTAGGTCCAATTTGCTCTCTATTCCAACAGCCTACAATAGTTCAAGAGACTAGCTACTTTCTAGTCCAATATTATGTTTAAAGCACTGCAGAATTCATATACCACTCTCGCCTAACAATTATGAATCAGATACTCAAGAGCAAGAAGGGTTTGAGATTTTAAAAAAGAGAATAGAAAAACTAAAATGAAATTCCATTTTGCAGAAGTAATATTTTTAATAAAATTGAAAAAAACAGTGTAGTGTTACAACAAATGGGGAGGGTTCTTGTACAAAAATTCAATTATGATTATCTATTGCAAGCTGTCTGGCTCTAACACAAGCTTCTCCTCATTCTTGGAATAAAGGATGGAGGTGAATTTGAGTAGTAATGATGTTTACAAGAATTGAAAGGAGGTCATCTAAAACTGAATCTAATGGGAGAAATTAGGCTTTGGTTTGTATCACAGATTTCTAGCCCAGATATACTGTCTTGGCTGCCTCAGTCTGATGAAGCCACTTATAAAGGGGGAAGGTGCAGGAGGGTTAAAAATCATGGAGAAAACCTATGTATTTGCAGAGGGATAGGGGCTCCTAAACCTGGATACTTATAAAATTCATATTTCTAGTTTTTCTAATGTCATTGCTTTCTCAGAAGTCATAGCTTGATAAAGTAATCTACTTTTATATTTACTGCCAATACGTGCCACTCTTAGGTCTCTAGTAAAACATGCTGAAAATTCGAGAGTAATCAATAGCTTTTTTTCTTAAGAAACATCAATGCCTCTTGTGGGTGAAATATGTTCTTTCTTAATTTACTTGTCTCATAATAATACCGAGGTCACCTTCTCTCTGAAGCCCCGACAGTATCCCACACTCCCCTCCCCTCACCTCTCTGGGAATTAACTGCTCCTTTAACTATGTTTCCAAAAGCAGTTTATATACAATATCATAAAAACCTAATCCACCATTATTTATTTGCATGTGATTCTCTCCCAAAAGGCTCTGAAGATTTTTGAGGACAAGAAGCACATCATATTCATATCTATATCTATCTATATCTATATCTATATCTATCTATATATATATCTTTAACATAAAGCATTATGCTCAGTAAATAATATGCACTCAAAAATTGCTTCCTTCTTTGATATAAGAGAGTACTCAGAACCATCAATTCCTTATAGTTAATGGCTTCTGCCATAGTGGAATAATGACCTGGAATAAAATGAAATACTTTGGTCGGAACAATGAATAGGGTTCTGGTCAACCAATAACAACCTATGTAGGCCCTGTGCTGCAGAAAGAAACAGAGCAAAGAAGTAGGTCATCATCAGGCTGTAAATTTGCCTTTTGTGGTGGTAAACAGACCTTGAGGGAGACGTGGCTCCAGCCCACCAATGGCACAAAATTGATCTAGCTCAGGGGTCTGACTGTCCACTTCACTTTCCTCGCTTCGTACTTTGGGTGGGCTTTTATGAGAAAAACAGGAATAATGCAGGTCCCTTCTCACTGCAACTCCTCACTGATATCCTGTTCTCTTTGACATCATTGCCCTGCTTGTTCAGTGGGGAACTGAAGTGAACTTGAACCAAGTCCAAATTGTCTATTTCACTACCTTGCAAACTTGGTTAAGACTTTGTGGTCTGGTTAGACAAACAATCAACCACAAATTGGTTCCAGAGTCATTACATGCTATGTACACATGACAAAGTTTTGGTTTTGTACCTTGCACGATTTTTCAATGTAGGTGTTTCACTGTGCCCAAAAAGACTGTCTCCATGAAATTTCTCTTTTAAATATTCATTTGTTTACTTATTTACATAGATGTTTGGTTAAACAGCCCTTAAATTACCTATTAATTAGATATCATTGTTTAGAAATATGTTCTATTATAAAACTCAGCCCCATTTCTTAAAGCATAGGAAATATATAATGTGGCCACCGTACTTATTTGGGCCACCATACTTATCTCATGGGTAAGGTTGACAAGAATAAAGATATATATATTTAAATTTCATCACAAAATATCAATTATCCCAGTAGAGCTTGGGAGAAAGCTTGTTAGACAGCAGTATATATTACAAAGGACTACATGTTTCAATTTATTACGCAGTAAGACAAAATTCGTTTATAAAGGTCATGAAGTTTATGGATCCAGGAACAAAGAGCTAAATATAGATCAAGAGAGACAGCCTAGGCTCTTAGAAGCATGGGCCTGGAGTCAGATGGCCTCATACCGCTTGCTAGCTGTGAGGCATTGAACAAGTCACTTAGCCCCTCTGGCGCTGTTTCCTCATTTTAAGACTTAATCCTTAGGTTTAAAATAAAGTTTGGGGAAGTCGGTATTTGTCAAGTGCTTAGAAAAGTGTCTGGTACACACATAGTCAGCATTATATAAAGGAAGGAAGAAAGAAGGAAGGAAGGGAAGGAGGGAAGGAGGGAGAGAGGGAGGGAGGGATATGCAGACCTTTGTCCAATTTTACTCTGTGTTCATATTACATTTAGAACACGGTGTTTAATTCTGTTTGTAGTTATTTATGAAGGGCATAAAAACAAAGAATACATTGAGAGATGGTGGCAATCTATCTTAGGAAGGGCAGAAGGAGTGGCATGTAATTTTACATCTTAAAGGGATTTAAACAATTAAGCAGAACATGGCATCCATCCTCAAACACTTGAGGGTTGACAAAAGGAAGGAGATACTGACTTACTCTATGTTGATCTAGGCAGATGAGTGGATTAATGACCGGAAGTTCTAGAACGACAGAGCTCAGTTTACACAAAGTGACAACCTCCCTCCTATTGGAAATGCACAAGTAAAGATTAGCTGATAATCTGTCAGGGATGTTGTATAAAGAATTCCTGCCTTGGTTGGCAGGGTCACTAGGTAATCTCTAAATTCCTTTCCAAATGTTTCCGTCTTAAAATAGCATTAATATGAAAAGTTACAAGTACACAGAAATGGAGGTGAAAACTGACTTTTAGGAGAATAACAATCAAGGCCTGAAAAATAACACTTTATTCTGTACCAAAAGCTTGTGGTCCTTCACCAACCCATGAAAGTAATGAGCAAAGTTAAGTACTCTGGCATATTTGGGGCAAGTTGACGTGTCAACATATGGTTAGTTTCCTTTTCTCAATTTGTCTCATTTTGACAAGATAACACGATGGAATTTTATTTTTTTACCTTAATATTAAACATAGTTGTTGAAAGAGTAGTGTAAGAATGGGTATATCACAAGTCATAATGATTGGGTCATCTGAGTCCAGGTGTAATTTACACACAAGATCAAATCAGGTCTAAGCAAAGCAAATATTAAATAATTTATATACATATATATACACTTATATATTGCTCAATATCTATATCTTTGGCCTCAAAAGCAAGTCAAAGAGTAATGTTAAAAAAGTTCATTGCAATTTACTTTTTCATTTTAGTTATTTTATTTGGGTCATAAGTCTTACAAGGGTGCCAAATTCATTTCGAAAAAAAAAAAGTGGCTTTATTCTCTGAAGTGGATTTAGACTATTTCCTCAAACACAGGGATCTAACCTTGCCCCAGTCATTTCTGTTTAAATTCTCACTGTTGCTCAGAGAAGCATATCTTCTCACAGTGGAACCAGTTCAGGATCAAGAAAGGAATGTCCTGTTTTACTCCCGCATGCCGGCTCTTGCAAACCATCACGTTACATTCGAGTACAGGACCTTCCACTGAAGAAACTTCCACTGAGAAACCTTCCACCAAGCTTAATTAAAGGTCTGGTATAGACTTAAGTACAATATGTAGATTGAGAAATAATTACTTTATTAGCCTATATTCACCTACCTAAGATTTTGCCAAGTTTTGGACTAGAAGATACGTAGCTTCCCTTTCCACATGGATTCAACAGAAAAACATATTCTAGACCTCAGGTATATGTCTTGATATATGGATAAAACAATGTTGACAATACTTGTTCAGATTCTTCAATAATTTTTTTTTTTTTTTTTTTGCCGTACGCAGGCCTCTCACTGTCGTGGCCTCTCCCGTTGCAAAGCACAGGATCCGGACGCGCAGGCTCAGCGGCCGTGGCTCACGGGCCCAGCCGCTCCGCGGCATGTGGGATCTTCCCGGACCGGGGCACGAACCCGTGTCCCCTGCATCGGCAGGCGGACTCTCAACCACTGCGCCACCAGGGAAGCCTTCAATAAAATTTGTGACCTAAGTTGAAATACTATATCTTGCTCTTAGTTATCTTGGTACTAAGAGAGATATAAGGCCACACGAGGATAATGGCACAAACGGTTTCTTTTATATGTGAATAAGAATGCTGCCTCAGTACTCATTTATTTATTTTTTGGAAGGGCATGGCAAGAATATCAGATTGCCAAGCATTTTCCTTTGGAGGAGAGGTCAAAGTCTATGGGGAGTACAGACTATCTTCCTTGTAGCAACTTTTAGCTGCCGAGGAAAATATTGAGTCCAGATAATCTAGCGAGCAGAAGGCCTGCCTCTGTAGGAGAGAGAAAGCTCTTCCTGCCTGGAAGACCCCTACCAACCACCCTGGCCGAGCGGTCCATGAGACATGAAAGTTGACATATGCCTTTGCTTCATCGAACCTTACATAAATCAGAAAGCTTCTTTTTTCCCCTATCTTCCACACACATAGGTCCAGATTCTTTCAAGATCCTTTAGTTTTGCTTTTTCTTGATTGTGATAAAATGAATTAAATCAAAATTTTTCTTCCATTACTAATCAAACTCTAGGAAGAAATTAGCAGAGTTCAGCAACATACTAGCAAAATGTGCTAATACCATTTTAACATTTAGTTGGAGAAAAGGATATTCAAAGGGCAATTACTGATTTTGAAATTACACTCAAAATTTACAAAACACACAGATAAATTCATTTTTCATTAGCACTAATATATCAACAGCCCCAAATTCTTAAAGCTTTTTAAAATATGGGCTATTTCTCATTTTCCTTTCATCCCAGAGTCCATACCAAGATTGTTAGTGTTTCCTTCTTTTGTTATTTCCTTCTTTTGTTATTCCAGGCATGTGAGCGAAGGTGGCAAAAGACACATAGACACATTTATCATAAAACCATATAAAGCAGATTGCAAAAAAAACCATGACTTTCTTTTACCTTGCCGTAAACAGAAACAAAATAGCTTCCATTTTCCATTATGATCTGAAACCGTAACCTCCGTAACATAAGGTTTTAATTTATAAAGGAACGTCAAGTATTGCCCTTTGGGGAGGTTATAACAGACTACATGAATATCAAATAGTATTACTTTCTAAAAATAGATTTATTTAGCCCCCAAATAAAGCTTCATGATTTAGAATTAATTTCCAATTACGTAGGGCATCTATACTCTTGTTCAGGAACCACACAATTTATTAGCAACTTTTAAATTATTAACATGGGCAATAAAATCATATTTATGTAATCCAACCCCAGAGGAAAAAGATTAAACTCAGCAAATGCTTGTTGGAATTTGGGCTTTCCACACATTTCTCATGTGGTCAAGCTGAACCCATGGCAAGTCTACACAGCTGCCTCAGGTGCCTTTTGACTTTATGACCATGTAATATTTGATCACATGGACCTTGCATATATGTACGTGAGATTTCTGTTTTCTTATAGAAAAAATGGTTTTCTTTTTTTATAGGGATTGGAGATCAGTAGGAGTTTTCAATAAATGTATCTATTTCAAGAGCAGCTGCTGTAAAATCAATTCATTCTTGTGAAGAGGAAGGCATTTGCCCCCTCCTTTTCTGGCAAAAATAATATCTCTTGACAGCTCTAATATGCCTTTTTCTCACTTTTGTTCTAGTCTTTCCAAGAGAAAAAAAAAATCTTCATCACAAAATCAAAAATAAAACCTATCTGTTACAAAGATTCCATCTCTGAATTTGTTATAAAATTAAATTAGGGAACAGAAACTGAACAACAAAATGATATCTATTGTGTTTCTATTTTCTAGAGCAAGACAGCAGTCAAGGTGATTTTTAAACTCTGAAGCATACAAAAATATCATGGCATTATTTTCTCAAATAGTTGAGAAGACAGACATCACTTTGAAAATACATAAATTCAGTTCTTATGTGTAAGAGACTAGATTTTCTTTTTTTTCTGCTGTTAGAAAAAACTCCAAATCAGTATTATTCAACTTGATTTGATGAGTGCTAAGAGCAGATTTAGGAAAAGCCTTAAGCCTAGCAGGTAGGGAATGCTTTATGTGATTTTATTCTTAAGTATTCACATCCCACCTTGTTGGTTTTTTTTTTTTTTTGCGGTATGCGGGCCTCTCACTGTTGCGGCCTCTCCCGTTGTGGAGCACAGGCTCTGGACGTGCAGGCTCAGCGGCCATGGCTCACGGGCCCAGCCTCTCCACGGCATGTGGGATCTTCCCGGACCGCGGCACGAACCCGTGTCCCCTGCATTGGCAGGCAGACTCTCAACCACTGCGCCACCAGGGAAGCCCCCCACCTTGTTTTAAAAGAAATTTAAGACAGTCTAAATGGATACATAAAATTTAGTAAGATATCAAGAATGGATTGTGAGAAAGAGTGATATCAGGGCAAGGGTTATGTCATAAAACCGAACTAGGAATGAGGCCACTATATTAAAAAAGAAAAAGCTTATTAAAGAATGCTATACATTTGAAGTGCTCAGAACACTTACGTTACTCATTTTCAGTTGAAAATATCGTAAGTCAAAAATGCGTTTCATACATCTAACCTACAGATCATTATAGCTTAGCCTAGACTACCTTAAACACATTCAGAACACTTACATTAACCTACAGTTGCACAAAAATCATCTAACACAAAGCTTATTTTATACAGCCTTGAATATCTCATATCAGTTATTAAATACTGTACTGAAAAACAGAATGGCTCTAAGTGTATCAGTGGTTTCCCCTCATGATCCCGTGGCTGAATGGCAGCTGTGGCTGCCCCGCCAGCATCACGAGAGATTATCTGTGCTTCATATCACTAGCCCTGGGAAAAGAGCAAAATTCCAAGTACAGTTTCTACTCAATGCGTATTCCTTTTGCACCATTGTAAAGTCCCCAAATCCTAAGACAAACAATCTTAAGCCAGGGACTGTCTGTACTTACTTCACCTGACATCCTGCTGTCCACGCAGCTGTCTCGATGGTTAGATTTTAGAGGATTCAGTGCAGTGAAATCCGCAAAACAATGCTGTGATACTTGAGAAATATCACATGCGACTTGTTACTACGAATCAGCTACCAATTTTGTAAATGATATGTTTTATAAATTACACCCTTGATCCTTATAAAGATGTCATTCACATTCACATAAATTCTGATGGGCTCAATGAATGGAAGAGAATGTGGTGTAATTGTGCATAATATATTTTGCCCATAGAACTTGAGATCATTACCCTCGGGTATAAATGTATCTATCACACTGGGCATTTGAACTTCTTTGTCGTCTGTGATCTTCTGATCAGGAGAAAAGTTTGCAGTATTTTGGCTGCTTTTTCATAAACTCTATTGCCTCTCAGTCCAGTTTTCATTAGACAGTAGCCTGTGAAGACTTTCAGTTTGTTACCCTAGGCTAGAGACTGGAGCACTACAACCCAAATTCAGGTTAGAAGGAGGACTGAAACCCTTTTAATGACAGTGTTTACCTGAGTATAGTAAGCTCTTTGATGAAGACAGGAATTTTTACGCGGTACACTGACAATGCATTGATTTTTAATAGCCTGGGATTTATTCTCACGTGCATTAGGACAAACACAAACATAACAATTGTATGAATTCATGAACATCCCTGCCCAGGTCAAGGCTAAAATAAATGGTTGTTCATGTGACACTTGTGGAAAACAACCTTTAGGTGGTTAAATGAATGACTGAGATTCGGGAAGCACTATTGTATGGGAACAGAATGCCCTAACAAACTTGTAAACTTTAAAAGCAAACAGTACCTGAGATAGAACTACGATATTTGTTCCATATCCACATGTTTAATTCCGAGTTGTTTCTCTCCTTGAACATGGCTTTCAAGTTCAACGATATGAGGCTACACCACTAGCTTCCTTGAGTCTCGTGTCTCAACCTTCTGGGAGCATAAGTAAACTTGCTGGGTTTCGGCATAACTGCTCTGCACACATCATTCAGGCCTGGGCTGCCTGCATCTCTGGCTTCTGTAATGCGAACAAGCCCTTTCTAGGACTAGTTCCTGCTGTACCTCATTTTCCAACTGCAAAGGCATCAATCGTCTCCCTAATCACCTATTAGGTTTTTGTTGTATCTCAGCTGGAAATTTTCTTCCCTTGTCTAAAGTGGAGTTCAAAAAAGTCTCAGATCACATCACAGGCTCCTGTCAAAACACTGTGCATTTCTCTTTCCAAATCCGAGAGACCCTTCTGTCCTATTTCACTGTGCTTTCATTTTTAAAGAAAATAAACAAAACAAATAAAAATATTTTTTTAAAACTACCACTCCTGAAACCCTCTTTTCTGAAACTTAAACACCATAAACGAGTGCCTTATAAAGTCACATTTTTAAAAGTCACAGTTATATGCAAACCCTCAGTATGTATATGAGACAATAAAGATCAGCTACCAAAAGTGGAACCCAAGATGGCCAATCAATGTTTAGAAAGATGTTCAATATCACTTATTATTGGGAAAATACAAATTAAGCCAAAATAGCACTTTTTACCCATTGGATTGGTAAAAATTCTTATCGTACAAATATTGGGGCTTGTGGAAACATGGGAGCATGTGTGCGTGGCTTGTGGGATATAAATTAGTATAGCTATTTTGAAGGGCAATCTGGTAGCATCTAGTAAAATTGAAAATATAAATACCACCCATTCCACTTATACGTTTATGTACCCTCATACTGTGTTCATAGTTATACATGTGACTATGTCTATTACACTGTTGCTTAGAGTTCCAAAATATCAGAAACAACCTAAAATTCAATAGGGGAATAGGTAAATTGTGGTCTATTCATACAAAGGAATACTATACAGCTATTAAAAGGGGAGAACTAGACCTTGTATATGAACATAGATCTCAAAAACATGGTATCAGCTGAAGAAAATGAGTTGTTGAAGGTGACACACACTGCAAGACCAGTTATGGAAACGAAAACACCAAACGCATATGATGAATTAATAAATAATATTCTTAGCCTTAACCACTTAGATATTCCTAGTCAAGACCTCCTAACTCTTCCTTGCTACTTACCTAAATTGTACTCACCCTCAAGACACAGATTCAAATCCTACCTCCCTCAGGACCACCCAACCCACAATGATTCCTTTTCTCCTCTGATCCACTCTAATAATAATAGTTTTAGGCATGCGATGTCATCTATCTCATATTCTCATTGTGGGGATTAATAAAGGTTCCTCACATAGGATGTTTCATGTAGTTTTAGTGCATAGCAAGAACTCATTGACTCTTAGTTGCTATTATTATTACAAGTTTATGTCTCCCTTTGCTTAGCTTGGTACACTGCCATAGTAGATACTCAATAAATGTTTACATTTGACTATGAATATGATGGTGACAGGTTTCTGCTAATGCTTACATTTGCCCAGGTCATTTCCTGAGGTGGGGTCCTGGCTCATTATTTACTGGATATTCAGTAAAGTCTGTGGGCTTTCAAGAGTTGGACATTCCCAAGTTCCACTGGCTGAGTGCTGAGGCACTGCTCTCTGGGGAGCACAGATGAGCGCTAACCTCCTATTCTAGGCTCAGCTGATCCTAGATTCCCCTGAAGTTATTAGTCGAGCTCTAGCAAAGCTTACAGACCTTCTAGCCCAAAGTCACTGAAAGAGTTTAAGCCTTTTAGAAAACAAGTAGTAATCCTGGGATTTTTCTTCTAAGATCTTGAACACCAGGAAAATTCCTCAATTTCAGAAGTCTCAGAGGAGGCACTTTTAGACAAACATGGGACAGGAAAGGTTACGCAGGGTAGGTAAAAATGGGGAAAGCGTGGAGAACAGGGTAACACTTATTAAGCATAACAGCTAATATCCGCCGGGAATAGAGAATTCAAATAGGTGACGTCATTTAACACAACACCTACAGGAGAGAGAGAGAGAGATAGTTACTCCTGGTTTACAGATGAGGAAACTGAGGCCTGGAGATTCATTAACTTAAAAGCGGCACAGAAAATAATTGCTGGAATAAGGATTTAATCCCAGGTCTTCTTGACTTTAAAAACCCGTGTTTGTGGCAGAAGTTAAATCTACTTAAATTAGATTCATTTTTGTTTTATTTCATTAAATTAAATGAAAAGCACATATTCCATACACTTATATGTCTAGGTCCTCAGTTAATAATTTGAGGAACTGAGAGAAGTGACTTATTTGGAAAGGTGTGCCTAAAGCTTGTAAGGGCTCTGAATGATAAGCTCCATACTTATAGGGTCTCAAGTCACTAGTACTTGAAAACAAAATTAAATACCAAACAAATTAGGGAAAAGAAACAGATCTTAAAACTACTACTTTTTAGTAGGAAAATAATCTGACACACATAAATGTATGAAGAAGATAGCCTAAAATTAGCACATACATTTTGCTCAGGAAGTTGAAAGTTTTTTTGTAGGTCATTCTTTGATTTCTCTAGTAAGAGCAGTTCTTTTGTGGTGGTTCATCTGTGGATATCTTGTTAAGAGATATTTGCCCTAACATGATTTCTATAGAAGTGTACTCTCTGCAGCATCTTTCATCTTACCAGCAGCTGAAGCAACAACAGCCTAAGTGGGGTAAGTTTTCACGTAATTATTAGCATCCCTAAGATGGCAGTGACTTCCTCTGGGCTTATTACTGTTACTTGTCACAGATACGGACTGAAATAATGCAGCAAACACACCACTGAAACTCTCAAGGGAAGAGATAAGACTAAGTGATAATGGAGAAACTCCTCCGGCTCGGGCTGTTCTACATTAACACATCCCTTTCCAACAGTCAAGAGACAACTGAAAGCTTCAATTACCTATGTCTGCAGTGCTTCTTATTCACTTCAATATTTGAAATAGGGGATAATGTGAAATAATGGGAGCTCTTCTCCAACTAGTACAATCAAAAGTTAAAAAAAAAAAAAAAAAGCCGAAGTGGAAACACGACTAAGGAAAGAAGGAAGACATAAATGGCCTTTGTGACTCAAAAGCAAATCCCACAAAGGGATACTTAAGGGAGTAAGTCATGAGAAATAAAACCTATACTATCATCAGTTGATTAAGGTCACTTATTTATAAAGCAGAACAATTCATAAGTTACACTCCCCGACACATAAACTTCATGTTATATGACATTGAGATTCAGCAGGACAATAAAAATAAGGCTGATGGGCCTTTTAATCCCTCTCTTGTGAATTAAATATTTACTAAAATAGAGTGATTAAAGCCCTGTATCTTAAGGGTAGTAAATAGGTTGTATGCTGAAGCATACCCTGATTAGCCTTGCTAATGGCATACCAACTATCTTGAACTTTAAAGAGCCATTATAGAATGACAGATGGAAGAATAATGTAACATAAGGAAAATAAAAGTTACAGACAGACAACTAAGCAATATGGTGTCACACTGCTACACTGTATATACACAAAATCCTAGAGTTTCTCTTAAGGGAAAATAACAGTGTGCTGGCATTTTCATTTTCATTTACTTTTTAGTGGCAATTAAATTTCCTGACACAATTATTTTTTGATAAAACATAACATTTTATAATCCAGTCAAATTTTATTATTTTCCAATCCAATCCCCGTCACCTATTAATCAAATATAAGTTTGAAAGTCCCTACTAAATATGCTTTTTGCAAACGCATTGTGACAAGATGGCTCTTAGCATTCAATGGTGATTCCATAAGAAACAACTGAGTGCTGATACTGAGAGTGGGGACGCATTCTCCCTTTCTTTTTAAAAAGAAAAATCTGCCGATTATTCAGCCACCGTTTCATAAATTCCTGCCGCAGATGATCAAGGGAGAATTTGGCGATACACATACACTTCAAAACTCAAAGAAAGGATAGTTATACCAGGCTTATAGTCATACCACAAAGCCATTCAAATCAATTCCTGAATGGTGGCTGGTTTAAATGAGGCAGACCTCAACCCCTCAAGCAGTCCTCAACCCCGGCTCTAACCCAGAACCTAGTCTGTGGTGGGACTCCTGTGAGAATCATTGTTTTGGTCTTATAACATAGGCAACCGCTAAGAGTTCCTTACAGAGTCAGACCTACCCACTCCTTGCCAACTTCTTAATCTGAAGGGGATCTTGTGCCATTTCTTGTGCCATTTCAGTCAAACAGCCTGTAAGTAGCAGCATGTGTTGGAAGTGTGAAGCTGTAAGTAATACTGGATATGTAAGAAAAGAGAGAGTCTGAAATTTAAAAAAACTGTACAGAGGGTATAATGACAAGTTGAAATTATGATAGAGTAATCATGGTTCAGGCATACAAAAATTGCAGTTGGGCGGCCATTGAGGACCTGATCTCTGACAAGTCTCTGCACCACTGGGAACCTGAACTTCCTTTGAGCTGTACCAGACCCAAGGACACCCCTAGCCGTGCTCAGAACAATACCTGCCAGCTGCAATCTATGGTCTCAAGGTCTTCCATTGTAACTATGCAACCATTTGGGATCCCAACCAGTTCTCACTTAACAAGCACCCTGACTCTTGCCAGCTCCAATTATAATTCTTGATAAACAACTCATGTAACTAACTGTAACCTTGTGGGTTTTTGCCTTTATAAGCCTCCCCCATTTTGTAGTCTGGTAGAACACAATTCAAATGCTTGTTGAATCTGTGTCTCCTGGGCTGCAGCCCTAAATAAACACCATTTTATTTCATGTCTGTCTCTAAAATTTTCATTGACAGATTCAGACTGTGCATTAAGGTGGATTGTTTGTGTCCTGTTTGTTTTTGAATTTGAGTTGAAACCTCTCCAAAACTTTCACTTTCATCTTCTGGAACTTTTGCTTATAAATATGTCACAACTGAGCAATAATTTCATTTGCTTATTTCAAAATGTCCATGTATGCACAAAACTTCCTTATAGGACTTGAACATTTTAGAAACCTATGTTATTCATTCACTCACTCATTGAATATTTATTGAGAACCTACTCTAACTAGGCATTATTCTAGGTACTGATAATTAAAATATAGCAGTGAACAAGATAACAAAAGTCCCCACTCTCATGAACCTTATTCTGGTGAGGGGACTTCTGAACAAGCAGGTAGATGAAGCTTTATTTCTTTTTATCTATAACATTTCTCTCATCCATAAATAATTTGAAAATTTAACAGATATAAGCACTATACAGTAGAAGAATTTAATATAGATAAGGAAAAAACTAAAACTACAAAAACAACATTGATATTATAACCCCGGTGAACTTTTAAAAATATCCAGAGTAAATAGCCTGAAAGGTGGTTAGAATAATTCAAACATAAAATAAACAGCAACTGATGTCAAATAAAATAAAAAACCTTAACACATTTAAAAACATAAAAATCAAACTCCTTTAAAACACTAGCTTTTTTTTTTTTTTTTTTTTTTTAATCCAGTGTGTGTCCTGGAATATTTGTAAAGTTCTTAAAAATTCTGGATCCCTGGATCCACCTCAATGATAAACTGCACAGGGTCCAAATATACATAGTTTTTTAATGTCCCAGAAGCAGCCACTGTCTGGAGCCTGGGACTGCCCATCAGATGGCAGAGCAAAGAGCTCTGCAGATCCTCTTCCTCCTCCCAAAACCATGACACTGAAAAATATTGTCAAAACCAACCATTTCAGGACCCTAATAATAAGCCAAAGACAAGCAACAAGTGGACAAGGGTTTCTTCTTGGAAAACTGCTGACTGGCAAGTAAGAAGAGGGCGAGTCTGTGGTCTTTCTGCCTGGGGCTGCTCCCACCCCGCCCCTCTCAGCTAAACCTCTACCAGGGAGAGGCTGCCAGGGAAACCGGCAACTTTGCTGCCCCAGGGTCTGAGTGCACTGGAAGTGAAGAGTAGAAAAGCCTACTCCCAGGCACTGTCTGAAGCATTAGCTTCCTTGGAGGCAAACAAATGCTGACTGCCAACCTCACAGCTGGCCTGAGCCTGCACTGCCACTTGGGCCACTCCCCAGACCAGTGGACTAGCCATGAATGTAATGGGCAATGAGATCCTGGACATGAGAGAACCATGGAGGGCTTTGATCAATTTCCACACATCCTGGGTTGACCAGTAGGACCTAATAGGGCCTGGTGGAAAGAAAAGGCAGGATGGATGCAAAAACTCCTGAATTTGAACATGTTTCCCAGTCCATACACAGATATATCAGCAGAGGTTGAAAGCCTTACTGGATTGAACTGTTTGAGCACAACTTCTGGCTAATCACTGACTGACCACTGAACTACGGAGACCCAAGTGCAACCCTAGGAAACAAGGCTTAGACATAAAAGTAAGAACTGAACTACTATCTCAGAACATAATTGAAAATACAATTTTAAAAACAGATGAAAAAGTTGCTACACGGTTCTGAAAAACAGAAGGCAGCAGAATGAATTCCTATTTGGACTGTTCTTTGTTTATTCAACCACTATTTATATTTATTTCAATCTGGACCAGACACTGTGCTCAAATGCCCAGATACAATAGTGAACATGACAGATAAGGTAGAAATGAAAGAGTTAACATTCTAGAACTAGAGTTTGTTCTTCAGGGTCTCAGGATTTGGGCAGACCACTCTGGTCTTGCACACAGTCTCCAATTTCGAAAAGTACATGGTTCTTATGACTCATATGACTTACATAATATTTCAACTAACAGATGTGAAATAGTCAAATACATAACCAAATAATTATGGGATTGACATATATGCACTAATATGTATAAAACAGATAACTAGTAAGAAACTGTTGTATAAAAAACAAATAACTAAAATTTATAGAAAAAGAAAAAAAAACAACTAAGGAAAACAACAAGGTCCTACTGTATAGCACAGGATAAAAAAATGTAACTAAGGCATCTGTGCTTTAGTGCTGGCTCTAGTATTTCCTGAGTACTCTTTGCTGAAACACTGCAGAGCTCAGTTTCATTATTCATAAGGTGAATCAGGGTTGACTAAATTTTTAAGGTGACTCCTTGATCTCAAATTCTATGATTATTTGTAAGGGCATACAATAATACACATTAACATAAAAAATACTTATAAGAAACCCATCCAGGCTTACTTTAATGAATGCAATCCATCCATAATTAGCACAGCATTTGTAAACACATGCACAGTTTCAAAGTGGTATTTAAAGAGCTTATTTTCTTAAATAGATAAAATATTGCATTTGAAAGTTTACAAGATTTTAATATATGGTATTGGAGTCAAACCATATGTCATAATATATTCCAAAAAAATATGAGGCTCGTAATTGACTAGACTTGATTGTCTCAGGAAGATCACGACCTTTGATATTTATTTTCTTAACACATATGGTAGAGTGATCACTGTGTCTCAAACGTTGATCTAATCACTTTACACATATCAATTCATTTAATCCTGGAGACACTCCTAAGAAGGGCTACTATTATTAGCATGTCTATTTTTACACAAGGGAAGACAGAGGCACCAAGAGGTTGACTAACTTGCCTCAGGCACTAAGAGGCAGGATGAGATTAACTTCCTCTTGGCTGCTTAAGTGGCACATGGCCTGGATTCAAACTCAGGTCAGCTGGCTCCGAAGCCGCATCCTCTCATCTACTCTGCCCTGTGGCCAGAGCTTACAAACCTATGGGCTCGTGTTGTAAGACAGTACCCAAAGAGGGAAAGGACATCAGTTATTCAAGACAATAACACGTCTATTTCCCTTAAACACATGCACGCACGAACACACACACACATGCATACACATACATGGACAAGCCCTCACATTCTCATGCAGCCCTCACATAGACACAAAACCAAAAGATAAATTTGGCAGATTTGAAATTTCACTAGAGTAGTGGGGATACGGAAGTTAAGATCTTTAGTATTTTTGGATTAAATTTCTATTGCCTTACTTTTATTTCACAATCCCAAACTAAATCCTCATAAATGTTATGTCATTAGCAAATGTGTTGTATATATAATGTCAGGTCCATACAACCTTTATGCTATTCCAAAATATGTAGTTTTATAGTTCAACATATATATGACAGATATGCCCTTTATTTATGGATTGGAAAAAATTACCTTTCTAATTTAAGGGTCCTCTCTTACCCCTACCTTAAATAAACAAGTAACAGTTTCACCTTCCAGATACTTTATGCTGGTTGAATCATTTTAGCCCTCTAGGGTTTCTGGCCTGTAACATCATGTGCTCTACCCTCCTCACCTGGCATCTTTGTTCCATCCATGGTGACATTTGTACTTTTTAAATGCACATTAGAAGATTTTATACTCAGATTCTGAACCTTCCCTGTGAGTACTGAGAGATTATTATTGAAAAAAGTCTTTTATGACAACCAAACATGTTTCGTATGGCTGAGATGCTCATGTCAGGCCTTGAAGATATCCTCATACATTTATCCAAAAATTATGGTAGAACTCCACTGAGCAACGAAAATGCCAAGAGACATGAAATGGGGTAAAAGAGAGGGCTTCAGAACCCTCTCATTAGTGGGGAAAACATGCAGCACAGAAGGAGCGCAGGCAAGCATCACCCTCGCCATGGAAAGACTGTAGCAGTTAAAAGAAAAGTGGAGCTAATGACATGCCAGATAAGAAGCAGCTTTCTCAGAGCATCACATGACATTCCTTTCTGGCATCAGGGAGCCTGTCCCATGTTTCCTGTTGTGCTCCTGAGTCGGTCTTTGCGGCAAAGAGACAAGTTTGCTAAAAGTTTTTAATTAATGTATGTCCTTGCTGACAGATGTTGTGAATGAGGCACTTTTTCCTTCCCATTATGGCTTAGACTTTAGATTTAATTACTGTAGAAATGAATCAAGAAATATGACTTCAGGCAGAATATTTTAAATGTCAGCAGAGTAACCATATTAATTCTCAATCTTAAAGGATCTGTGTAATCCCATCTTTATTATGAGTGATGTGAAAATAATTTTAGGAAGGAGGTTAAAGATAGGAAGACCCTGCAAGCCATGGGAAGATCACCTGTTAGTTGCCATTTTTTGGATAGTTGCTTTGTTTGCATAACGACTTAGCTTTATTTTGTGCATACACATAACGACTTGTATGAAAAGGGACTGTGCTCTTCTAGTGTTATATGTAAAAGGACCGGAGCCCTTCAACTTAGGTCTAAATGTATTAATGAAATATATCCTCCATTCAGATTATCAAAATCTGGCCACATTTTTTTTATTGCCTAAAATGAGTATTCACTTAAAATTATGTTATCTCTCATGTCATCAGCTCTAAGCCATGGAAATGCAGTGAAGTAACTAAATGTTTAGTCCTCCAGTAAAATACATATTTGGAAAAACAAAACAAACCCAAACCTTAAAATGACCTAAAAGAAACAATGAGGTCCTATTATATAGCACAGGGAACTATATGCAATATCCCGTGATAAACGATAATGAAAAGGAATATAAAAAAGAATATATATGTATAATTGAATCACTTTGCTGTACAGCAGAAATTAACAAATATTGTAAATCAACTATACTTCAATAAAATTTTTTTTAAAAAAGAAAAAAAGTTGAAGACATATGGGGTACCTTCTCATACAATCCAGTGCTCGGATAAAGAAGTCCTTGTGTAACTGGTGTTCATCCCTCAAGATTGAGCATTGTTCAAGCGTCACTGACATCGACGTCCTGTCTTTGGCACTTTTACAACAGGTGAAACGGATGCCATTTAGTTTGCGACAAATCTGTAACAGACATATACACAGTTTATTGTTTATTCGCAGATTAAAGTGTCAGGGTCCTCTAGACACTTCTAGTCTAAACCCACCAAATTTATGTTAATTTATGAAAATTAACTGGTTCAATCTGCCTACAGAATGGAAAAATATTACCTTTTCATTTCAAAAGCTAGTGGAATAGATTTAATTTATTCAGCTCTTTGTACATGAGGTGTGGGGCTGTTGAAGGCATATAAGATGGTAAATATCCAGCAGAGGCAGCAATGCTCTCTGAGAGGGGATCTAAGCTGCAGGGGATAATGATAATCACAGCTCAGAAGCAATATCTTAATAGTGAAGGGGAAAAAAATAATCTGTATTTCCTGGATCAGCCACTTGATTTGCATCTTACATAGCTAATACCTTCTTACGATATATTTAAAATAACCTTTACTAATCTCTGCTGGATGTTACGAGATTTCAAACATCCACATGGTGCCAAGTGAAACCGATAAGGAAACCACTCATCAATGCAACTAATAAGAATAAGGACACCAAAAATGGCCACTGTAATTGCATATCTACTGTGCACCAGGTACAATGCTAATAAATTTCATATAGATTTGCTCTTTTAATTTAACTGCACATGAACCCTGGAGGAAGGTGTATTAATCTCATTTTACAGATGAGGAAATTGAGGTTTAGATAGGTAAGGTGCCTTATGCACAACAGAGCAGAGCCAGGATGCTGATATGTCTACCTAACAAGGACCAAGTCTTTAACTTCTGTCCTGTTCTGTTTCTCTCTACAATTCTTTCTTGTTGTTATTCTGATGTAAGCCAGGAGAAGAATCTGTAACTAGCAATAATTTATGGTCTCATTGCTTTACAGTTAACAGGTGAATCACTCCATTCTTTTCTCTTCCCTAGTCCATGGTAATGCATCAGCAATGTTCGTCAACATGCACTTAAGATACATCTACTCTGATGAAATACAGGCCTGCTTTATTATCTGCCACTGAGGAGGCCTTAACAGTTGCCTTCTTTGAAGAGAGGATATAATAATACAGTTTATCAAGGGTTTTTATCATGATTTAATTGTGATTCTGATACTTAGCTTAGGATTTACAAGTCCTTATTAGCCCTTAGGTACTTTCTCACTATCTCCAATGTAAGTGACTAGAGAAACGTGACAGCATGATTTCAACATGTAATCTTTTTTTTTCTTGTAGAAAACACTGACGCATTTAAATAAATAGTATTTCAAAATTCTTAATATGAAATAACAAAGGCTTGACTATATTTATAGTAACAAAATACAGACCTCAATGGTCACTTATGAGAGGTGAGTTTTAAAAAGAATGAATATTCTTTAAAATGCATTGTCACAATTGTATGCAACTATCCTACTAAGGATATTTCATGTTACAAATTTAAAATCAAGAGGAATCTGGGGCAGACTTCCCTGGTGGCACAGTGGTTAAGAATCCGCCTGCCAATGCAGGGGACATGGGTTCAATCCCTGGTCTGGGAAGATCCCACATGCCGCGGAGCAACTAAGCCTGTGTGCCACAACTACTGAGCCTGTGCTCTAGAGCCCACAAGCCACAACTACTGAGCCCCGAGCCACAACTACTGAGCCCACGTGCCACAACTACTGAAGCCTATGCACCTAGAGCTTGTGCTCTGCAACAAGAGAAGCCACCACGATGAGAAGCCCGCGCACTGCAACGGAGAGTAGCCCCCACTCGCCACAACCAGAGAAAAGCCCATGCACAGCAATGAAGACCCAACGCAGCCAAAAATAAAATAAAATAATAAAATAAATAAATTTTTTTTTTAAAAAAGAAGCTGGGACAATTCCATCAAAGCAGACAGGTTGGGTCTTGGTTTCTGTATTTCACAACTCTTTTGAACTATATGAGCTTAATTTAACATTAGCTTAATTTGGTATTTGGTCTTTTTAAATTTTCATTTTTTAAATCTCATTCAAGATAAAACCAAATAGCTTTACATTTTTCAATTAGAATGTAAAACATTAACAAAGCAGTATTTCATTAATCGTTTTAAAGAAGAGGGGATAATAAAACAGAGACAGAAATAAAAACTTTTTGGAAAATGTCAAAGGGAATTTCTATATTTCTTTAAGAGTAATACCAAGGTCCCTGGTTTACAAAGAAGATATTGAAACTCATGTATCACCCTATAGGCATGTTATTAATAATAAAGTCAATATTCCTACAGA
This sequence comes from Lipotes vexillifer, assembly GCF_000442215.2. NCBI lineage: Eukaryota > Metazoa > Chordata > Mammalia > Artiodactyla > Lipotidae > Lipotes > Lipotes vexillifer. Next base: position 1,981,366 of record NW_006790911.1, on the reverse strand, counting down.
ATGCCAAATTTGCACACTATGGGTGCTGTATATTTATCAAGGCAAGTAATCACCCATTCATGAATTCAATGGTAAGTTGTGAGTAAGCCGTATTTGGTTGGTATATACATTTCAAAAAAAATTTCAGAAATGTAGGATTTATGGGAATTTTTTAAATATATTCAAATGAGAAAACTACATGTGCTAGAGAAAATATTCATTTGTGGTTCTACCTGTGCATCCTTCATTTGTCAATTTACATGACTGCATGATATGTGCATAATGACATATGTATATGTTCCTAAGTTGTCAGATGGCCTTGGGCAATGATTAAAGTACTTTTGTGCTATCATGTCATTAGTAATATAGCAAAAATAACTTATGACCTGTCTTTGTGAAATTTTCGTGAGAATTAGCAACCATAGTAGTCTTTGAAGGTATATAGAGCAGACACAGGAGAAAGAACTATGAAAAACAACCTTCATGTAATGTAGTACGATGCTAAATGGGACCAGTGTAAATGAGCTGCCTGAAAGCAACGTTTCATATTGTTACCTTTGATGTTCTTCCCTGGGGCTCCAAGAGGGCATGAAGGGAAACTAGAGCAGCTTTCCTCTGCCTTGCTCTTGGTAAATTATTTTATGTAGACTCATGGTAAATTATCCATTCCTTTTTCCCAGAAGAGAGTAAGTAATATTAGATTATAATTGAAGCACTGGCAGTAGGGGGAAAGGCTTTGTCTCAAATGCTATTGATAGAGAATGAATAGCACATGTGAGAAGATCTATTACACTCAACTCCAAATTACACGAGCAATCCTGTGCAGTAAGTTCAAACATGGCGTTCATCAAAAAGATCTCCAATGTGTGCTTTTCCTGATGAAAAGATCCCTTCCTAGTGAAAGGATCTCTGGGTCTGAATGTTTAACAAAACTCATATGAGCTATACCTGAGCGGTTGCCAGATAAGATCTTAAAAATTATAGGCATGATTTTCTCCCTCAACCTTGTAGAAACCTGGGGGCGGGGAAGCAGGCAGATCTTTTACCCTGAGGGTGCCATTAAATGAGAAAGAAGCATACAAAATATAGCTCATTACCCTAAGAGCAATACATCAGTAATAAATTCTATGCCCATATCTAAATTGACAAACGCGTTTACAAGCTCATTAACCGAACAATATGTCCAGGAGCCTTACTGAAGCTGTGAGCCAGAGATCTGATAACCACTGTCTGTTGAAACCATATGTCTCTAGAGCAGCGCTTCAAAACCCTGACCGACATGGGCTATTGACATTGCAACATGCAATATCAAGAAAATCACAGACACTTGATTTTAACCTCAAACACTTCTCGAATTTATAAGAAAAGCCAACGAGTAAGATTCTTTCTCGCTGAATACATCTTCTTCTATCTTGTGTTCTTGTGCATGGATAGACTAGATGCCTAATCTCCTGGATAATGGAGAATGACATCTGGGAGCCCAAAGTGCAGAGGTTGGACCCTACATAGCAGATACCCGATAATGCTTGCTGATCATAATGGTGACAGGGAATATACCATTTGACAGGAGAGTGCCTACCGTTGCAGCCAGCCACATGATTTCTACATTCTTTCTCTTTTTGGCTTGAATATTTTGATGGAGATTTTCTAGTAATCCTTTTAAATCATTTTGTTCTTGAAAATGTGAAATGTCTGAAAAACAAAAAAGGAGGGGAAAAAAAGGAAACCATATTAGTATTAGGCTGCCCATGGAGTTTTCCTTAATATATTTGCAAATGTAATTTCCATAACAACAAATGCCATCTGGAGCAGAGAGTATCTGAGGATAATCACACTTATTAATCCTTCCGGTTTTATTCTTTACTTAGAAATATGCCTCAGTTTCCCTCATTCCCTACTGTGTGTAACTGGGGTAATGTCAATGGGTGATATAACACTTACCAAGAAGGGAACTGTTTTTAATAACAAAGGCTGCCTCACTTCAACCAAAGTAGAGGATGTGGATGAAACATGAGATACAACCTTCCATTTTTGGCTACTGAGCAGCTAGTCTGAATCATGAGACTATATCAAACTGAACATCTCAGAGGTGGAATTGGAAAGTTCAACCAAAACCCATGAAGTCAGTTTCTACACAGCAAGATTCCTCAAACTAGGCAATATTGACACTTTGGACTGGCTAACACTGGTTGTAGGGAGTGGGCCTATATTCTGCATTGTGGGATGTTAAGCAGCATCCGTGACCTCTACCATTTAGAAGCCAGTAGTATCCTTCCCATTGTGACAATCAAAAATATCTCCAGATATTGCCAAATGTTCCTTGGGGGCAAAGTCTATCCTGTTTGAGAACAAGAGCACAGGTATGGATGGAGAGAGGAACAACGCAAGAGGCGATAGTTAATTATATGAGATAATTGGGAAGGGAGCAAGAAGTGACTGATTGCTCAGATCTCTACACACTCATAACTAGAGCAAGGGTAATCGATGGCATATGGTTTATATTAAAACCTAAGGCAGGGCTTCCCTAGTGGTGCAGTGGTTGGGAGTCTGCCTGCCGATGCAGGGGACGCGGGTTCGTGTCCCGGTCCGGGAGGATCCCACGTGCCGTGGAGCGGCTGGGCCCGTGAGCCATGGCCGCTAAGCCTGTGCATCCGGAGCCTGTGCTCCGCAATGGGAGAGGCCACAACAGTGAGAGGCCCGCGTACTGCAAAAAAAAAAAAAAAAAAAAAAAAATCCAGTCTCCCAAGTCCTATGACAGTAATTTCCCTCAAATCTGTATTAGTGTCTTCACAGTTGGCTGCTGATCCAAAAAACAATCCAGTATTAACACAATGGACCAGCTTCTTCAGAATTCTGAGGATTCAGAACAAAGCATAATAATATTTCAAAATAATTTAGTTTCATAGTTGACATGGAGATTTTTAAAGCAGCCATTTTAAACAGACTACAATGTTCCTAAAATAAGTCAAACAAATGGCCATCCTTTGCTCATTTTTATCTACATAAAGATAGTGCTTTCAGATACACAGAAATGATGTCCCATAGAAATTTCACCCCTTCTCCCCATGGCATGCTTTTTAGAAGGAAGTCAATTGATGTTCTTAAAATTTTCAAGCCACTGTTTCTATTTCTGTAATGATAAAACTTCATTTATTCAGTCCATCACTATGATTGCTGCCATTTTTTTTCAGCCTGACAAAAATCCTGCAGGCCACAGAAATTCAGGTCTGGTTCTGGAAAGAAGGAGCATTAGTAATGACTAAATAGGTGAGATTTCAAGATATAATGATAGATCCTGATATAGCAACTGTAAATCATGGTATACACAGAACATGGATTGGTTTTGTTACTGAACCAAACTTGGGTCTGCCCACCCATGAGCAGTAAAGCTAATCTACTGACACCGGGTTGTAGGGAAGGAAAGTGCAGTGTTTACTGCAGGGCAACAAGCAAGGAGTCCTGGTTACCTAGTGCTCAAAAAGCCCAAACTCCCTGATGGACTTCAGCAAAGCATTTTTAAAGACAAGGTGAGGGAGTGGAGTCCCAGGGTATGTGATCAGCTCGTGCACAATTCTCTGATTGGCTGATGGTGATGTAACAGGGCAGTGTCACAGGGGTTAACATTATCAACCCTTAGCTGCTGGTAGGTCCGGGGGCTACATGCTCATGGTCATCAAGTAGGTAACTTCTTCCATTTGGTGGTGGTTTTAGCATTTGTAAAACAACTCAGGAAATGTGCATCAATACTGTTATCTGGGCACTTCAGAGAGGACCTAAAGCAGAGGATATGGGGGAGGAATCTCTTGGGAAGGCCCCGTAAGGCTCTGCTCAGTAACCATTTTAGGTATAGAATGAGTTTCTTCAAATGTAAATATGGCAATAAGTCTTGCTTCTGGTACTCCCTCCTGCATTACTCTAGGACCGAACTTAGAGCAATTGAATCTCTATGCTTATCTCCATAAAAGTATTCTTTTTTTCCAGTGGGGTTCATGAAAGTAATCAGAAGGTAAAAGGTATAAGAATATACAGTGCATTACTGCTTATGATATTAAACAGCAGCAAAAATCTAAACGATGATAGAGATAATCTGTCATACATATTATATATATATTTATGACATGGAATATTATATAATAGGTAAAATGAATAAACATGCTAGATGTGTGAGCATGGATATATACTAAAAACTATGTTGAGCAAAAAAAAAGTGATTCATACAAGATAACAGCAATAATATAAAGTTAAATGTGCAAACCTGTACCATATTTTTTATGGATACACACATACAGAGGAAAAATATGTATGAGAATGTAAAATGCCAAATTCAGGATACTGATTTTCTCAGAGAAGGAAAGGTGAGGGTGGGAACCATAAAGGGTACAAAGGGGGTTTCCATTATGTCTACAAGTATTTGTTTTTCACAAAATTTCTGAGACTGGGTGATGGGTTCCAAAGTGCTTGTATTTTATGACCTGTTCTCTTTCTCTGTTTGGAACTTTCATAATTCTTTGTAAAGAAAGCACTGAGCCAAGATTCCAGGAAAATGATTACTAATGCCAACTCCGTCCCTGCTTCGACGTGTGGTCATAGCAAGCTGCTTAACCCTCTGTCCCTATTTTCTCAACAGCAAAGTGAGGACAATAACCCTGTCATGCTGCAGTGGAAAACCATGAATAAGAGTCTTGGCAGAGGGCTTCCCTGGTGGCGCAGTGGTTGAGAGTCCGCCTGCTGATGCAGGGGACACGGGTTCGTGCCCCAGTCCGGGAGGATCCCACATGCCGCGGAGCGGCTGGGCCTGTGAGCCACGGCCGCTAAGCCTGCACGTCCATAGCCTGTGCTCCGCAACGGGAGAGGCCACAACAGTGAGAGGTCCGCGTACCGAAAAAAGAAAAAAAAAAAAAAAAAAAAGTCTTGGCAGAAGTGTCTACATTATTCAGTTCTGTGTCACCTCTGAAAAACAGAGGAAGACATTCACAGTTCTTAAGAAGAGTTCATAGCCTCAGATAGAAAGCCTACTTTCTCAGGCAAAAGTCCGAATTTATCCAAAGTAAGAAATATTCTCTCACACAGACAAAGGTGCACAGACATGACCCCAAACATTCAGAAAGCCAGTGACTGTTCTCCCACCACTCCTTGCTGGGAGAGAACAGCCAAGTTCAGAGTCACTTTGTAGTAGCTATTTTTTCCTTGTTTTGTCAAATGGGATTTCTTTAACAACGGCAGCTCTAAATATGACATTGGCTTGACTCGAAGGCAGGGTGCTGACCAGTGAACAGGAATGGGACCATGAACTCTCGGCTCATTGAACTATGATGCTAATGAGGCCAAGGCAATAGCTCCATCACCTCATGGTCAAATGATTTTATGTTGTCAGAGAATGTTCCAAGATGAAATAGAAATTAGAGCCGCTTTCCCCTCACCTATTCCACCTATTTCCCAGTGGGGAGCAGGCACAACATTTACAGGGATCAATCACATCCCCATGATGAAGTCAAGTGGCATAATTACACCCCCTTTGAAATCAGGACTAGTTCAGGGATGAGCATCTAAATCTAAGCCAATCAGAACTTGACTTTGACCTCAGAAATTGTTTCAGGGTTATGTAAGTGACCTATGCTGTTCCAGCTGAGTGAGGCTCAGGACTCTGTAGAGTAGAAGGGCAGGAAAGCTCTCTTTATCTCTTTGCTTGAGCATACAGTTGAGCATGGGAATAACTGCTCATGCCAGCAAGACTTCCTTCATGAAGGAACTAGATGTAGGATAAAGTCAACACTAAGAGTCATGAAATAAGGCAGAGAAGTGTCTTTTCAGTACTGCTAAGCCACTAAACCAACCCTCTCTTAACTGGTTGCTTGCCTTACTGCTGAAATTTTCAATTTTGTTAATTGATGCCAGTTTGAATCAGGGTTTCTGTCACTTGCGACCAAAAGCATTCTAAGGTAAACACCTGGTTATACAGGCATTTTTAACACTGATCAGCCATATTGCAAATGTGTACTGTTGCTTTAGAGGTGAGGAATCACAAATAAGGAAGAGTACTTATGGAAAGCATCCCATTAATCACTTCTTTTTTTATGATTTTTTTACATCTTTATTGGATTATAATTGTTTTACAATGTTGTGTTAGCTTCTGCTGTACACTGAGTGAATCAACTACATGTATACATATATCCCCTCCCTCTAGAGCCTCCCTCTCACCCTCCCCATCCCACGCCTCTAGGTCGTCACAAAGCACCGAGATGATCTCCCTGTGCTGTATGGTGGCTTCCCACTTCCCATTTTCCACATGGTAGTGTAGATATGTCAATGCTACTCTCAGTTTGTCCCAGCCTCCCCTTCCCCTGCACCATGTCTACAAGTCCATTCTACAGTGATGGTTTTAAAACATAGCCCCACGTTCTTTGACACTCCTTCTATAAAGAAGGTGGAGTCTTTGTACCTTCATCTGGAAGCTAGGTGGGCTTGTGACCATGTTGATTAATGGCAGACGTGATGCTACGTGACTTTGGATGCCAGGTCATAAATGACTATGAAGCTTCTGCCTTATTCTCTTGGAACTTTGCTGTCTGTATTCCCTCTTTTGGGATATTCCCTATAAGAACCCATGTACTATGCTCAGAGAAGCCCAAGTCACATGGAGGGTCCTATTTAGGTACTCTGGTCAACAGTTTTAGCCGAGCCCAGCCTTTGTGTCATCCTAGCCCAGTGGTCAGAATATGAGTACAGAAGCTGGCCGATGACACCAGCTCCCAGTCACTCAAGGGATACCAGCCATTCTTCTTTCCAACTGAGGTCCCAGATATCTGGGAGTGGAGACAAACTTCCCCACCTTTCCTGTCTGAATAACTAACCCACAGAATCTGTGAGCATAAATAAAATGATTCTAATTTTATATCAGTAAACATGGGATAATTTGTTACCTAGCAATAAATTACCGGAACAACTACAGTAAAAAAAAAAAAAAAAACAAAAAAAAAAACAACGTGAAGGGCCTGTTCTTCTAAGCATGATAAAATGAACATATGAAGAACAAAGTTTTCACAGTCCACTCTGGTTAGTACTACATACTGTAATATCAAATCTTTTGTATAATTAATTCTGAAACAATTATAGTTAAATGCACTAACGAACAAACAAATGCAATTGGGTGAAAGTCATTGAGATGTCTTAAAATTGGAAATTATGCTCTTTTAGAGGCTGTAAAATCTTGAAAATTATAAAAGAAAAAGCCCCACTGACACCAGCTTTACTTAAATCTGATTTACAATTTACAATTTACGAAAAAGGCAGTATCAGAAATCAAATATCAAATTCTCAACCTGATCAGAGCTGAAAAATATTTTTGGATTGTAGGCAAATGACTCTCAAAAATTTAAGTTCTGCTCTCAAGATATTGAGATATTTTTATTAACAGAAAATAGAAAATTTGAGTATGAAAGAGGTTTTATACAAACCCCCAGGTCAGTCTTCCTGTTAGCCTGGTTGCACTGCTTGGATTATTTTTTGCCTGCTTTTAAGTGGCCTGGGTCGTTAGCACTGAGGGGAGTTGGATGGTCCCCTTTTTTCCTTCCAGCTCAATTTCTAAGTCCTTGCATTTTAGAGCAACAGCAAGAAAATACCTGTTGAGAGCACACACTACACACAAAAGTCTGAGGACCAAAGCAAGAATAGATTTCTCAAAGTTTAGGACTGAGAGGGAAGCAGCTTTTGGGGTAATTCCAGCACCTCACTCCCTGCCCATGTAACAGCCAGGCAGCCCGTGAAATATACCAAGGTCAAATGGCAGGCCAGAGGAGTAGACACATAATAAGGCCTTCTCCAAAGAAGAAGGGTTCACCTCTTCCATTCCCCTCCTTTTTTTGATAATGCAGAAGGAACTGACTCCAAAACTGCCAGAATAATGGCCAAAGAAAAGGGGAGACAGTTGAGAAGAATGGGCTTTTCTCCAATGGTCTCTGGATTCTCTTTAGGCTCTTGGAGGCAAGTAAGAATGAGATCTTAAAACAGACTCACAGACTTAGAGAAAGAACTTATGGCTACTGGGGACTTCCCTGGCAGTCCAGTGGTTCAGACTTCGCTTTCCAGTGCAGGGGGTGCGGGTTCAATCCCTGGTTGGGAAGCTAAGACCCCACATGCCTCATGGCCAAAAAACCGAAACATAAAACAGAAGCAATATTGTAACAAATTCAATAAAAGACTGAAAAACAATGGTCCACATAAAAAAAGAATCTTAAAAAAAAAAAGAACTTATGGTTACCAGCTGGGAAGGCTTGGGGGGTTGGGACAGATTGGGAGTTTGGGACTGATATGTACATACTGCTGTATTTAAAACAGATAACCAACATGTTGCTCAATATTCTGTAATAACCTAAATGGGAAAAGAATTTGAAAAAGAATAGACATATGTATAACTGAATCATTTTGCCGTACATTAACACAACTTTGTTAATCAACTATGCTCCAATACAAAATAAAAATTAAAAAAAGAATGAGATCTTTAATGCTTCATACTATATAGAATAAAATAAATAACTCCTGAGGTATTTGAAAAGTTATAAATGAGGTAAAATAGAGGAAGATGATTATGGAACTAAAGCTGCTTTAGAAGACTCCAAAATGAAGAGAAAAGGGGTATTAAGATTATATGGCCTACCTTTTTTTCCATTCATATAGCTCCTTTTATTGGCTTTAAGTGACCTCCAGTTTGATAACCTAGGATTCTCATACATTTATAATTTGTTGATAGCAACAAAATGTATTAATCTGTGTGTGTTGCCATGTTTCCCTTTTCTGATGTGTCTGACAAAGATAATTTTATCTTTGAGTCTTCAATTTTTCCCTTACCTGACTTCAGAGAAGAGTTGTGCTTTATCTGGAGTTTTGTTCTGCAGAAGTGGAAGCATGAAGAAAGAAAGGTGGACGGGGAGGTGGACTGGAATGAAACAGAAGGCCTTGCACTCATGGTTTTGGGAAAGGTGGAATGGTAAGTAAATAGTGACTGTCTGGGAGAGTGATGTGCTCAATCGATGAGTGACTTAAACATTTGAAAAAAGGACTTAAAAAGTAAAATAATGAGTTGTCAGCTGTCTCCTCTTTGATGTTTAATTGAAAGTTGGAACTAATTTTTAGTTATTTTTAATTGTTGGGCTGTTTACTGGATGCGGTACTATCCTGAAACTGAATTCATAGGAGACTGGTATTAATTCAGGTCAAATGTAGATATTTATTTCCAAAAGGGAAGATGAGTCCTAAGATTTCTAATATCCACCTCATTCCTCACTGTGCGGCCAGTTCCAAAGACTGATGACTTTGTCAGGCAGGAGGTAGATGGGCTCCAGGCTGGGAATTTACAACTAGCTTCCTGTTTATACTTCCTGAGGAAGGAAGCAGGTGGGCTCTAGGCTAGATATTTACAACCTGCCTCCTGCTTGCACTTTGAGATAGAAATTACAACAGGAACAGCGTAAATAGCTGGACTTTGTTTCCTGTGGACACTTTAAGATAACAGTCATGGCAGGGACAAAGAGGGGCTAAACCCTGTTTGAGTAAAAGATGAAGAGGTCACATGTTTCCCATCCTTGGGGCAAAGGGAGACAAGACACCTTGGAGGCTTCTTGGGGGTCAGAAAGGAGGGGGAACCACCCCAAAATAGATGATGCCAAGGCCCCCCATAGGCCTGTGGGCTGGAATCCATCTGTGAAAAAAGTTGTGCACACGTGTTGGGGAGGTCCTAGGGCAGGTCAGGTGTGGAAAAAGAAACCAGATAATTGGCCAAAGGTGAACAAAGACCCAGTAGAACTGCCCTATAGAAATTATTTAACCACCTCTTTACTGCATTCCTCCTCATTAGGGGGGAATGCCCACAGCTTTTCTCTCCTGGTGTGTATCTCTGCCTCGCTTCTGTCTTAACTAAACAAACTGTTTCTCTGTGTGCTCTCCCATTTGTTGTACCATGTCTCTAATAATAAACTTTGTACCTGTTTCTACAGTTTTTGCCTCCTTGAGAAATGCATTTCTCAATGCGGGTAAGAGCCAGGGGAACCTTGTTTCTAGCCTCTAGCCCCTGGTGGACTAGTGGCTAGGATTCCTGGTTTCCATCCAGGCTACCCAGGTCCAATTCCTGGGCAGGGAACTAAGATCTCGCTTCACGCCACCGCTCTCTGTTGCCTATCCAATTTCAATTTCAGGAGCTCATCTCTATGTGGGTGTTCCAAAAAGAAAAATGTGTTTTTTTCTTGAAAGATTATCAGAGAAGGAGTGACTATATTAAAAAAATCATTAAGATTAATATAGGTAGGTATTTGAAGGGTTACAGACAAGACTGAGAAAGAAAGAGGCTATTGAATGGAGAAGAGAGGCAGGTTAGTTCAAACTACAGAAAGAGCTTTATAGGACTTCCCTGGTGGTCCAGTGGTTAAGACTTCACTTTCCAATACAGGGGGTGCAGGTTTGATCCCTGGTTGGGGAGCTAAGATCCCACATGCCTCGCGGGCAAAAAACCAAAACATAAAGCAGTAGCAATATTGTAACAAATTCAATAAAGACTTAAAAATAAAAAAGAGTTTTACAATCAAATTTAACTGGATCAATGTGTGTATACAGGAGAAACAGACCCCTCTTGAGAAGCTCAAAGCACATACAACCATTATCTTATCCATCTCGCTAATGTTCGTAAGTGTGGTGTGACAACTTATCAGGAAACTGACACTGGAAATATTAACTTCCTTTCTCCAGTGAGATAATGGTAGATTTCTCATTTAGCTGATAATGACATGGAGGCACTCAGAGCATCAAATGATTCACCTAAGTGAACTTTCAATTGAATTCACATCTTTTGTTTTCATGCTATTCTGTGCATACTAACTAGACGGGTTTACTGGAAGTCCCGCCAATCTTCAGTGAGTGATGAAGTCTAAAGAAAGGAGAGCCCCAGTGAGAAGGAAAGAACATAGAAAAATGGAAGGATGACTAAAAGGCTGGAAATCTTGAGTTTTTACCCACATAAACTTGAGAATAGGGTTGATACATCTAATTTGTGAGGGCAATGAAGTAACACAGAAGATGCAGAGATAAATGCTGAGTTGAACAGGGAGGTGGCCATTTGTATGTGTGTATGAGAGTATATGTGTCTACCTTTGTTACTTGTGTTGTTTGTATTTGTTGCTGCGATTCAGAGTACAAGTTAATGACACTAAAAGTCTATGTCTGTGGTTCAACGTGCACATAGAAAATTAAAATTCAGTATTGTTCAGTATCACTTTTCTTTTCAAAAAGACACAGGCGTGCTTCAAAAGACATATCAAATTTAAAAATTATCTTAATCTTTAACAACATTAAAAATTTCAACAGGTAAGTACATCGGAATTTCTCTGCAATGAGTTGAAAATAAGTTTTAAATTTAGAAGATCAGAGTCCTTAGACAGCAATGGAAGAGTTGTGGCATAAAAGTGAAAAGAACAATTAACTGGGAGTCAGAAAATATAGAATTTATCCCTGTTCTCCCACTAGCTGCATGTGTGAATTTAACAAAATCTATCCTGGATCCCAAACCCCTCATAACAAATTATAGGTTTAAACTAGATCAGTGTTTCTTAAACTATGTCCTGAGGAACACTTATTTAACAAGATGCTAATGAATATTTTATGGGTTTTTTTTGGTGGTCCTATAATGTAATAAAAATGCTATTTTAAACAAAATTAAAGTATAGGCAGTGTAGATTACGGTTGGGAAACTATGGCTTGCAAACTAAACCCTGTCAATTCTGTTTTTATAAATACAGTTTCATTAGAATTCAGCCAAGTTCATTAATTTACATATTGTTAATGGCTTATTTTGCACTTCAGTAGCAGAGTCCAGAAGTTGTGACAGATCACATGGCCTGCAAAATCTGAATTATTTACTTTCTGATCCTTTACATAAAACGATTGCTGGCTATGCTATAGATCTTCTCAAAACTTTCAGTGTGACAACGTGAATTCCAAAATCATTTGACTATAGAATTCTTTCATTGTCCAACAATTATTAGCAGAAAGAGAGTTCTTTGACTTTAGATTAGATTATTTCCAAGATCCAATTGTTCTCTGATTTTTCAAAACATCCAACTAAACAAATGACCCAGTCTATCCCATTCATTCAACAAATATTTATGGAGTATAAGCTATGTGCCAGACAATGCTTTTGTTTATTGGTAAATAAAGTCAACAAATAGACAGGAGACTTGTCCTCATGAAGCTTATGTTCTGATCAGGAGTTACGACCAAGCAAGGTGCGTGATAGATGTTGTGGAGAAAAATAAAGCGAGAAGGGGACCAGGGCACCGGAGATTGCAATTTTAAAGAGGGTGGTCAAGAAAGGCCTTACTGAGAAAGTGACATTTGGAGAAAGACTTAAAGGAGGTAAGTGATCCTTATGTGGGGAAGCATTTAAGGCAGAGGAAATAGCCAATGGAAAAGTCCTAAGAAACATCAAGAGGTCATTGTGGGACAGAGTGAAGCAAGGGAGGAGGGGAGAGACACAGAGAGAGAGAGAGAAGAGAGTGGAGTCAAAATATCCAATTTTTTTTGCCAGATTATGGGGACGCTTAGAAGCCATTGTAACAATTTAGATTGTTATTCTGCAATAAAAAACAGGGGGTTATTGGAAGATTTTGAAGAGTGACGTGATACGATTTTCATTTTTAAAGGTCACTTTGGCTGTTGTGATCAAAAAAGACTACTGAACGAGTTTGAGAGAGGAAACAAAGAGACGGGGAGAAGGTTTTGTCATAATCTGGAAGCAAGAATAACAAGGATTTGCACAGAGTGGTAGCAATACGGGTGGACAGAGCTGATCATACATTTCGAAAATACAGCCAATGAAATCTTCTGATGGGGTGTGAGAAAACGAGAAGAGTCAAGGGTGACTCCCATTTTTTTCTGAAACAACAAAAAGTTAGAAATGATAAAAACTGAAATGGGGAAGATAGTGGGAAGAATAAATTTTTAGGGGCTCAGCAGGA
>NW_006790911.1:1928578-1968280 GCF_000442215.2 Lipotes vexillifer | reverse complement strand
CAGCAGGAACAGAGTTTGAGGTGTTGAGCAGGATATATAAATTTAGGGAAGAGAGATGGGCTGGTGATGCAGGTATGGAGGTGGATAATTAAAGGATGGTATTTAAAGCAATGAGGCCGTTCAACAAGGCAGCGGAGTAGACATCCATGGACTAAATCCTGGTACCCTCAGCATTTAGAGGTCAGAAAGATAATGTGGAATCAGTAATGGAGGTTGAAACGCAGCAGCCAGGGGGGCAGGAGTAATCACAGAAGAGTAGGGTGATGGCCTGGAAGACCAGTGATGAAAGAGGGAAAAAATAACCATCTCAAACCTATTACTAGATCAAGTAGGATGAGGACAGAGAACTGAGCATTGGCTTTGACAGGTAGAAAACCTGACAAAACCAGTTTCAGTGAAGTTATGTGGACCAAAGGCTGACTAGAGCAGCTAACTAGAAAAATGGGGGGAGAAAAATTGAAGACAGTAACCTTCAAATTCCACTTTTGTCTGCTTTTGGGGGAACATTTCCAACTTTCAGGAAGTCCTGCATGATAACATATTTTTCCTGTGTACTGACAATCCCCTTTACTCATCTTTTTATATGTCTATGCAATGCCAAACATATGGGTAACATGTGAAAAATTCCTCAGCCATCTGAATGTTTCCAAATACACATAGTTTGAAACAAGATAAGCAAAATATTTGGATGACTAACAGGATTTCTCATTTGTCTATCTGGATGTCTACATTGTATCAAAGTTGAGATGTCTGTAAAACAGAAATTATTACTAAATAAATTATGTCATAGTAATTTATAGTTCCTATTGGAAGGATTGGCATGTGTTAAGAAAATTCTTATATCTTCTGTCATTTTATATCCTTAAGATTGTTAAAAATACCAAAATAATCTATAGTATTCAGATTATTCTTTGTGCTTAGGAAACTTAGACACATGGATTTAGCTTGACATAATAAATCAAGGTAATCTCACATTGAACAGAATCATGATTACAGCTATTTGCTTTATATACACATTTCGCTCAGGTCAATAAATGTTTGTTAAACAACAAATAAATAAAAGATAGTACAGTTTTACTATTCTGAAAACTTTTCGATTCCTTTTACATTCATGTCTAGAGTGCTAATGAAATGCAAAACACAGATTTACAATTTGATAGCTAAATCTACATCGTACAAATCTAAGCTAGTGGTTCTCAAATCTTATCGTGCAGCGAACTCCCTGGGAGGGGGCTTGTCAAAACACAGACTGCTGACCCCACAGCCAGATACGGATTTCTCTGAAATGACTCGTATGGATAAAAAATGAGGAGAGGTGCTGAGTGGCAAAGGGGTAAATTGTGCTGGTCAACGCTGATTTGCTCTCATATCTACCTGAACCCTTCCCCATTCTGCTCTTGATCGCAGGTAGCCTCATTTCCCAGGCTACTTGCTGCCCTCTGATTTACAATTAAGTTTGGGCAATGAGGATTAAGAGGGAGATTAAATGCAAGGAAGAAGCCAGAAGCTAGTATATTTCTCTCTCAATCTCTCTTTCTTCCGCTGTCTCTGGAATTGGTTGTAGGGCAACTTCTCTGTCCATGGTCCCAGCTTCTGCTGGACAGTCCCCACCAAGAACCTAGATGGGGGTGGGGGAAGGACAGCTTTTGTGCTCTGGTGCCACTACATCCAACTCAGGTCTCTTCCGGACCTGGGTTAGCTACTGCTAGTTTCATGCTATTTATTGCTAAACGCTGGGTGGCTACATCGCCCTGGTTAATTTCTCCTAAATTTCTTCATTTTTATCTCCAATACTCTGCAGGAAATTCCTAGAATGCTCATTTGCATGACTGGGTTCTGACTACTATGGCTGCTAAGAATTTGGCAGTATTTTTCAATTTACCACAGGACAGTCTAGGCTAGCATATCCTTTCTAATTCAGACACCCTGTCTCTACCCGATCCTATTGCAGGTTAATCATAGCCTGACCTCACCCCCAAAGTTTAGAGACAGTAGAAAGGCAGCAGAGATAAAAGAGATATCGGGAAAAGGGAGACAAGTGATGGGGGAAGGGCCTAACAGTGCCTTTTGTCACCCACAGCTGAACCTCAGTTGCCAGAATAAAACCGTAGCCTCTGATGTCACTGTTCTGTGAATGTTGAGAGGCTGGCCTCATGTTAAGAAAGGTTCCATATAAATGTGAACCTTTCAAAGGAAATCTAGTATTATCAGGTGTGGGTAGAAAGGTAATAATTTAGAAATTTACTTTGAAACCTGGGAAACAGTTAACCTGTATCAGAAAGTCGCTATGCTAATCAGAAACACTCAGATCGTCGACTTTTAGTAAGTTGTGTGCGCGTGCACGCGCGTGTGTACCTGTGTGTGTGTGTGCAATATGTCTGCGCATGTGTTTGTTTATGTCTTTTCAGATATTTGCCTTACCTCATTTCCTTACTTTATAAATTCAAGTCATTTCCAGAGCCTACTAAGGACTGGGGAGCCAGGCTCAGTTTAGGTGGTAGTGTAAAGACAGAGGGCTCTGAAAAGCGGGGACAAGAAACACCCACCATAGCTTATTCTATGAAGTGAAAGCAACATGTTCAAACTCATGGCGGCAGCGAGCCACGCTGTGAGTGTCAACACACGTGGGCTCCAACTGTAGGTAAATAAGCAGTAAGTGATTGAATATTCAGAGGCAGCGTTCTTTGTTTACGGAGCATTGCCCACCTATGCGGCACATGGAGCTGATGCTGTCAGTATTGGTTTCATCGCACGCTTTCTGGTCTGCAACAGAGCTCATAAAATAACCACTAACTCGAGAGAATATCCATTTAAGTAGTCTTAAGTTTCACTGATAAACAGAGCAAATATGGTACAATTCTTTTCTCTGATATATGCTCAATATTCCAAGGACTGATTTACATGCTGCTTCTCGGTGACTGTATCCAGTTGTAACACAAGATACCTGTTAGCATGTGACAGTGACTGCACTCCCACACTCCCTGGCATCGAACAGTGTGGAAAGTCCAACAGTGTGATAGGTTAAAGACGTTTGCCAAGACCTAGGGCTGATTTCTTCCGGAGCAAAATATGTGTTATAAACGTTGTAACTAGTTCTTTCTCAGCAATAGTCTGATGTGTATCAATTTGTAAATTCATTTCACATGAAATACAATTATGAATGATATCTTGGTAGCTCTAGTCTTTTCATTCCTTCTAGAAACAAAATCCAATAACTTCATTCAGGGAAGTATTACCACATACTTGTTCTAGAAAGATTATCTTGATTCACTAGGGAGCTGTCTTAAGCTTGAAAAACTGGTTAAATTTTCAACGGCAACATTTTAAAAAGACAAAGTATTAGATATAAGGAATGAGTTGATCCATTCTCTAATCTAACAAAAGCCCGTTTTAGATATTCAACATTGTATTCATAGTCAAGCTTTTCTTTTTCATCTATTTCTGGGAAATCCTCTCATTTGAAGGTTTTCCTTGTCCCAGTGGAGTCCTGTTAACTTTTTTTATATTTCACATTATTTTGAGTTTTAGTATTTATTATAATTTTCTTTCTAATTTTATCTTTAACTGCACCAGTTTTGCTCCTTTGGTCTATTTTTAAATGAGAGATCAGATAAATCAAAATACTAAAAATAAAAAATGTTAACTGAAAATATAAATTCAAAGGGCACAAAAATAAATTGCACCCTGTTAACTAAATCTTAGCTCAGCAAAAGTGTGCAGCAGAGTGTATGGCATGCATGCAAAGCTTTTATGAATTATAGTTAAATAATTACATTAAAAGAATTTGATAAGATATCAAGGAAAACCATGATTGATCTGATTTTGAAAGTTAGTATGGTGGATGTGAACAAAATCTTTCTTCAAGGCTTTTCCTCTGAAGCCATCAAAGGACCATGGGAGACCTGACGACATTGGTGGACCAGAAGGGGTATGAAGACCAAGCCAGAACTACTCTTTGGACTCTTTTCAAACTTTTTAAGCTCAGAACATCAGTCTTAAAGAATTAACTGTGACCTTTGGTTGGAATTCTTCAGGTGTTAAAGGGCTTCAGCCAGGCAGGGCAGATTTCTTTTTCTAGAAGCCAGAATACTACCCTTTCCCTTTCAGCTAAAGTTCTGGCTCTGCATCATATGGGAGGCCTGTCCTCTTCTCTCTCTCGGGGCCTCTCACAGGTTTTCTGGCTAGTTCCAGGGCCCTCATCATTGTACTCCTCTCCAGAACCTGTTGGCAGGGTCAAGGGTACGTGCTTAGCCCCTAGCCACCATCTGGCAATTCAACCTGTCTTTATAATTTCGCTCTCTCTTTGGAAACTAAACTAAAGAAAAACAAAGGGGAAAAACCTTCGTACATGATCCTTGCTTTTAGCCTACTTTTTCACTTCTCTGTTTGTATTCACTTTAACTTTCTTAAGGGGTGGCTTTCACTCTGTTTCTCTACTTGTACAATACGAGTTCTCTCCTTGAATGCCTTTGATGGGGTTTCATCCCATGCTTTTATTAAAACTACTCCATCGAATGTCATCAAATGTCTTCAACACCGAATCTAACAGCTTCTCTTTAATTCTCATGCTTCTTTCTTCATCAACACATTTGTTATTCTTGGTCACCTTCTGCTGGTTGATATTATTCTCATTTAGCTTCTCATTTAGCTATAGTGATGTTCGATGACCCTCAATCTCTAATCATTTCTCCATTTTTTTGTGGGTTCCTTAGTCCTCCTTTCCCTATACTTACTTATGGATAATCTCCCCCTATGATGTATTTTTTCTCATTTCCTATGTGGAATACATGGAAAATTATTTAAACAATTCCTCTAAAATTTATTATCCATAAAATATTAGCTTCTTATCCTATTCTCTTATTTCTAAGAATGGAAAGAATGCATAGAAACTTTTCTTTTTCCCAGTGCAGAAGTGAAATCTGTGGCAATGCATCACCACACAATGAATGTCAAAAATGATCAAGGAGAAACTAACACTTTTTGAACAACAAAAGCAACAGAAACAAAACCAAGTTATTCACAGAAAGGATCAATACTACGGAATAGCAACTAGTATTCTGGAAAGAGATTTAGAGTTAAGGTAGATTATTCCTTGATCACACTGAGTCATTAAAGTGTAAGCTATTAGAAGCAGAGACTGTATCTTATTCATCTTTCATCATCCATAGCGACGGGCACAAAGTTTTACACATAATACGATCTCTACCAATGTCTGCTAAATTGAATGGGAGACTTCCAGCAACAATGGCCAAAAAAAAAAAAAAAAAAAAAAAAATGCAGGATGAACTATGACAACAACATTTTACTTGCCCTCATCACAAGCCTAAGATTTTTTCTGAAAAATATTTTGTGTGAGATTGTTATGCTACAGTTGATGAAATATTATATGTAAGACAGGGATATCAAATATTGTCGAGATAGTTGATAACAGCTCACAAAAGGCTGCCTGATTTTCCTTCGTAGCTCACATGCTAGACAGCCCACCCTTATAGTACTCACATAGGAGCCAATAAACGGTAGCATTCCAATAGAACCGTATGAAAATATTCTTCTCCTTTGTTTTGGAAAAAGGACAAGAGAAGGGCATTATTATCACAAAGAGAAATGAGAGGTTGGAGAGTATAAAGTGACACTTGGTCAGCTAAAGGGGAAAGAAAGAAGCATTCCATCCACCAAAGTCAGGAGCCCCGAATTATGTATGAGATGCGATGCTGACTCTAAACTGTAGAGCAGTTTGCACTAGTGATTTACAGCAGTACTTTATTTGATTTTATTTTGCTAACCCAACACTGAAGTGTCTTAATGCTTTAGGTGGGTACAAAAGGGGCCTTGAAAGGTTTCTGAGATCATCAAACCCATCTGGAAGATCAGAGCCAGAAGAGAGAGAAACACTCACACCTGCCCCACAGGAGTTTCGCCTGTTGATCAAAGGGGCCAGTGAATATCAGTGGCAGGGCCTGAGGGGAAGTATCTCCTGATGATTTACTGTGCCTTACAGTCAGGGCAGCGAGAGCTACTGTCTGAAAGCTGCATCACTAAGCCAAGATGTGAAGGGAGAAATCCACAACACACAGTACTCAGAGCAAACAGACCTCCCAGTCATCAATAGCTCTGTTTGATACCAACTTCAGACATTATATATTTCTTGCTTCAGAAGTTTCAGCAAAGATTTACAGGAAACGGATCACCCATTCTTGGGTTCCTCCTGTGTAACAGGTACATCTCAGCTCTAGATCCCATGAATCCTCCAAGAAAGGGAGAGAGGGAGAGAGAGAGAGAGAGAGGCCATCCCAACCTACCAAGCCTTCCACTAATGACCTTTCTGCAGATACAAGGAAAATGGGGTTGGAGGATAGTAATACTTGAATTTGATTGAATATTTCTTCCAAATGAACTTGAGATTTTCAAATACATTAGTCTACAAATCACCAGACTATGTTGAACACACTGAAAGGAAATGAGGTACTGTTGTTTAGCAACTTTTAAGTTTACTACCCTCCCCATTACTAACTCCTAAGGGGTGAGTGCCCAGTAAAGCCAACAGAGGTATTAGATAAAAGGAGTCCATGTGTGTAGACTGCTGAATTGAGACTATCAATTGAATCTACTACATATTTAACAGAATTACAGAATATTTGGGGAAGAATAAATGTTTTAGACCATAAAAGCTATGTATAAGAAGAATAAACAGAAAGAGGATAACTATTTGATTGGGAGTGAATATATAGGCTAAAATGATTTATTCATTAAATCCTGGTATTGCAAAAGTAGGGGACATCCCTAAGTTTAAAAGAAATTGCGGGGGGGAAGAAAGGAAAATTTTTTATTTAAAATATGTAGAATTTGACTAGATCATAAATCATAAAAAAAACAGGGTGAGTAAATTAATGGACAGGACATCCAAAATGGATGAATAAGTGAAAGTGATATATTTAGAGGGTTAACTTAGCCTTTTAACACTGCTACAAATTATCCCTTGATCTCACTGTGAAAGAAAAATAGTAGATTATATGGATTATAAGTATGATCCCACATAGTAGTTTTTCCCTCCTTGACAAATAGCCTAATCCTTATTTCTACTCTTTTGAATGGAGTGCAGCCCAGTGATGCTTTAGGTTACAATATTTCTGCATGAGGAAAAACCCTACATGTGTTGGTATAATTTCATAGATACGGTTTGGACTTTTGTTATGGAAAATAACCACAGTCACATCATACCTTCATTCTGTGCCAAATCGATGATAGTGTTGTCTCAAAAATATGTTGACATAACAGGAAACAAAATATCAGGAAGACTTCAGCCTGTTAAGACAACTCATTTCAACTAATGAAATAAAATTGATTTGATGCAAAAGTACATCTTGTTTTCAAGCATGAGATATATTTATATATTTCCAAAACAGCTACATTTAATTAGCAATAATTTATATGAGGTCTCATGTTCTTCCAATTTTTTAAACTTACACTCCCATGAAGAGTTTCAATGACTTGAATGTAGGGATTACTTTGTATTTCATATATCAGAAATACTTCAACAATTACTTATACATATTTCTTTTTAGGTATATAATTGTTTATGTGTAGTATTGAAATCTTTCATAGACTTTGCCAACAAACTACTTTTTAATATAATGTATGTTTTGAGTAAGGATGACACAGCATTGGTTCTCAAACATTAGTATGGATCAGAAATGACCTGGAAGGCTTACTAAAACAGATTACAGGGCAAGTTCAATAGACCTGTGGAGGGCCCTGAGAATGTGCATTGCTAACAGATTTCCAGGTGACACGGATGCTGCTGGTCCAGGGACCTCACGTTGAAAGGACCCATACAAAGAGAAATCAAGTTGTTTATAAAAATTATGGGAATTACTTCCAAATTACAAGTAACTGTAAGAAAATTATCCACCAACAGGTCACTGGGAGAGCCTTTTCCAGAAGCATGGAGTGACACTTTGTCTTCAGGAACAGGTGTTATTTTATTTTATTTTTTCTTGCCGTGGCTTGTGGGATCATAGTTCCCTGACCAGGGATTGAAGCTGTGCCCTTGGTAGTGAAAGCTCAGAGTCCTAACCACTGGACCACCAGGGAATGTCCAGGAAAAGAAGGATGGTGGGAAGCCTGGGTGAAGAAAAGAAGATGAACACAAGAACCAGATTCAAATTACCTGTACTCTTTGAACCCTATTAGGTGAAGCCAGAGTGAGGCCTTCACATAATGACATTGAACTGCTTGTTTCTAAAAGGAAGACCAATAGAAAGATTAAAGAAAAAATTCCTGTTTCCTACGGGTTCTTGGTGCTCTGGCCGGGTGTAAGGCCTATGCCTCTGAGGTGGGAGAGCCGAGTTCAGGACATTGGTCCACCAGAGACCTTCTGACTCCATGTAATATCAAACGGGGAAAGCTCTCCCAGAGATCTCCACTTCAACACTAAGACCCAGCTCCACTCAACGACCAGCAAGCTACAGTGCTGGACACCCTATGCCAAACAACTAGCAAGACAGGAACACAACCCCAACCATTAGCAGAGAGGCTGCCTAAAATCATAATAAGGTCACAGACACCCCAAAACACACCACCGGATGTGGTCCAGCCCACCAGAAAGAAAAGAATCAGCCTCATCCACCAGAATACAAGCAATAATACCCTCCACCAGGAAACCTACACAACACACTGAACCAACCTTAGCCACTGGGGGCAGACACCAAAAGCAACTGGAACTACGAACCTGCAGCCTGTGAAAAGGAGACCCCAAACACAGAAAGTTAAGCAAAATGAGAAGGCAGAGAAACACAGCAGATGTAGGAGCAAAGTAAAAACCCACCAGACAAAACAAATGAAGAGGAAATAGGCAGTCTACCTGAAAAAGTATTCAGACTAATGATAGTAAAGATGATCCAAAATCTTGGAAACAGAATGGAGAAAATGCAAGAATCGTTTGACAAGGACCTAGAAGAACTGAACAGCAAACAAACAATGATGAACAACAAAATAAATCAAATTAAAAATTCTCTAGAAGGAATCAATAGCAGAATCACTGAGGCAGAAGAACGGATAAGTGACCTGGAAGATAAAATAGGGGAAATAACTACTGCAGAGCAGAATAAAGAAAAAAGAATGAAAAGAATTGAGGACAGCCTCAGAGCCCTCTGAGACAACATTAAATGCACCAACATTTGAATAATATGGGTCTCAGAAGAAAAAGAGAAAAAGAAAGGGACTGACAAAATATTTGAAGAGATTATAGTTGAAAACTTCCTTAATATGGGAAAGGAAATAATCAAGTCCAGGAAGCACAGAGAGTCCCATACAGGATAAATCCAAGAAGAAACATGCCAAGACACATATTAATCAAACAAGCAAAAATTAAATACGAAGAAAAAATATTCAAAGCAGCAAGGGAAAAACAACAAGTAACATACAAGGGAATCCCCATAAGGTTAACAGCTGATCTTTCAGCAGAAACTCTGCAAGCCAGAAGGGAGTGGCAGGACATATTTAAAGTGGTGAAAGGGAAAACTCTACAACCAAGATTATTCTGCCCAGCAAGGATCTCATTCAGATTCGATGGAGAAATCAAAAGCTTTACAGACAAGCAAAAGCTAAGAGAATTCAGCACCACGAAACCAGCTTTACAACAAATGCTAAAGAAACTTCTCTAGGCAGGAAACACAAGAGAAGGAAAAGACCTACAATAACAATCCCAAAACAATTAAGAAAATGGTAATAGGAACATACATATCGATAATTACCCTAAATGTAAATGGATTAAATGCTCCAACCAAAAGACAGAGACTGGCTGAATGGATACAAAAAAGACATAGACTGGCTGAAGGGATACAAAAATAAAACCTGTATATATACTGTCTACTAGAGACCCACTTCAGACCTAGGGACACATACAGACTGAAAGTGAGGGGATGGAAAAAGATATTCCATATATATGGAAATCAAAAGAAAGCTGGAGTAGCAATTCTCATATCAGACAAAATCGACCTAAAAATAAAGACTATTACAAGAAACAAAGAAGGACACTACATAATGATCAAGGGATCAATCCACGAAGAAGATATAACAATTGTAAATATTTATGCACCCAACATAGGAGCACCTCAATACATAAGGCAAATGCTAACAGCCGTAAAAGGGGAAATTGACAGTAACACAATCATAGTAGGGGACTTTAACACCCCACCTTCACCAATGGACAGATCATCCAAAATGAAAGTAAAAAAGGAAACACAAGCTTTAAATGACACATTAAACAAGATGGACTTAATTGATATTTATAGGACGTTCCATCCAAAAACAACAGAATACACTTTCTTCTCAAGTGCTCACAGAACATTCTCCAGGATAGACCATATCTTGGGTCACAAATCAAGCCTTGGTAAATTTAAGAAAATTGAAATCATATCAAGTATCTTTTCCAGCCACAACGCTATGAGACTAGATATCAATTACAGGAAAATATTGGTAAAAAATAAAAATACATGCAGACTAAACAATACACTACTTAATAACCAAGAGATCACTGAAGAAGTCAAAGAGGAAATAAAAAAATAACTAGAAACAAATGACAATGAAAACGCGATGGCCCAAAACCAATGGGATGCAGCAAAAGCAGTTCTAAGAGGGAAGTTTATAGCAATACAATCCTACCTCAAGAAACAAGAAACATCTCAAATAAACAACCTAACCTTACATCTAAAGCAATTACAGAAAGAACAAAAAAACCCCAAAGTTGAGTTGAAGGAAAGAAATCATAAAGATCAGATCAGGAATACATGAAAAAGAAATGAAGGAAACAATAGCAAAGATCAATAAAACTAAAAGCTGGTTCTTTGAGAAAATAAGCAAACGTGATAAACCATTAGCCAGACTCATCAAGGAACAAAGGGAGAAGACTCAAATCAGTAGAATTAGAAATGAAACAGGAGAAGTAACAACTGACACTGCAGAAATACAAAGGATCATGAGAGACTACTATAAGCAGCTATATGTCAATGAAATGGACAACCTGGAAGAAATGGACACATTCTTAGAAAAACACAACTTTCTGAGACTGAACCAGGAAGAAATAGAAAATATGAACAGACCAATCACAAGCACTCAAATTGAGACTGTGATTTAAAAACTTCCAACAAACAAAAGCCCAGGACCAGATGGCTTCACAGGCAAATTCTATCAAACATACAAAGAAGAGCTAACACCTATCCTTCTTAAACTGTTCCAAAAAACAGCAGAGTGAGGAACACTCCCAAACTCGTTCTACGAGGCGACCATCACCCTGATACCAAAACCAGACAAAGATGTCACAAAAAAAGGAAGCTACAGGCTAATATCACTGATGAACATAGATGCAAAAATCCTCAACCAGATACTAGCAAACAGAATCCAACAGCACATTAAAAGGATCATACACCATGATCAAGTGGGGTTTATCCCAGGAATGCAAGGATTCTTCAACACACGCAAATCAATCAATGTGATACACCATATTAACAAACTGAAGGTGAAAAACCATATGGTCATCTCAATAGATGCAGAGAAAGCTTTCGACCAAATTCAACACCCATTTATGATAAAAGCGCTCCAGGAACTGGGCATAGAGGGAACTTACCTCAACATAATAAAGGCCATATATGACAAACCCACAGCCAACATCGTTCTCAATGGTGAAAAACTGAAAGCATTTCCACTAAGATCAGGAACAAGACAAGGTTGCCCACTCTCACCACTATTATTCAACATAGTTTTGGAAGTTTTAGCCACAGCAATCAGAGAAGAAAAAGAAATAACAGGAATCCAAATCAGAAAAGAAGAAGTAAAACTGTCACTGTTTGCAGATGACATGATACTATACATAGAGAATCCTAAAGATGCTACCAGAAAACTACTAGAACTAATCAATGAATTTGGTAAAATAGTAGGATATAAAATTAATGCACAGAAATCTCTTTCATTTCTATATACTAATGATGAAAAATTTGAAAGAGAAATTAAGGAAACACTCCCATTTACCATTGCAAAAAAAAGAATAAAATAGCTAGGAATAAGCCTACCTAAAGAGACAAAAGACCCGTATGTAGAAAACTATAAGACACTGATGAAAGAAATCAAAAATGATACAAAAAGATGTAGAGATATACCATATTCTTGGGTTGGAAGAATCAACATTGTGAAAATGACTCTGCTACCCAAAGCAATCTACAGATTCAGTGCAATCCCTATCAAAATACCAATGGCATTTTTCACAGAACTAGAACAAAAAATTTCACAATTTGTATGGAAACAGAAAAGACCCAGAATAGCCAAAGCAATCCTGAGAAAGAAAAAAGGAGCTGGAGGAATCAGGCTCCCTGACTTCAGACTATACTACAAAGCTACAGTAATCCAGACAGTATGGTACGGGCACAAAAACAGAAATACAGATCAATGGAACAGGATAGAAAGCCCAGAGATAAACCCATGCACATATGGTCACCTTATCTTTGATAAAGGAGGCAAGAATATACAATGGAGAAAAGACAGCCACTTCAATAAGTGGTTCTGGGAAAACTGGACAGCTACATGTAAAAGAATGAAATAAGAACACTCCCTAACACCATCCCCAAAAATAAACTCAAAATGGATTAAAGACATAAATGTAAGGCCAGACACTATAAAACTCTTAGAGGAAAACATAGGCAGAATACTCTATGACATACATCACACCAAGATCCTTTTCGACCCACCTCCTAGAGAAATGGAAATAAAAACAAAAATAAACAAATGGGACGTAATGAAACTTAAAACCCTTTGCACAGAAAAGGAAACCATAAACAAGACAAAAAGATGACCCTCAGAATGGGAGAAAATATTTGCAAATGAAGCAACTGAGAAAGGATTAATCTCCAAAATTTACAAACAGCTCATGCAGCTCAATATCAAAAAAACAAACAACCCAATCCAAAAATGGGCAGATGACCTAAAAGGACACTTCTACAAAGAAGATATACACATTACCAACAAACACATGAAAGGATGCTCAACATCACCAATCATTAGAGAAATGCAAATCAAAATTACAATGAGGTATCACCTCACAACCAGTCAGAATGGCCATCATTAAATATCTACGAACAACAAATATTGGTGAGGGTGTGGAGAAAAGGGAATCCTCTTGCACTGTTGGTGGGAATGTAAATTGATACAGCCACTATGGAGAACAGTATGGAGGTTCCTTAAAAAACCAAAAATAGAACTACCATATGACCCAGCATTCCCACTACTGGGCATCTTAGAAAACCATAATTGAAAAAGAGTCATGTACCCCAATGTTCATTGCAGCTCTACTTACAATAGCCAGGACATGAAAGCAAGCTAAGTGTCCATCCACAGATGAATGGATAAAGAAGATATGGCACATATACACAATGGAATATTACTCAGCCATATAAAGAAATGAAATTGAGTTATTTGCAGTGAGGTGGATGGACCTAGAATCTGTCATACAGAGTGAAGTAAGTCAGAAAGAGAAAAACAAACACTGTATGCTAACACATATATATGGAATCTTAAAAAAAAAAAACAAAAACAACTGTTTATGAAGAACCTAGGGGCAGGACAGGAAAAAAGATACAGATGTAGAGAATGGACTTGAGGACACAGGGAGGGGGAAGGGTAAGCTGGGACGATGTGAGAGAGTGGCATGGACATATATACACTACCAAATGTAAAATAGATAGCTAGTGGGAAGCAGCCACAAAGCACAGTGAGATCAGCTCCGTGTTTCGTGACCACCTAGAGCGGTGGGATAGTAAGGGTGGGAGGGAGATGCAAGAGGGAGGAGATATGGGGACATATGTATATGTATAGCTGATTCACTTTGTTATAAAGCCGAAACTAACACACCATTGTAAAGCAATTATACTCCAATAAAGATGTTTAAAAAAATAATGAAAAAAGTGATCCACCAACGTCCACGTTATAATGGACTTTTCCCATAATTACTAATGCAAAGTAGTTTTGTTTATATTATTAACCTTCTGAGTAATTAACAAACTGAAAATCCATAAGTATGCTGGCTGCCAAAGAATCTCTCTGTACTTAATTTCATTTTGGCTTTAAAAGTATTTTATTTGAAATAAAATATAAAAGCGGCAGTAAAATTTTCTAACTGTAAAAACACACGGACATGTCCTTATGCCACTGTAATATTTTGAAGCAAGATAACTGTGTAATGAAAAGACCTAAGTACTCTGCTACCTAAGATATTTCAAACTAAGTATCAGAATACAGTTCAGTGAACAAATTGCTAGTGAACAGATGACAGGTAGAGTTTTATTACAGCTTTTGGTAACAAATATTAAGATATTTCCTGCTTTATTAAAACCTAGTTTCTTATTGTGAATATCTAAGTATCTCAACTTATTTCTTTATAGTACTTATGGATGAGCTCCAAATACATTCTTTATTCTCTAATTTTGCACTGCTCAAATGCTTAATTTTGTGGGAAAAAGGACGGCAGAACTGAACAATGGCACAAAACAAAACAAAAAACAAAATGTAAAACACAGTTCTATAGGCTTATGCCCCAACATTTTCACATAAATATCGCAATGAGTATATTCAATAATTTGCTCCTTAATTTATGTCATTTTTTATTACCTGTAAAATTTATATTCTATTTGACATATATATATATGCATAAATATAAAATATATAAATATATACACACACACATATATATGTGAGAGCTATAGCTGATGTAGCTTATAAATCAGAAAACTAAATCTTTATTAAAGTCTTTTACATGGTTAAGAATTCTACAAAATTTCTGTTGGACTCAATTGAGATTTCTAATTATAAGTTCCTTATTTTTGACTTTTGGCATTTTCTAGTAGCACTGAAATTAATGTCCTAGCATGAGCAGCAGGCTACACTTGAGTGCAATCAGGGCACCGAGGCAGGTGTCAGCCAGGCCACCTTGGCAATCAGTTTTCTTGGCGCAGACAATCTCAAAATCACTCTGACATTCCCACACCATGCTTTATTCTTCCATTGACCTCTATGTCAGACCTCTCCCGAAGAATTATAATCAAGAAATTATTATTGTTGCTTTTCTTTGTAACTTGCATACTTACAATCAGGAGGCATCTTTTCCATAAATACCGTGTAATATTCTTTTAGAAGTTCAAAATTTTCCTGATTAATACTTTCTTGCAAAGAGACATCTCCAAACCTAAACAGAGAAAAAAGAGAATAGTTATGGGTTATAAAATAGCACCCGAAAGTTACTTTTTGTAATCTTTCTTTTTTAAATAGGTGGCAATAGTTTTGTAAGGAAGGAGTCTCTGTTTTCTAAGCAACATTGCGCAAAGGTGATTTCAACTATATTCCAGTCTCCACTGGCCCTGACTCCACCAAACCCTATTGACACACCAAAATATTCTCACAGTCATCAAATGTGAACCTGAATGAAATATGAAATCTAAAACACCAACCCCGTGCCTCTGCATAATTGATACTCAGTTAATGTTAGTCTCCCTACCTCTGCAGGGCTATATCTCTAAAGACCTAAAAACTCTTCCTTCTCTCTTTTTATCCCTCCTATATTCCTCTTCACCAATGACAGCTTGAGGAGAGGTCCAGAAGACCAGGACTCAACATTGGGCTGCATACAGTCTTAAACACACTGTCAACTGCTGTAGGCACATTAGTGTACTCCAGTCTCCCAGGGACTGATTCACTTCTGTGGCCCTTTCTTTCTGCCCACACCATGAAGGATGCCAGCCTCTGTACTGGTGCTCTTCTGCCACCTTCTTCAGGCAAAACTTTCTACCTGTATATCACTGACCTTGTGTTTTCTTTAAGCCCTTCTCAGGTTTAAACTTAAAATCCTCTTGTCTCTCTATAAAAGGATGCCATGCAAATGGCTTCCAATATGTATCCTCATCCAAACGGCTTCCAATATGCATCCTCATCCAAATATCTCCATTCAAATCTGTATTTCTAGATGTCAACTGAAAATTTCAAAGTGAATTAACCCACACCACTTCAAATGTAACCTAACCAAAAACTGAAACCACCTCCTCCTTTTGTTTAGAAGTAGGCGTGTTTCTAATATTCTGACATTAATCCAGGTTCAAAATCTAGGCACCCTTTTGGATTTCCTCAGTTTTCCGCACTCCATCCACTATTCACTGATATATTCACATTTCTGGTATCCTTTCCTTCTTTTTCTTTACCACCATCATTTTAGGTATATTAGTAATATTCAGTCTCGACTGGATATAAAGCCTCCCAAATACGATAAGTGCTATGCCTCCAGGCTCCTTCCCTTCCAATGTATCCCTTACATCATGGTTAGATCATTCATTCATTCAACAAATATTTATTTAACATCAGCCATGTGCCAGATGCTGCATGGGCAATGAATGAAATGTTGGAGAAGTTAGTCTACCACCCATTTCACCATACCCGCTCACTAAACTTCACTGCATCTCCTCTCTGTGTAAGAACAAAGTCCAGTCTCTTTAGTTTAGCATCTAATGTCTCCACAAAGGCCTCCGAAATCCTTTGTTTGTGGGAATGGAATTACACCCTTCTACTTTACCAGCAGGATTTTGATGCCTTTGGGACTTTTCACATGCTATTCCTCCTCTGACTAGGAAGACTTACCTTCCTTATCAGCTTGATTAATTCTGATTTGTCCTTCAAAGCCCTGTGGAAGGTGCATGTATACTATGAAACCTTCCTGATGAAATGTTCTCCCAACTGTGAATCACTTTCTTTCCTCCATGAGGAGGAAGGGTAAGCTGGGACGATGTGAGAGAGTGGCATGGACATATATACACTGCTAAATGTACACTGCTAAATGTTTTTTTGATTCCATTTTTCAGCATGGCCTCCTTCCTTCCTTTTCCTACATCTTTGCTTATTGTATGAGTCAAACTGTAGTGTATCATTTGTTGAACTGTCTTCCTTACTGGATGGTAGGTCCTTTCAGGATGGGGATCATGTCAGTTCTTCTTGTTACACTGCCTGCTTCCTGTGTCCCACAGCTTGGCAGAGTAATGCCTGGTGCAGACTCAATGTTCAATAACTTTACTGAGTTAAACTTGGAGGACAGGAATATGAACCCAGGAAAATCTACAGGAGAGTTAGCCTGAACTCTGAAATACACTCTTCTACCTTTTTCAGACATTATAAACACCTGGTATTTAAAAAATGTTATCCTTGCTGGAGTAATACTAGTGTTACAGACTAAATGTTTGTGTCCCCCCAAAGATCATATGTTGAAGCCCTAACCCCCAGTGTGGCTGTGTTTGAAGATGGAACCTCTGAAGAAGTCATTAAGATTATGAGGGTGGGGCCCTGAACCAGTAGGATTAGTGTCCTTGTGAAAAGAGTCATCAAAGAGCTGGTTCTCTCTACACACACAAAGAAGAGGTCATGTGAGCACACAGCAAGAAAGCTGAAGACAATTCTCACCAGAAACCAAATTGGCCAGAACCTGGGACTTCTCAGCCTCTAAAAATGTGACAAATAAATTTCTGTTGTTTAAGCCACACAACCTGTGGTAGTTTGTTATGGTGGCCCAAGAAGATTAATTAGTACTTACTTATTTAAAAATGGATATACATTACAAAAGTTTGGGCTATGGGTACATATATAGTAACATATTATATCTGGATTACATAGCATACCTAACATGTGAATGTTGATGGATAAAGCTCAAAATTCAGAAGCAGAAAAATAAAGCTCAGAGAACAAAGTGATTTGCTCAAAATAGTAGTTGGTTGATACCTGAGGGCCAGCCTTCCTGCTTCCCTTTGTGTTTCTCTCTATTTTGCAGTTGTGTCTCCTTTTCAAATCCTATGTATCTTAAACAGCATCCAGGTATGAAAAATACATTTTTTTTTTTTTTTTTTTTTTGCGGTACGCGGGCCTCTCACTGTTGTGGCCTCTCCCGTTGCGGAGCACAGGCTCTGGACGCGCAGGCTCAGTGGCCATGGCTCATGGGCCCAGCCGCTCCGCGGCATGTGGGATCTTCCTGGACCGGGGCACGAACCCATGTCCCCTGCATCTGCAGGCAGACTCTCAACCACTGCGCCACCAGGGAAGCCCAAAAAAATACATTTTTATAGGCAAGACAGATGAGAGAGAAGGGGAGGGGCATTTAAAAAAAAATAAAGTGACTAACATCTAAAATAGTAACAATGACATGTAAATTAACCTAATCTAGAAGGCTTGAAACTACAATGCTAACTATTGAAAAGTCTGTAAATGGAGAGTCTCACATTTCTCTCAGGACTGTACTCACAGGCCTTAACTGAGTAAATTAAACTCCAAACACTCTGTACTCTAGTGTACCAAAGAAGAGACAATTAATTTAGAGTGCTGTTTTTCCCCCCAATTGTTCATTAATATCATTTACCTCCCAAATTGTATAATTTATGTTCATAAATATCATTCTCCTCAATCTGTGAACTTGCTGTGAGACAACATATAAAGATAACTGGAATATAATCTGATCTTACATAATTATTTGCAAAAGTGCTTAATTACTGAAGAATCAACTTTTTGTACAATACAGTGAAAAAAATTATATTCTGATTTAAGCATACTATAAGACAAGAGACTAATAGCTTCCACACAGTTTGAGATTAAACATGCAATACAAAACTGGCATGGAATTTTGTAACTGGTAAGTGAGAATTATGAAAATCTATGTTGTCCAGAAAATCTTTTGGATGAACGGGAGAGACAGAGAAATCATTGAAAATAGTAGCTAAAAACAGGCACCTTCACCATCATTGAAATTCAAGATGGCTATAAATGTAGTGGTAGTTTTAGTTTAGTAAAAAACATTAATAAAGGATTAAAACATACTTATTAAGTCATGGCAAAGAATATGCCAGCTACTTATGGGGGAAGGAAACATTTAGAGGGTGAATTATTGACAAGGAAGCATTTTAAAATACTCTTCAAAAGTTTTGTTTTGGGGGAAATTTTCCAGCTAGGCTTTACAGCAAGACACTGACTTCTAAGCTTCCCTGGTGGCGCAGTGGTTGAGAGTCCGCCTGCCGATGCAGGGGACACGGGTTTGTGCCCCGGTCCGGGAAGATCCCATATACCGCAGAGTGGCTGGGCCTGTGAGCCATGGCTGCTGAGCCTGTGCGTCTGGAGCCTGTGCTCCGCAACGGGAGAGGCCACAACAGTGAGAGGCCTGCGTACCACAAAAAAAAAAAAAAAGAAAAAAAGACACTAACTTCTTTCTCTGAGAAGTTTTAGAGAATCTTTTAAAAATGTGTTCTGTGAATCTTAACTCTTATCCACGTTTTCGATAATCTCTACATGGGAATAATGTAAGATGCAAAAGTAATTCCTTTGCCCAAAGCGTTTTTGACAGTTGCTTATGCGATCACATACAATCATCTGTCATTTAACTGAGAAAATTATTATGAAAAGATGTGTTGTCATCCTCCAATAACAATTATTTTAGTAAATAAATTTTAAAAATTAAAAAAAGTTTTTGAATAAATTTAAAAAATTATTTTAGTAAATAAAACAAAAGGAAGAAATAGTGTGATTTATTAGGTCCAGAAAATTTGGACACAATTAGCAGTTTACAATGTTGAAATACATAGAAGCACAAAAAAATTCTAAAATTTGATACACACATGTAGGTATTTGGAAACATGAAGAAAGTTAATCCATGTGAATATTTTGGTACTGACACCAATATTTTCCTTGTTATTTTGCCATATTTAAATTTGATGTGGGCCAGGAATCCTTAAATATGAATAATTCTACTTGCCATATCAAATAACTTTGTACTGATGAAAAGGAAAATGTTACCCATGAATCTAATTTCTATGTACAGGAACATGTGGAATTATTTAGCATATCCATAACAATTAAACAAAAAAATCAAGTACCAACCTTACATCTGAAGCTTACCTCTCAGCAAGAGTTTGCTGTTCATTGATTCCAACATTAAAAAGTACTGGATACACATGAAGCAATTGTCCTTCTTTAATCTGTAGAGGCAGGGACTCAAACATTCTGCCTGGAAGCTTCACCTCCACCACATAATGTTCACTGGAGAAACAGGAGGGCAAAGAGAAGCAGCCTTGCTTTATTTCATTCAATTTTATGTTACTTTAGATTCATAGGAAAGAAACAATAAAACAGCTGGAATATAGCAGTGATTTAGGTTTCTGGCTTCTATCTGCTTATTTTCTTTTATTAATTCATTTGATAATCATTTCATTCACTTCACTATTAAATTACTTGGCATAAAGAGTCATTTACGTTTATCTCCATTACTCTGAGGTTTTATAGGAAAGGAAGAATATTTAGTGCATCTTTGTATAAAAGGGCCATGTGCATAAGAGCTTCAATATTTGTTTTCTTGATTTAATTATTTAAAAACCCAGTCTCAAGAATAAGAAAAGCAATTTAATGATGGATTTTTTAATATAGTGAAACTAATGAACCAAATCATTTATACATTTTTTAGCATGGCCTAATTGTTATTATTGATGAACTTCCGTTCGTGATGACCTGATGGAAATGTAATGGTTTCATTATTTAAGATGTAACCTTTCAGCTTTCCTGATCATTTTGCAACATTAACATATCACCAGAGCATTTTTTCTTTGGAAATTTCCATTAAACATTACTCCTAATGTTTAGTGTTGAAAATTTAAATTAGGATTCACAAAATAGGGTCAATAAGAATAGCTGCTTGTAGATTCTGAAACTTGATATCTTCTGATCCAGTGTGAATTGATTAAAGAAATGTCAAGTTTCACCTGGAATTTAGGAAAATCCATGTGTTTCCTGAACTATATAGAGTGCTGGTGTTGTAATATGTGTATGGGGTAACGAAGAACAGGAAAATTAGAGAGTCTCTGTGAAAATCTTTTCAGTTTCTCTAGTATAATAATACTGCTACATACTCTGGATACTTGACAGTGAGACTTGTTTCTTACCTCAGCTTTGAACTAGAGAATCTGGAAATACCATCAATCTAGCAAGCAGGGATGTTAGCACTACCCCCAGAGGATGGACACTTTATTTTTCTTTCCTAAATTGCTCTCAGTGTCCTTTACAATAGCCTGGCTAACAGAAGGCTGATGTTTATTTCAAAATTTTCAGGAATATGAGAAGATTCAATGAACCAAGCCTGCATTTAAAGATTTCTCTGAAGGTAAAACATTATACACATTCTTTATGATAACTTTTTTTTTTAATTGAAGTATAGCTGATATACAATGTTGTATTTCAGGTGTACAGCAAAGTGATTATTCTTTTTCAGATTTTTCCATTATAGGTTATTACAAGATACTGAATAGTTCCCTGTGCTATACAGTAGGTCGGTGTTATTTATTTTTTATATAGCAGTGTGTATCTGTTAATTCCATACTCCCAATTTACCCCCCACCCCTTTCCCGTTTGGTAATCGTAAGTTTGTTTTCTATGTCTGTGAGTCTATTTCTGTTTTGTAAATAAGTTCACTTGTATCATTTTTTTTTGATTCCACATATAAGTGATATCATGTGATATTTGTCTTTGTCTCACTTACTTAGTATGATCATTTCTACGTCCATCCATGTTGCTGCAAATAGCATTATTTCATTCTTTTTTATGGCTAATATTCCATTGTATATATGTACCACATCTTCCTTATTCATTCATCTGTCAATGGGCATTTAGGTTGCTTCCATGTCTTGGTTGTTGTAAATAGTGCTGTTATGAACATTGAGGTGCACGTATCTTTTTGAATTAGGGGTTTCATTTTTTTCCAGAGATATGCTCAGGAGTGGGCTTGCTGGATCATATGATAACTCTACTTTTAGTTTTTTAAGGAACCTCCATACTGTTCTTCATAGTGGCTGCACCAATTTATATTCCCACCAACAGTGCAGGAGGGTTCCCTTTTCTCCACACCCTCTCCAGCATTTATTATATGTAGACTTTTTGATGATGGCCATTCTGACTGGTTGTGAGGTGATACCTCATTGCAGTTTTGATCTACGTCTCTCTAATTAGCAATACTGAGCAACTTTTCATGTACCTGTTGGCCATCTGTATGTCTTCTCTGGAGAAATGTCTATTTAGGTCTACTGCCCATTTTTTGATTTTTTTTTTTTTTTGATATTGAGCTGTACGAACTGTATATTTTGGAAATTAATCCCTTCTCAGTTTCATCATTTGCAAATATTTTCTCCCATTCTGTTTGTTGTCTTTTTGTTTTGTTTATGGTTTCCTTTGCTGTGCAAAAGCCTTTAAGTTTAATTAGGTCCCATTTGTATATTTTTGCTTTTGTTTTCATTACTCTAGGGGACGGATCCAAAAAAATTGCAATTTATGTCAACAGTGTTCTGCCCTATGTTTTCCTCTAGGAGTTTTATAGTATCCAGTCTTACATTTATGTCTTTAATCCATTTTGAGTTTATTTTTGTAAACTCAACGAATGTTCTAATTTCATTCGTTTACATGCAGCTGCCCAATTTTCCCAGCACCACTTATTAAACAGACTATCTTTTCTCCATTCTATATTCTTGCCTCCTTTGTAGTAGTTTTAATGACCATAAGTGTGTAGGTTTACTTCTGGACTTTCTATATGATAACATTTTGTCATCTCTATTAAAATATAATTGACATAGGGCTTCCCTGGTGGTGCAGTGGTTGAGAGTCCGCCGGCCGATGCAGGGGACACGGGTTCGTGCCCCGGTCTGGGAAGATCCCACATGCTGCGGAGCGGCTGGGCCCGTGAGCCATGGCCGCCGAGCCTGCGCGTCCGGAACCTGTGCTCCGCAACGGGAGAGGCCACAACAGTGAGAGGCCCGCGTACCGCAAAAAAATAAGAAATAAAAAAATAATAATAATTAAGAAAAATGGTGGTATGTGCCCCTGACATAGGAATATACCTTTTCTAAAATGTTGCTGCTTTTAATACCAAGAATTTAATACCAAGTCATCTCAAGAATTATGACACTATTAACCAAATGATTCCAGCAAAAGTAAAAACATTCAGAGCTTTAGATTAGATAGTAATAAAGAGAAATTTTTTTTCTCATGCCTGCTATTATTTTGAATTTCTCATATTTCATAGGGGAGGCTTACCCTACTTACCTCATTTCAGTACAATTTACAAACATTCATGAGACTTTTATGAGTTTTTCAAGATCTTCCCCTGTCATGTCACCTACATTTATTTTTCACCAAAAAGGAAAAGAGAACAAAAGAAACATTTCGAAACCAAACCTTAATTCTCCTTGGCTCCTTTGTCAGGGGTTAATTAAAAATATCTAACAAAGCTTGGTCTTAGGAAATGAACACCACTTACCGCCTTCCGGTTATAACTGGCAAGACATCATTGGATGTGGCTTCAGTTATTTTAAAAGCGACTTTCTTCAAATCTGAAATACCAACGGCCATGTCCTCCAGCATTCCAATTTCCTCACCTAAACAAGGGCAAAGGAGCCTAGTTACAAACATACTATTTGAAGAAAGTCACTTTGTACTCCACCTCCCTGCTGGAATTTGTTCTAACAGTTTAGTGAATGAGTTTCTGAAGGCAGCGAATCCATTCTCAATACGTTTTCCTGAGTCTGAAGGTTTTCATCAGTGAAACAAGAACCATTTAAATAGACTCCAGCTGTCCACATACCCTTTGAGGGAAGGAAAGAGGAATGCCTTTGCTGGAAGGTTAGAGAGAAGTTTTAATCCTTCTGTGGCACAAAGTATCATGCAGATCTCTTTCCCTTGGCAGGACTGACATTTGATTTCTAGAAATAATAGAGATGGCTGAATTGAAGGTCACTGACCCAAGCTCATGCTAGTTTTATATCTTAATACACTGACAAATAAAACCTAAGAAGGAGGTAATTAAATAAGGTTCTAGATCAGTCCTGCACAACAGAAATATAACGTGAGCCACATATATAATTTTAAATTTCCTTCTTTTTAAAGAGTAAAATTTTAAAAGGTGAAATTAACTTTAATAATCTGTTTTCCTTTAGCCTGATAGTTCCAAAATAACATTTCAGCTGTAAATCAATATACTATGATTAATTATTCATTAATTATTAATATAAAACATTTTTTTCACTAGTCTTTGAAATCTGGTGTGCACGTTGAGTACTTATTGATTTGGACTAGATACATTTCAAGTGCTCAATTGCCACACCAACCTATGTATTGAACAGGGTAGCTCTAGACATTACAGAGTTGGGACTTTAAAAATCCAGTCATTGAAACTAGGTTGGCAAAAGCCTTTATTTAAAAAGCCAGATGGCTGCTCAGGACTCCACTGTGAAATAATCTATAATTCCATTTTCAAAACATAATGAGAAAAAAAAAATGTCATGAAGAACCTAGGGGTAAGACAGGAATAAAGACACAGACCTGCTAGAGAAAGGACTTGAGGATATGGTGAGGGGGAAGGGTAAGCTGTGACAAAGCAAGAGAGAGGCATGGACATATATACACTACCAAATGTAAGGTAGATAGCTAGTGGGAAGCAGCCGCATAGCACAGGGAGATCGGCTCGGTGCTTTGTGACCGCCTGGAGGGGTGGGATAGGGAGGGTGGGAGGGAGGGAGACGCAACAGGGAAGAGATATGGGAACATATGTATATGTACAGCTGATTCACTTTGTTGTGAAGCAGAGGCTAACGCACCATTGTGAAGCAATTATACCCCAATAAAGATGTTAAAAAAATAAAATAAAAAAATAAAATAAATCTTGAAGACTAAAAAAAAGAAAAACATAATGAGAGTAAAAGCACAGTGACAAGGAAAATGAATACAAAGAACTAAAAATTACCTTCTTTCTCTAATGCTTGATGCAAGAAAGGTTTACTATTCATTTTTATATTTAACTGAAGAATCTATGGATCACATATCTTTATGAATAGGAATACTATTTTAACATGGACTAAAGCAATACTTACTATATGTACTTAGCAGTCCTTCATATTGTACTATCAATCCCACCGTGTGAAGCTGCTCAAGGAAGCCAGGGTCATACAAACTTGTGTGCAATTTGATGATAAAACCACAGACCAATCCAGCAAGCTAAAAAAAAAAAAAAAAAAAAAAATCATTGAAGAAATTACTGGGGTCAGCAAACTTTAATTTAAAAATATATGTCTTTGAGACATCACAGACATAATTAGAAATTTTCAAGTATATGTAACAAAATTATAACTATTTATATATCCATTTTGAAATGCGTTGACTGCATTTACTCTAGTATGGCTTGGGGAAGGCAGCATTATGATATGGGAGAGACCATGGACTCGGAATCTGCAAATCCTGTCCCTCCCATTTCTAAGCAGTAAAACCATAAAAAGTTACTTAACACTTCCAAATCTTTCTGTTCTTATTTTTTTGCA
The DNA here is from genome assembly GCF_000442215.2 of Lipotes vexillifer. Taxonomy (NCBI): domain Eukaryota; kingdom Metazoa; phylum Chordata; class Mammalia; order Artiodactyla; family Lipotidae; genus Lipotes; species Lipotes vexillifer. The sequence goes on along the minus strand of NW_006790911.1, from coordinate 1,942,880 downwards.
CACAGAAAATAGAGATAATAGTTCTCATTTCGCAGAGTCGTTGAAAGGACACAACGGAGAAATGTGTATAAGGCAGAGCATAATGCCTGACACTTAGCTCCGTTTGCTACTGGGTCGTGCATGAAATAGGGGGGACAAGAGATATTTTGGGTAAAACATTCCCTTTGTCTGGAAGGTTTAGAAGGAGAGGCTTCTGTCTCTTTCCTTCCACGTGTCTGTCTATAAAACTCAATCATGGTGGTGGAGGCAGGAGGGGAGAAGGAACACAGCCATTGTGATGGAGGCCAACCTTGGTGTCATGGGCTAGGGTTGGGTTGTAGGCAAAGGAGGTGGTCCTGTCAAACTTCCCATTCAAGGCTATGGCCTGGTGAACTTATTTTATAAACACCAAAAAAGAGATCATTATGAAGTCCCGTCCTGGGATTCATGAGGGAGCTGTATAAATAAAGGGTTGCAAACAGATCCCTTTTGCCGGTCCTGGCTGCCATCCACACTGTGCATGGTGTGGAGAGCCCTGGGCATAATATGAGGACAGGACGGGGGATCCTTTCCTTTACAGACTCTCTGCCCTGTGAAACAGCATGGACATTTCAGAGACTTGGCCACCTCTTTGCTGAAATAAATACTTCAGGTCTCAGACACTGTTTCCATTCGGCTTGTATTTATTATGAGTAAGAAAAACTGGGTTCTAAACTTTAAGAAAAGAATCCCTTTAAAAAGAAAACTGCCAAAGGACCTATCGTATAGCACAGGAAACTCTGCTCAAAATTATGTAACAACCTCAATGGGAAAAGAATTTGCAAAATAATAGATATATGTGTATGTATAACTGAATCACTTTGCTGCACACCTGGAACTATCACAACATTGTTAATCAACTATATGCCAATATAAAATAAAAAGATTTAAAAAAAAAGAGAACTGTCATAAAAAGACATCTATCTTCACCAAGGATACTATCTGACAACCCATCACTGTGCTGGGCTCACAAGATCAAGAGGCACCTACTGCTTGGCTGAAGACGACGTCTCTTCTTAGCGTCAGCATCAAACATTGGGGAAGGCTGTAGGCAAGCTCCTGAAGGAGCACGAACGTCAGGGACTGCTTGGCTCGATTCACCACTTCTCCCATGCAGTCCTTCAGGGTAAGGATGAGGGGATACAACTGTTCATACCAGTCCTCTGCGGGGTGGATGGGGCATAAGAACAGTGGGATAGATGAAGGAAGGTCTTGGAAGATAGAACCAATTTGTTTATTTTTTTCAGTGAAGTTCTACACATTATTAAGGAGTCACAAAGATTAGATTTAAAGATCTCTGATTCCAATCTCTCCTCTGAACTCCAGGTGTCTATTACCAGCCACCCACTTGGGTGTATCTAACTCATCTATAGTAGAAGTCTTCTCTTCTCTACTCATCTCTAATCTGTGCATTGCCTGTATCTTAGTGGATGGTGCCACCAAACTCTTCCTGTGCTCGAAACAATTTCTTGGACTTTTTCTACAGTCTCCACGTTTACTGGGTCATTAAATCAGTTCTACCACCATACTAAGCCATCAAACACTCATCTTCCCCCTTGCCCTCTCTCATCATCATTTATCCATCTCCTTCGGACCACTTTCTATTCCGCTCCAGAACTGACCCCTCTTCCTCCAGTCATATTCTACTCGAATCCTTTCTCAACAGAGTTGCTAGAGGAGGATTTCTAATCAGTTTGAATCCCATCACTCACTCTTTCACTTCCTCAACTTAAACTATTTTAAACACACCAAAACATTCAGAACAAAGTCCCAAAGCATGACAGACCCTGCATTATCTGACCTCTGCCTACATGTTCAGTCTCATCTCTCAGAACTTTTTCACTTGAAGCCTTGAGTCCCAGGTGAGCTGAACAACATGGATTTCCCCAAACCTGTTCTCTCTCATCTCAGTGTCTTTGCAAATCCTATCTCCAATCCTGGAGCACATACATATCTTCCTGAAACACTTTATCTTCTCTGCAGACTCAATTCAGGGTTTCTCTCTTCCAGGAAGTCTTCTTGATTTCCCCCTTAATCCCCTCCTCCCCCATCCCTGTTTACTAAAAGTTTGCATCACAGCTCCTTGCTCTTACTGTTCTAGAGCGATCCATGCTGTTCTGCAAGAAAGGGAGCTCACTGAGGGTGAGAAATTTCTGCTTTAATCACTGAATCTCCAGAAGCTAGCATAGCAGATATTCAGTTTTTAATTGAATGAGTAAAGTTGTAATAAATATAACAAAAGTCTTTTAAGATATAAACATGTAAGAGAAAATCAAGTTTTTGACAATATTTGGAATTCGAATAGCTTTCCTTCAAATCAGGATACAAAATTGAAACCATCTGTGCTTTTTGTAGGTCTAGAAATTTAACATGTTTCAATTATATAATTATGACTTTGGCATGTGAAATAGAAACAAGTTATATCCTATTTCAGTTTATTGGTAAATCAAACCCCTGACAAATGTCAAACATTATAAATTCCAGACTGTGTGCTATTCCATTAATACGTAAATAAATTAACAGTAATGGGAAAAATACAAATATCATTTAAAAGAAACAAGCGAATGCTGAAAAATTAATTATGAAACAAGATCTAAAATGGTATGACTGGGCTTCCCTGGTGGCGCAGTGGTTTAGAGTCCACCTGTCGATGCAGGGGACACGGGTTCGTGCCCCGGTACGGGAGGATCCCACATGCCGCGGAGCAGCTGGGCCCGTGAGCCATGGCCGCTGAGCCTGCACATCCGGAGCATGTGCTCCGCAACGGGAGAGGCCACAGTAAGAGGCCCGCGTACCACAGAAAGAAAGAAAAAAATAATAATAAATTAAAAAAATTTTTAAAAATGGTATGACCTTCTCAGTTTACAAAAGTGAATGATGTGAAAGGTCAATAATCAGTTAAAACCTTGGAAGGGTTATAGGTAGTGATGAAAAGAATCATAATCACTATTGTACCATATCTATTGTCACTTACTTATTTTATGTTGTGGTGAAATAGATTAGATGAAATAAACCAAAATGGGCGAAAGGATAATTAATGGCCCCAACTCAATAAAAAGATGTGCTCCTGTTAATACTCCATGTAAATGCTTATGTGATGCTATAATGCAAAATACATTAGGAATATTAGGAATTCTTATTTTAAAATATTGTGGAATTAAGTGTTATTATAGGAATAAAAAAACACTAGAGAAAGGGGAATTCAATAAAGGCCTATTAAATTTGTAATCATTTAATAAAGGAATCACTGTGGGCAGCCTAGGATGAAATATGAACCGTGGTTCAAGTAAAACAGGCATTCCGTGACTATTGATTTTTATGTCATTAGTAGCTGTAAAAAGGGCAAATGGAGGTACATTAGACTTATTTTCAGAATAAAAGGCACATCAGTAGACACCAAGAAGGAATATTCGATATTCCTATTGTTTTCATATTTACATTCTTTTATCTCCCATTCTCTCCTACTCTCTAATTATTGTTCTCAATATGAGTGTGCACACATACACAGAAAACAAATATCTCAATAAATTGACCCAGATGTAGATCTTAAAAGATAACAGACTGAAAACCTATTTTGTTTCGTGCTGAGGTCTGCAGAGGTGAATTTCTACTGAAGAATTCTCCAACATAAAATAAAGCCTGTGCGCAGTAGGTGGCGCTGTTTTACCAGGCTGAAGTAGAACTACTTGGTCACTTACTCCATTCAGGTAACTGATTTATATACTCTTTTATATATTTGCATAGTTCCCAAACAGCAGGTACATGTTGTATGGGCACTTTGCATCCTACTCTCCTGTGTCAAGTGGTCAATAACCTGGACAAAAGTGTAATAGGCTCTTTCTATGAGAAAATGGAAAATTAACTTAATTTTTTTCCCTTGGAAGATACTAAGTGACAGCTCAAATTAAATATAGCTGATGGTTTTCTTGAAGATCTTTAAAAGAGGAATCTTCACAGATTTCTTCATTTGCATCAGGATAATTTCTTAACTCACTTCTAAACCTATCTTCACACTTATCTAACCATTTGACTCAATCAGAAATTACAGTGACATTAAAAAAGAGACAGAGAGATCACCTGATTTCTAGTCCTTCTAGAATAAAACTGAGGACCTGGAAAAATAAATAAATACACTGAAATTCTAAATCTAGGAAGTGTTGTTAGGTATTTGTCTGACACTAGCAATATTCCAGTGTCTCTGTTTATTGTAATTATATATACTTTTTTATGGCTAAAAGTTAAGGAAAATGAAAATATAAGAAAACATTAATGATGAATGAGAAAATTACAAGTTGGTGAGCAAGGTAGAATGGCTTAAAGATATTAATAAGCTTCCTATAAAGAAGCATACTTGAGAAAGCTAAAATTACATTTTTTTTTCCTAGAAAAAAAGCAATTTAAGTTCAGCAGATAAAGGAAAACCTCACTGGCAAATGCAAATTGTGATGGCTTCAGGTTTTGTTCCCTGTTAATATTCACTCAGTGTAAATCTCACGTTCTGAAACAAACACAATGGGGTGTGATAAGCCAAAGAAAGGCCAAAGTAGTCAGTTCATAAACAGCCTTTTTGCTCCAATGAGCATTCCAAATCACTCTCATAAAGGCAAAAGAAATGCTTTAGTTTTCTCTTTAAAAATGTTTTTGGGGGCTTCCCTGGTGGCGCAGCAGTTAAGAATCCGCCTGCCAACGCAAGGGACACGGGTTCAAGCCCTGGTCCGGGAAGATCCCACATGCCGCGGAGCGACTAAGCCCATGCGCCACAACTACTGAGCCTGCACTATAGAGCCTACAAGCCACAACTACTGAAGCCCGCATGCCTAGAGCCCGTGCTCCGCAACAAGAGAAGCCACCGCAATGAGAAGCCCGCGCACAGCAACTAGAGAGAAAGCCCGCGTGCAGCAGCGAAGTCCCAATGCAGCCAAAAATAAATAAATTAAAAAATATATATTTTTTGGGTAACAACAAAAAAAGCTGTAACTCCTGATGGTCCTGAGACCACTGTCATATCCCTCTCAGCTTCCTGTCTCTCCATACTTACAATTTACATGGGGTTTATTTTGTCCTGATGGGAAAACCATTTTCTGGGAGGGATAAAGATGGTGTTCGTTCTGCATTTTCTAGTCCAAGGAGGAAATCTTGAAATGCACACATCCACTCTTCTGAGTTTAGTTTCCTCACGTTTCAACTGAGATTTTACACACACACACACACACACACACACACACACTCCTGATATACCCAAGGACGCAGGGTAGTTAAGGGCTCACCACAATATAGTCACCGCACCTACACCTCTCACAGAAGCTAACTGGCCCAGCAGGCACTTAAGTGCCCACATCGTTGATTCTATCCCCTGGGCTCCTTTTAGTGACAGAGGAAAATATGAAGAGAATGTTTTAGCGTCTCTATAAAAACTTGCTGAAACTCCTTAACCCTGAGACCAAGAAGCAGAGTCTTTCCTCAGGAAAGCATAAAAAGCGTGTGGCTTTGCTGAGCTTTTCCTGAGCTTTGTGAAGTGTGTTGGAAGGCATCCAAGCAGAGCCTGTTTTCCAGCTTCTCTAATGCATTCAAGTGAATTCACTGAAGGATTCAAAGAACGACTGCCGGGCACCCCCCTCGCCTCCTCCACACACCATCTATTTCCTGTACAGGTTGTTCACGTCCTCTGGCTCTTAGGTTGCTCAGGAGGAAAAAAAAAAGAGCCGAATACCAACCAATGGTAGCAGAGCATAATGCTCTCTTTCCAATTTCTGAGCCATTTTCTTCTCAGGTGCTTGGTCTCTTTCTCTCATTTAAGATAATGAACTTCACTTCAAGGAAGCTTGTAGCCATTGTTATTTTTGTTATCACCACTTTTTAGACATGGGGGTGGGGGGAAGGAAAGCTCACAGCTTGCATGCCCATTAAACTTTATGCAAGGAGATAAGAGAAGAAATGAGCCTGGCTCTTAGGATTTGCCTAAATTAAGAAGATGATGAACTGTGAAGTCATTAGAATGGCCTTTAAGGAGGGTGATAAAATTTTCAAGGTTCTGAGAGGAACAGAGACCCATCTGACAGGGTTTTTATAGGATGCCCAAACCTCAGTTAGCACAGAACTGGCAGTGAGTTCAAGGCTGAGGGCTGGGAGTGGGTATATCATATCCCTGCCCATAGAGTCCTTGTTGGTTTTGAAGAGCCTATGTCCTCCGTCAACCCAGAGATGGCTAACTATGTGTCCCTCTGTCTTTTGGGTACAATTTTACAATGTGAACATCAGCACTGAGGGGTCAACTAATAATAAGTCTTCCTCTCCAGATACCTTCTAGCAGGTCTCCTTTGTATACCACACATGGCCAACTTTGGTCACAGGCTCTAGACACCCGGCCATAGGAGGCCTCCAAATATCAGCCGTATCTCTGAGATAGAGGACACAGAAATGAGGCTAATCCAGACAACAGACGAGTAATCAGGGAAAGAAAAGCACCTGCTGAGGCTGGGCTGCCTAGAATGACTTCCTTGGCTACTCAGAATGACCTCCTCCAAGTCTTCCTAACTCCTTGCCCACCTTTACAATCTGGTCCAGGAGTTAAAAAAAAAAAAAACAAACAAACCTGTATTTATCTTTCTTTAAAAAATGCTAACCTGGGCTTCCCTGGTGGTGCAGTGGTTGAGAGTCTGCCTGCTGATGCAAGGGACACGGGTTCGTGCCCCGGTCCGGGAAGATCCCACATGCCGCGGAGCGGCTGGGCCCGTGAGCCATGGCCACTGAGCCTGCGCGTCCGGAGCCCGTGCTCCGCAACGGGAGAGGCCACAACAGTGAGAGGCCCGCGTACCGCAAAGAAATAAAAAATGCTAACCTGTCTTCCTTATATCAATTTCCCCTCTTTTTTTACTGCCATCGTAAGAAATACATTCGTCCTTCAGTATCCATGGAGGATTGGTTCCAGGAACTCTTGCAAATACCAAAAACCAAGGATGCTCAAGTCCCTTCTATAAAATGGCATAGTACCATCATCCCTCCGTATCCGCGGGTTCCACATCTGGGGATTCAACCAACTTGGATGAGGAACCTGCAGAAACAGAGGGCCGACTGTATCCTTATTCATTAGACAAATAGAGCCTCTTCAATGTGAGGTCCTATGGTTGATACTAGTATTAAAACTCATGGCCCCTACCATCAAGGAGCTTAAAATACAGAACCCATAAACTAACTGGAGGAGGTCAGAAGTGGGACTCGAGGGGAGCGGGGAAGGGACTGAGACGACTTTAAGGACGTGGAAAAGGCAGGAATAAAGGGGAAGTAAGTGTTGAGCCTGAAGCCATAGGAAAAACCAATGGAAAACCAGGTGGGCAGTCCCCATGGTAGGCATAGGAAATGGAATAAGTAGGCGTGGGGAGAGAAAATGGAAGGTGCAGAGTATGGGTGAGCAGAGAGCCAAAGCTAAGAAGCAAGGCCAAATCTAGCAATAATGGGTATCAGGTAGGGCAAGGTTAATGATAAGCCTGGGAGGAAGATCACATGTAAATGTTGTACCTTCCTTTGCACCTAGTAGGAGCAGTCTTAAAGGCTCCAAGGGTATTCACACAAAAGACAAACGTGTGGGCTTCCCTGGTGGCGCAGTGGTTGAGAGTCCGCCTGCCGATGCAGGGGACACGGGTTCGCGCCCCGGCCTGGGAAGATCCCACATGCCGCGGAGCGGCTGGGCCCGTGAGCCATGGCCGCTGAGCCTGCGCGTCCGGAGCCTGTGCTCCGCAACGGGAGAGGCCACAGCAGTGAGAGGCCCACGTAACGCAAAAAAAAAAAAAAGACAAACGTGTATCTTCAAATGTTTTCATCGTCGTGTCCAGTGAGCTATGATCCAAGGTAAGTGACTGATCTTGGCACCTTCCAGTTGTATGAGGAATGAGTGGACTGCTCAACTCGACACACTGCTAGGAGAACAAAGGCAACTTTTCTCATGTCAAGGGAACCTTATTTGTTTAAGTCCTGCCAGTCTGAGAACAATGTCATAAAACTTTCCAGTCTTGCTCTTAGAAAAACAGCAAAGGAAATGCATCAACTGATATCCTGCTTAAACTTCTCGTTTCGTAGCACAAAGTTGAAAGCCTTAAGTAAATTCTGCTAAGACAGTTTCCAGGAACTAAATCCATTAATCAAACAAGTTCTGCATTGGTGGCAGCACAAAAGTTTTGAATCAGAGTTTACATTGGACCAGGAAGAGTCACATATTCACATTCCTTGAGCTTATTTTGCCTTTTGGCCTAAAAAAATCTGTAACCTCAGGACTCTGACCTACAAACACGCTGAGCTTTTAAGAATAAGTCCGTAGGTCATAGGTCATTGAGCAACCTAAAATCACCAATACATCTACATCAGACAGCTCTTGTCATTTAAATTTTGTCCAGTATCTAAGACTGAGAAAAGAGGGGTGGTGGATATTGAGTTGATGAAAGCCTGATTAGAGCACAGGCACCCAGAGGGGAAAGGGAGATACGTTATCTACCCTGCAGCGAACTAGGTGAGTGTAGTAGTTCAAGGCCAGTGGAATACAGTGCATCCTTTTAAAAATTATTTCTACAGGGGCTTCCCTGGTGGCGCAGTGGTTGAGAGTCCGCCTGCCCATACAGGGGACACGGGTTTGTGCCCCGGTCCGGGATGATCCTACATGCCGCAGAGTGGCTGGGCCCGTGAGCCATGGCCGCTGAGCCTGCGCATCCGGAGCCTGTGCTCCGCAACGGGAGAGGCCACAACAGTGAGAGGCCCGCCGACCGCCAAAAAAAAAAAAAAAAAAAAAAAAAAATTATTTCTACAAATCCAACAAAGCCTCATGTAAACAGGTTCAACTTATAAGTGGCAAGTAACCAAACATAACATAAACAGTACCATTTCTCACTCTATTCCATAATTATATGCCCCACAGTCCCCACATGGGATATATGAATCTTTTTTCTTTGCCTATCTCAGTTTCTCTGTGGGAGTGAGTGTCATCAGATTTATGAGAACGCTAAATAATATTTCAATTGTAATTATGAATACTTGGCAATTCTTAATTTCTGCATAAGGTACAATTCCATAGTAAACTTTTAAGAGATACTCATGGGATTGATTTTCATGAAGTTATCCCATAATACTGCTAATTTGTGTCTGATAAAACTTAACATTTTGTTCAAAGGGTGATAGCAAAAAATTATCTGTACAGAGTTAAGGTTAGAGATGCTTTTTCCTGGAAAGAACAGAAGCAGTGCAGCATCGTGGTTGAGGGGACAGGCTCTCAACTCAGAGCACCAGGGCTGGAATCCAGGCGCTGCCGCTAGACTTGGCATCAAAGCGCATGGGTAACTTCAACTATCTACTTCTTCATCCATTAAATGTGTGGAATTACTCCTATGAGTGTTGCAAGAGCGAAATAATAAATGCGGTATCTTAAAAATAAGTTTTAGCACAAATTAAGCCACCCCAAATTGTTAGCTACTATCTTTAAAAAAATGGAAACAAATATAAAGTCATTTCGACATGTGACCCAATGTCTGTCCACTTACCAGCACTTATTTCTTATGCTCTTCCTTCTCTCCTATTTCTGAGGATGACTATTTGTTCTACAGCTAGATCCTCTATCCGTACACCGGGTCTCACCCCCTCTCACTACTGAAGAGTATCACTCAAGCAATTCTCTCCCCTGCCTCTGACATCATCAATATTTCCTTTGTTACTGGATCATTCCCATTAGCACACACACGGTTATTTCCCCAACTTTAAAAAATAACCCTCTCTTGACCCTACTTACGCTATAGCTTCCACCCTATTTCTTCTGCTTCCTTTTCACAGTGAAAGTCCTCAAAGAGTTGTCCATACATGCTGTCTCCAGTTCCTTTTCTTCCTTTTCCTCTTAATTCTCTTCACTGGGGCTTTAATCCCTATCTATTCTAGTAAAGCTACTCTCATCAATGTCACCAGTGGCTTCCACGCTGCTAAACCAGTCACTTCTCAGTCGTCATTTCACTTGACCTACCAGCAGCATTGGGCATGTTGATCACTCCTTCGTGGAACACTTTCTAACCCTGGATTTCAGGATATCATGCTTGGTGGTCACTCCTAAACCAGTGGCCACTCCTTATCCAACTTTGATGCTGGCTCCTCACTTGTTAACATTGAGCTGTCCCCATTTGTAATCTGTAGGTCATTTCCCTTTTCTCTGAACACTCAATTCTTTGCTGACATTATTCAGTTTCATGGCTTTAAGTACCATCTATATGGTGGCAATTCCCAAATTTAGATCATTTATCTAAACCTCTCTCATGAATTTCAGATTTTTATATCTAACTGCATACTTGATATTTCCACGTAAACTTAACATGTTCAAAGTGAACATGTTTCTATTCCTGACCACAAAACTTGTTCTATCCAGAGTCCTCCCCAACCAATCCACGGCCACCCATCCTTCCAGTTGCACAGGCCAAAAATTGTCTAGTGCTTCTGGACTCCTCCCGTTTTTCTCAATCACCCATCCAAACCACCAGAAAACTCTGTTGGCACCACCTTCAAAGCAAGTACAGAGCCCAGCTACCTTTCATCATCTCCACTGTGCTTTCTTATTAGTCCAGGCCACCATCATGTCTCACCTAGAGAATTATGTTCTAGGATTGGATTCTAACTATTGGAATCCTACTGGTTTTACTCTTTCCATCTACAGTCTAATCTCAACATAACAGCCTGGATGTTAAAATCTAAGTCAAATCAGGTTAATCCTCTGCTCAAAACCCTCCAATTGCCTCTTGATTTTCTCAGAGTAATAGCCAAAGTCAATACAAAGACCCTGCATAGTCCTTCCCCCAACAAGTTACCTCTAAATTCATCTTCTACTCTCTCCTCTTCACTTTCTCTGTTCAAACCAAACCAGCTTCTTTGCTGTTTCCTGATCATGGAAGGCATACTTACGCCTCAAGGTTTTTGCATTAGTTGTTTTCAGTGCCTCAAATATCCTTACCCCAGGTATCCACATGGCTCACTTCCTTACCTCCTTGTGTCTTTGTTCAAACATCAACTTCTCAGTGAAGCTTGCACTGACTACAAAACTTCAACAATATTCCAAAACCTTTTTACTTCGCTCTATATTTTTCCACAGCATTTGCCACTGTTAACATATTAGGTGATGCCCTTATTTCTTATGTTACTTTTTTATGTCGAGAGACGTAAAAAGAATACAAACTTCAGGATGTCAGGTGTTTTGTACGTTTCGTTCATTATTGTATCCCAGTGTCTAGAATAATGCCTGTATAGTAGATGCTCAACTAAAATATGCTGAATGACTGAAAGGAAAGAAAAAAAATCACTTTAAAAATAATGTGACATCTTTATTATCGTAAAACTTCAGAACTGGAAGAGACCTTAAAAATTTGCAGATGATCTGTATTTTACCAACAAAGAAAGTGAGGTCCAGAGAATTTAAGCAATGTGTCAAAGGTCATGAAGCCAAATTAGTAAACTGTGGACTTGCCAAGTATCTTGGCTTTGGGTCAAGTGTTGTTTTGTTACATCATAATTCACGGTACAATTTTTAAGGGAAACAACATTAATTTTCTGATAAGACTAAATGTTCAACAATGTCATAGGGTACAATTATTATTGGAGTTCTAAGTTTATGATAAAAATCTCTGTGTCATCTTTTATTTTTTACCAAGTTTTAATTTTTAACTTGTAAGTGTATTTTAAAAGTTGTCTCACCTGCTGACCTGTGAGTTTAAAAAAGCCTCATTCATTGATGTTTCTTTCCAATGGAATTCTAAACATTCATGTGTAGAAATTCATGGACTCCAGGAATGTTAAGTGCAAGTTCGAGGATATAATGATTTTCAAGCATGTATGCATAAATATGCACGTACACTGAAGATAGTCAATAATACCAAGAAAACCTAAGCATTTCTTGTCTGGTAGCAGTTATAGATCAAGGTGACTACGCGATGGACTCTACTTGCCAAGAATCATGTTAGGCTCTGGAGATTCAAGAGCAAATCAAAAATACTTGGCATATTTTCTCACAGAGCCAAGAATAGTAGGGGAAATAACATTTAAAACAGCATTACCAATAAATCAGAGATACAGAGGCTGCAAACTAGTGGCCCATGAACAGCTTCATTTGCCCCTCAAATGTATTTTATTTGGCCTTCCTCACATTGTAATAATTTTAAAAAATCTATTATCAACCTTTAAAAAATTGGGATATTTTATACAAAAATTCAGAGTCACTTGAAAAATCAGAAGATGTGGTAAATAACTTTAGGTCCAGATTCCCCCATGGGAATGATCGGCTAGAGCTGTAGCGGTGGCCCTCTTTGTAGGGACATTTACTTCCTAGTTTGCTCCAGTGTCCATCAATTTCACCTGACTCATTCATGTTAACCTGCACGATGACTGTGGGCCTTTGTACTTACAACCCTTGTAGAATGCATGATTCCATCATGTGCAGAATCCAATGAAAAATAAAATTGTGAGACTTTGGTTCAAAAAGCAGTCAACAAGCTTTTTTTTTTCCCTTCCTTCCTCAGTGGTATCTCTCTCAGCCCATCATGGTGATTTCTATTTACTCTTTCATGTCACAGTCCTTTGGGTATGGGGATGCTTGCGTGAAGAGCTTCAAAGGCACCCAGACTGACCCTGACTCTCCAGCACTCACGCCCAGGTCCCTTAGCAGATGAGGGTGGGAATGGGAGATGGTCACTGGACTGGGACAAGGATGGGGAAGCTAGGCAGGCACTGGAGGACCAGGGAGACAGAACTGGAGATGAACCAAGTCTCCAAGTCCCAGGCATAGCCTTCTTTGCCCATTATTTATTTACAACACAAAGCTAACACTATTAAAAAAAGGCAAGATGGTGACCATAGAGCATTAAACCCAGAGCAAAACGTCCTGCTGACTGAGGAATTCTGTGCACTTGCAAGTGGTCCCCTGCTTGTAACGCCAACTCTGGTCTGAAAGATCAGAAAAGGTGCCTCAGAAGATGTGAAGACTGAGCCTGTGGACAGTAGAGGTGGGCAAACCTTTGAAAGCCTGGCATTGAAAAGCACAAGGTGAGCTCTCCAAAGAGTCCAGTGTGGCTGGATCAGGAAGGTTGAGGTAGGGCGACATGAAGAAGATGGCAAAGCACTTGAAGAGGCAAGTGGGAGTCTGGGAATTTAGGGCCTTGTAAGATAAGGAGAAAACGTAACCAGCAAGCGAAGCATTAGCTATGACTACCTGGGAAATCATTCATCAAGGTATTAAGAGCAAACATAGAGGCAAGTAAACACACATGCAAAACTGCTCTTGAAATTTAAGCATTCCTTGTCCAACAGTTATTCTGCAGACCCAGTTCTTTTTGACAGATTCAATCAGGGATCACTCTGCCTGGAAGGGAGGCAGGGATGGAAAGCTTAGCAAAGTGCATGTCACAGAAATGCGAGTGCAGTCAGTTTTAACTATTAAGGTGACTATTTCTTCTCTTTTCCCTCATTTGGTCTCCAAGTTGCATTTGATTTTCATCCCTTGGTGCTTCCTACTCCTCAGCCTAGGGCAATCTCCACACCCCAAGGCTCTGTATTAGGGATTACGCTCATTTCTTCCTTTCTTTCTCTTTTCATCTTACCCAGTTTCATCTATCTATCTGCTGAAGACTCCCAAATGGATACTTCCTCTTCCACTTTCTTTATCTTGTAGATGCTGTCTTTGGAAAAATCTCTGTGTATCTCCTTTCAAATACAAGTTGCTCAGCCACCAGACTGCAAGAATACGACAATGACTGAGTGTATGTCTAGATACAGTGCCTGGCATAGAATAGATGCTTAAATAATATCTATCAACTGAATGAAAGGATCTTCCTCTTTGTCTTCCAACTAACATGTATTTGGTATGTCTCTTCCATAAGGCTTAATGCCATGAACTGTTTTAGATATATTTAGGTATAATTGTGTCAACTGATTAATTGTTCTATTCATTAATTATTTCAGGTGTATTAGGAAGATAGCTACTCTGGCCAACCAAAGATAAAGATAGGAAAAAAGATTTGCTAAAAAATGTGATTTGCTAAAACCTTGGATTTGTCCCTATTTGGAGTATGGGGGGCGGAATTTTTCAGACGACTGATCTTTGGCATTCGCTAGTCATGGATAATTGGTGATAAATTACTGATAAATTCTTGGTAGTTACCAGACAGTTGTGTTAACTGGAGGCAGGCAGCGATAAACTAAAAGATGTGGGGGGAAAATAAATTCTCAGATCCCAAGGCATGTGCCTGCAAGTTAGAAGAAAATTATGAATTGGGGAAGAGCG
>NW_006790911.1:1909068-1928568 GCF_000442215.2 Lipotes vexillifer | reverse complement strand
AGAGCGTGAGAATCAAGGAACATGAAACTAACCAGTGGTACGTGAGCTAATTCTGTGATCTCCAGGGATGTTTATCCCCTTTGTATGAGGAAGCAGTGATGACTTGAAGCCAGCATGGGCTCATTTGGGAAAATTATGGCACAGGAACTTCATCTCATTTTTGACGGGGCTTACAGCTGGGTAGATTAGAAAAACGTGTTCAATGACATAGGTTATTTTGCCTTTCACAGGGCACTTCATGACACCTGTGTGAAAAACAGAGAAATACAGGCCACGCAATAACACAAACGGGTCAATACATAGCCGGATCAACACACATCCCCAAAGAGTAGTGATTAACAGTGTATTTCAATGCATACAATTCTTTTTAGTAATATGCCTCAAGGATATATATTTATCTCTGTTTTCCCATCATTTTTATCTGTTACTTCTGCGAGTGGACAGGAAATGTTTCCAAGATGTGAAGAAAATAAACCTGAGTAGGGTAGGGCAGTAGATATGATGGAGGAAAGAAACAGGTATTTATTAGCATGTACTCAAAAGTGTACTATATTACTGTTGTGGGTTTAGACACCAATCTCTTCAGGAGAATTGAAATAGACCGTGTCTTAATCTCTTTGTGCTCCTAATATTTCACAATGTCTAGCACAGAGTGGTGCTTAAATATTACTTGAATTTTGAGAAGCCTGAAGGATAGATCCAGTTTAGCACGGTTTATGGATTTCAATGAAGTTAATAGTAAGATACGACTGTCAAAATAGCAAATGTAAACTTAGATATCAATAATAGAATAGCATCTAAAAGTAGAGAAGTGGTCCTCCTGTGTTACTCTGCACTTGATGCTAAACCTTTGAAAAATGACCAAAACAGTGGCAATTCAAAAAATAACATGATGGTTGCTTTCAGATATGTTAGGCTATAATGTGCAAAAAGGAACGTAAATTTGTTCCGTTTGTTGTAAATGATTAGATCTGGGCTAGCGGGTAAAATTAAAGAAAACATATTTAGATCAACATCTGGAGTATGCCATTTTGGGATATAAAAAACGGTTTCTATCAGTGGAGATGTGTATCACAGGCTAGGGGAAAATTGGCAGATACTACAGATAAGCATCTTAACATAATTTAGGAGGTTTAATTACATAATCCTTAAGGGCACATCACAATCTAAGATTCTAAATTCACTGGTTTTATCATTGAGTCCTCTATTTATTATGAAATTGAAAGCATGTGGTACTACACATACAGAAGATGCTTATAAGTATGTTTAAGTGTACAAAAAAATAAAAGGACAATCTTGTTTATTAAGAAAATATATGAATATATATATAAGCCATGGGAGTTGGGAACAGTCAATCTATTATTTGTGCTCAGAACAGTAGAGAAAGTTTTACTTCTCTCAGCACTATTTGTAGTAAGTCCGAAATTTATGAAGTAAGATATACTGCCAAATCCTGGATCTAAAACAAACAAAAATACCTTCAAAACTACAGGTTTAAAACATTATTAAATTGATACAGTATAAAAATAAAAATCTGCAACTTGAAAAGAGAAATATCTGCAGGTTATAGAGGAACATAAAAAAGTGAATAAATGTAGCAACAATTCAGAAGACCGTCTGTTTAACCAACAAAGAAACACCAATTATGGTTATAATGTAAAAATAAAATGATGGTAAAGAAAGAAAAACTGACTGTCTAAAGGTTAATTATGAAATTTCAAAATGTATACCAGGGCTTCCCTGGTGACGCAGTGGTTGAGAATCCACTGCCAATGCAGGGGACACGGGTTCGAGCACTGGTCTGGGAAGATCCCACATGCCGTGGAGCAACTAAGCCCGTGCACCACAGTTACTGAGCCTGGGCTCTAGAGCCCGCGAGCCACAACTACTGAGCCTGTGTGCCACAACTACTGAAGCCCGCGCGCCTAGAGCCCATGCCCCACAACAAGAGAAGCCACTACAATGAGAAGCCCATGCACTGCAACGAAGAGTAG
This sequence comes from Lipotes vexillifer, assembly GCF_000442215.2. Classification (NCBI taxonomy): domain Eukaryota; kingdom Metazoa; phylum Chordata; class Mammalia; order Artiodactyla; family Lipotidae; genus Lipotes; species Lipotes vexillifer. Next base: position 1,926,574 of record NW_006790911.1, on the reverse strand, counting down.
CCCCCGCTCGTTGCAACTAGAGAAGGCCCGCGCGCAGCAGCAGAGACCCAATGCAGCAAAAAATAAATTAATTAATTAATTAAATTTTAAAAAATGTATCCCAATATAAAACACAATAGTCAAAAGCACATAAACAAAATTTGACTAAATCCACTGATTAATTGATCAGAAATTGATCAAAATTAGTGTATTGACTAAAATTGATTAAAAATATCTGCAGAACTTAATTATAAGGAAAAATTAATCAAATGTGAGGAAAATAATCACTAATAAGTGATGTGACAACAAATCTCTATCAGTATTTAGCACCTTATATAGAACAATGAACTCTAGATGACTCAAATCACTCACTGAGTCAATTTATTAATTAACTATAAAAGGAAAAGAATGTAATGATTTTCCACCCCAGCTATGGGCTGGGGATAAATTTGGTGCTATTGAAGAAATGGATTTAATTACCAAACTAATTTTTTGAAATATAGTATTAAGTTATATAATGTCAAGTCACAAATAATCAGAAATTACAATATGATTTTTTCACCCCAAATGGCATGAAATCAGTGAAAATACTTAAGGCTGGGAAGTTAAAAGAGTGTTTACAGGTACTGCTGGTAAGAGTACCTACTGTTACAAAGAACCATCAAAATGTCCCTACCCACCCAAATGTTGGTTTCTAAACGCTATTCTCCAGTAAAAGAAACCAGGGTTCCTTGGAAAATAGCTGAACCTAGAGTTGGGGCAAATACAGATCAGACTAGAGTAAGTCCCTCATGATACCAGAGAATAAGGGAGTGAATAAAAAAGTAAGTAAGTAAGTAAGAAAGTATGTAGCCTGTAGCAGGAGAAGCTGTCAAAAGGCCACTGAGAGCTCCCAAGAGCTAACTCTAGAACAACTGGAGCCCAAAATAAATAATAACACTATTGGTTTATAAACCAAAGAATAAAATTATTCACAAGTCCACACTGATATAAACAAGTAATTGTATAAATAACTACATTGGAGAGAAGGGGTAACTCTTCCTTACAAGATAATTCCACCTGTAGCAATCGAACTTAGGGGACAATTTCTGAGATGTAGTTAAAGATTTACATATTCAAAGATGCTTACATGCTAATTGTAGCATTATTATAATAATTAAATATCTAAAATAATGGTTTCTCTTCTGATGAATTAGTTTATAGTCATTATAATTTCATTATTTCCAGAGAATATTTATCAGGAAATACTCATAATATAATGACATGCAGGATATCAAGAAGTACATCTGTATTTATATCGTGCACTCCAGTTTGGTTACTCGTGTGTGTGTGTGTGTGTGTGTGTGTGTGTATGTGTGTGTGTGTAACACAAGACATATTCAAATGTCTGATGGAAATAAAAATCGTATGCAATCCTATTTGTTTTCCTTCTCAAATTTTTAAAATTAATATTTCTAATAAAATTTTAAAATACAGGTAAATTGAGGCACATATCATTAGTGAATGTATATCTCAAATATCTTTGTCTGAAATAGTTTGGGGGGAGTAGTAGAGGTAAATATGTGACTTTAGGTTGTTTGCTTTCTATTAGTTCAGAAAGCCACTATGTATTAATTTCTTAACTGCATTGTTTTATGGGTAGAAACTGAAAGTGATTTTTCCTTAACTTAAGAGGAAGATTAAAATAAGAATAATAAGGATTATTATTTTTATTATTTAATAAAAAATTTTTATTAAATAACTGACTGAGCTAATCAATCCCACTCCAAATATGTAGTAACATCCATAATATATTTTAAGTATACTTGAGCACACACTCATTTGTAAGACATCTATTTATCTTTGTTAAGCATCCTCTTTTATGTACCACTATCCTTGCCAAAACATGCGTACTATACACAATCGTCTAACACATAAGATGTTAACAAAAGATTTAACTTAGAATTATTTGATAATACTATATTGAATAATTTTCAGACCAAAGTATAGATTTTATTTTGCACATTTAAATAGTGCCTTGTCTCCTAAAAATGTTTCTAACACAAAAAAGAATGGCTGAAATAAACATGGATAATAAAATAGAAATAATAAAATCAGTTACAGGGCACTGTGTTGTAATTTGACTCTAACCATCTACAAAGCTGATCAAGTTGTGAATTCTACTTTGGGAGCAAATTCCACCTGGTTTTAGACTATATCCAAACAATGCTTTACATTCAAATGAAGGTGATTCATCTAATTTTACAGATGATTTATCTACCAAATGTTTTTACTTCTTAACTGGAAACTTTGATCGCACAGATATAATCTTCTGATAAAATATAAGATATGAATAAATGCATAATTTTAAATACTTTGGAACTCCATTCTCATCAATGAGAAGTTTTGGGGAAGATGAAAACAAAAAGATGTGGCAAAATTCAGTATCCCTTAATCTCTTAATCTTACTCACTAAAAATTATTATGCCTTGAACACCCATCAATGGACAAAACAAGTCACTAATATGGATTCTGCTTCTTTACCTCATTTTCCAGAGCACAGCACAGTGTCTGGCTCATCACTATGGTCAATAAATATTCAATTAAAGAACATTGAAGTATACTAGTTCCTTTTGACATAAGTTACGACAGCCTTTCATTTTGATTCATGTAAAGTTACGGACCTGGACTAGTTTCATTAATAAAACTGATATTATTTTTAAAACATTATAGAAAATCAGAAAAAAAACTGATATTATTTTTAAAAAATCCCCATATACAGTTAGATCAAGTAGAACATAAAGAACACCAGTGTAAACTTTCCACCTTCAGAAACGTACTCTAGAGGATTAGGACCATCTACAGTAAGCGAACTTTAGAAAGCCATTGTTTACAAAAGTGATTTGGAAATGGTTCTACTGTTAATCAGGTGATGAAAGATTGATGTTTCCCGTAATTAAACTCCTGATGAAAATGTGAGTAATGAAAAATCAGGAAAACAAATTGAGAAAACAAATTTAATTTGATAAGCATCCATATTTTATTATGACTCATTTTCCTTAAGGAAAAGGAAAAGCAGATTTTGGAAGAAGAGGATAGGGCAACACTTTTTCTTTCCAAACACTTAAGCATCTAGCTGGGACCACTCTAAGAGCAGTTCTTACCATCATAGAGAAATGCAGGTATCTGTCTTAGTTTTTGTTGTCAAAATTAATTAAATTAATGAAAAATTTTAACAAAGGAAGCCATTTATAGGGATGCAACTGTAGTGAAAATTTTAATTATCATGTTTGCTAGTCAATAAGCCATACATTTGAAAGTATCCCTCTCTCTCTCTATATATATATGTGTGTGTGTGCGCGCATGTGTGTGTGTGTGTCTATCTACAGAGACTAGACACCCACATGTGTATGCATATGTATGCATCTGTGTGTGTGTGTGTACATATACATATATCTATGAAAGTCTAGACCCTGTGAAAATATGTCTTTGGAATAACACACAAAAACATTCTTCTTATACAGAATTAAAACTTCTTATATGTTTTTGAAATAATTCACAAAATCACTCCTCAGAATAAGGCAAGGAACATTTTTATCATACTGACTTCTTTTCAGGAACCATTTTGAGATACTGTGTCCTGAGATCCCTCAAAGTTTCTAAGCGTTTTCAGATGCTTGTTTTTCTTCCTAATACAATTTTGGAGGAATGTGTAAAAGTAGATTAAACTATGTCAGACTCTTTAAAAGAAAACACTGTTCTCCTTTCAAGAGGGCTTTTATGAAGCAAAAACAAAACAAAAACGAGCACTGCAAGCAGTTCCGAAAACACAACTGTTGATAAATAGCCTTCCATCACCCCAGCCAGGGCAGTGGAAAAACACTCTATCAGCACTTTCATCTAAGGCACTGTTGACTCCTCTTTTTCGATCCCGTTGTATCTTGGCTTCCTCATTTTGGTTACTCGTCAATGACTGGAAAAAAAATGATTCCTTACCCTGTGGATGAGTTATGACGGAGTCCCCTAGAGAATGGCCCTTTTCTCCATCTTTGCCGCTGCCATCGTCTCCTTCACCGCTGCCGTCTCTTTCAATCAGTTTATCGACCATAGCAATAATGCAGTTCAGGCTCTTGCCCACGTGGGCCCACACCCTATCCTGAAAAGAGCATGCGTATCACTACACATTTTTATTGCAAAACCGAGATCGGGCAAAATCAGATGAATCCACCTGAGAGCAGCAGGTAGAGGAACAAATCATAAGGATGCAGAACGAGCAGCTCTAATCCCCCATTAATTTGGCCAAATTATGGATAGACAAGAAATCTACTTTCTCCTAATAAAGAATAATTTAAGTGTTGCAAATCTTTTTATTTAGTCCATTATTTTTCCTCTGTCATAAAGCAATGATGAACTACCGAACGGCATGAATCCATAATTGAGCACCAATTATGACATTTTACTCTGGAGATGTCTATTTTCTTTATCAATACTTAGTAAGAAAGCAGAGATACACCAATATTTTTAAAGAATGACTGCCGCTTGCATTCAAACTTCTTATTTTTCTTTTTATTGTGATAATATATACATGATGGCAAAGTTGACCATTTTAACTTTGTGGCCTTTCCCGTTGCGGAGCACAGGCTCCGGACGTGCAGGCTCAGCGGCCATGGCTCACCGGCCCAGCCGCTCCGTGGCATGTGGGATCTTCCCGGACCGGGGCACGAACCCGTGTCCCCTGCATCGGCAGGAGGACTCTCAACCACTGCGCCACCAGGGAAGCCCCATTTTAACCATTTTTAAGGGTACAGTTCAGCGGCATTAAGTACATACACATTGTTGTGCAGCCATCACCACCACCCATCTCCAGGAATTTTTCATCTTCCCAAACTGAAATTTTGAACCGTGTAAACATGAACTTCCCATTCTTCCTTCTCCCCGTCCCTGGCAACCACCATTCTACTTTCTGTCTCTAAGGATTTGACTGTTCTAGGTATTAGAAGTTCTTAAACTGTGGTCTTCAGATCACTTCTAACAGAATGACTTAGAGAATTAAAATGCAGATCCCTGGGTGCCCCAAGTCAATCAGAACAGTTTGGGATTAACATATACACACTGCTATATATAAAATAGATAATCAACAAGGACCCACTGTATAGCACAGGGAACTCTATTCAATATTCTCTAATAACCTATATGGGAAAAGAATCTGAAAAATAACAGATATATGTATATGTATAACTGAACCACTTTGCTGTACACCTGAAACTAACACAACATTGTAAATCAACTAGACTCCAATATAAAAGAAAAATTAAATTAAAAAAAAAAAGAACCATTGGGAACTCTAAGTTGAAATTTCGAGAAGCTCTTCAGGGGCCTCTGACCACACTAAGTATGAGAATTTCTGCTCAATATTATGTGCTTCATCTACATAATAAGTCACTTTGGCTGATGTCAGCCTAAGAAGCAGCCCCTACCACTAGGGAGCCTCTCGGTCACTGGTCACTCATCTTCCTAAGTTCTGATTAGCAACCATTTCTGTCAAGGGCAACACATGACACTGAATTTTTTGAGTCATAAAAATTTCTATTTTTAAGAATAAAAATTTTAATATAGTTATCATCGTGGTAGCCAATCATTCCTGGCTTCCCTTCTTGCTTCTCTTTCCACATCATTCAGATGGAGGCACTGACTCCCTATCTGTGACGTTAATTTTATGAGTCCACCTGACTGGGTCACAGGATACCCAGGTATTTGGCCGAACGTTACTTACGGGTGTGTCTGTGAGAGCATTTCCAGATAAAATTAGCATTTGAATTGGTGGACTCAATATTAAGCGTTTTGCCCTCTTCCCCCAAGTGAGGGTGGGCATCATCTAATCCACTGACAGCCAGAATAGAACAAAAAGGTAGAGGAAAGAGAAATTTGACCCTTTCTGCTTAATTGTTTGATCTGGGACATCAATCTTCTGCCCTCGGTGCTCTTTTTTTTTTTTATAACTAAAAAATTAACCTTTATTTTTTGATATCATTTATATCTAGTCAGTTTCCAAGTTTCTTCTACTTGTTTTTGTTTATAGCTGATTTGTTTAAATCCAGATCAAAATAAGATCTATGTGTAACATTTAGTTAGTAAATCTCTTGTCTCCTTTTTATTTCTTTTAATTCTTTTACATCTTTATTGGAGTATAATTGCTTTACAATGGTGTGTTAGTTTCTGCTTTATAACAAAGTGAATCAATTATACATATACATATGTTCCCATATCTCTTCCCTTTTGCGTCTCCCTCCCTCCCACTCTCCATACCCCACCACTCCAGGCGGTCACAAAGCACCGAGCTGATCTCCCTGTGCTATGCGGCTGCTTCCCACTAGCTATCTACCTTACGTTTGGCAGTGTATATATGTCCATGCCTCTCTCTCGCTTTGTCACTGCTTACCCTTCCCCCTCCCCATATCCTAGGTGCTCTTGATTCGCAGGCTTTTAAGCCCGGACTGGAATCTACACCATTGGCTCCCCTGGTTCTCAGGACCTCAGATTCAGACTGAACTACACCTTCAGCTTTCCTGGGTCTCTAGCTTGCAGATGGCAGATCGTGGGACTTCTCAGTCTCCAAAATTGTGTGAGTTAATTCCTTATAATAAATCTTAATAAAACTCTTCATATATATGTGTGTATATATATATATATATATATATATATATACACACTTCTGTACATATATATAAATAATTTCCTATTGGTTCTGGTTTTCCGGAGAACCCTCTCCAATACATCACTGCATATGAACCAAATGGAGTCTTAGTGCTTTTCCTGAATCTTGCCATAAAGGAATCTTTCAGTAGGTGTTTTCTCTGTAACAGAGCTATTTCAGGCATTTAGAATAGTGCTTAGTGCAAAGATAATATGCAATTATACTACTTTCTTAGAGGTTTATATTTTTTTTTACTGAAGTGTATTTTTTTAGCTAAGTTAATTTTGTTAGTTTATAAACATATAAACTACTTTTGGGTAGGAGTAATCTAGGAAGAAAGAACTACATTTGAATTTAGATTATGTGATGGTTGTCTTGAAAAGACTGAGTTAAGTTGAATAATTCAACCACATTAAACCAAATATGGGGGTGTACAGATATGCACACTAAAGCTGAGGGGGAAAGAGGGTTTAGTAGAAAAACAGCACATCCAAAGTTAGAAAAGGTCCGCCTATGTGACATGCTACCTATGATACCTTGGGAAAAACCACCTCATTTCTGGGGACCTACAGTTGGTTCATCTACAGTTTAGAATGATGATTCTTGCCCTGCTTACCTCGCCATGCTGCACTGAGAGCGAAATGACATGGTATCTATGAAAGTGCTTGGTAAAATTATTGCAGTTTGGCAAAATCACGTCCTATCCTTGCTGGCTTTCCTAAATGAATCAAGCTTGCTTTTTATAACCCTGTAATCTTGAGTATGAAGTATGCTATTAATCACAAGTAATCATAACAATTTTCCCCTAAAGGAAGATCTCCTTTCCACCAAAGAATTAAAAGCACTTTTCCTCTGCTATTAATTAAAGCAATCATATCCATAAATTACATCATTCTCTGCCTATTGTCTGAGAAAATGAGGTAGAAACCTCTGACACCTAAAAAGCTCATTACTTCCAGGAGGAAATGCTGGAGAATGGCAAGCAAGCTGAGGATGTGACATCACTCATTGGAATTTGGTGAGGAGTTTATATTCCAGACCATATAACCAAACTAACTGGCTCCCATTCTGAATATGCCTTAATCACCACCATCACCTGCATCTTTCAGGCTCCTAAATTGAAACATGAAGCAACTCTCTAGCTAATACTGGGAATAAACTCTACTACTGAGGGGAAAAAAGGGAGAAGTTTTCTCTTAATTTTCCAGATTAGCTTTGTATAGGAGATAGGTTTTCAACTCTCTTCCTGTTACCCACGTTGAAAGGAACTTATTCTGATCAAAGACGAGTAGTATTGCATGCTGTCTTTCTTGTTGTGTAAAGGCATATAAGGGATGGATCAACTGCTCTTAATCACATCTTTGAAGAGTATGAATATAAGGGTATATAAGAAGATGATTTTACATTCTACTCCTATACATTGTTCTTCCTTCGTAGATACCTCGGGTCACAGGATTCCACTGGGAGAAAAAGCAACCTTTGCAGTCAGTAGACGCATCTTTATTGGCATGAGGAACAAAGTCAAGCATGTTCACTGACCAAAACCAACAATCATGTAGTAAAGGGTTATGTGGTAAATGGCAGCAAAACATTTAAGTCATGAAAATGCTTGGAGGACACACGAGCTGGGAGTATGTTTGTTGGGGGTGAGAAAGAGAGTAGTTTCTCATGCAACACTAATACATGATTCATGCATAATCAAATACTCTATTGGAGGCGCACTCAGCAGCAGACCCCAATCAGACTCATTCTGTTCTTTATCTTTTGGAGATCAGATCCTGCCGAGCTAGTGGTGAGAGACCACTGAGCTTTGCCAGACACTGCTTCCTTCTCTTTTATGGCATCAACAAAGTAAAGTCAGTGATTTACTTTTCTGTCTCTCACATTAGACTATGACTTATTTGAGAGCTGTGTCCTCACTACACTGCAGAAGGCCTGGAAGAAAGGCAGAGGGAGAGATAAAGAGGGAGCAAAGGATGGAGGAGGAGAGAGCGGACTCCAACCCAAAGGCAGATTGAGGGTTGCTATTTATATCCAACTGGTATATGAACATTAGCTAACTTAACTCTCAAAAACCATCACATAAGGTCAATAGTATTGACTTAGTTTTTAGAGATGAGGGAACTTCAGGTAAGAGATGTTGAATAACATTCAATATTAAAATGGTAGACCAGAAATTCCATTTTGATTCCAAAGACTTGATTCTTCCCCTATAGTTTCCCACAGCATTCTGGTACCCAGTAGGAGTTGCTCTTCATGAAATTACTAGAACTTTGGGGACAAGCCAGACAGAGGAAGGCTGGGGAGAGGGAGCCCAGGAAGGGCCAGGTATAGGTGTGTGTCACCTCACAGGAGTAAGATTAGGTTTTGGTTATCTGAGATTTGAAAATGAGCCCAATGGCAAATTCTGAACTAAGAGATTACTCTAGAAAAAGGACAGGCTGGTCCCATGTACCTTTAAGTCTGAAAACAACAGTATCATGTAATCACGGATGGAGCAACCACTTGGCTAATGGATCAATCAGCTTGGGTCAAAGGACATAAGTGGCCAGTATTAACGGAGGACAGTGTTAGCATCAAGGCCCCAGATCCATTCATCCGCCTGGGATATAAAACAGGGAGTGCGTTACAGGGAGGAAAGGTGATAATTCACTTTGTAGGAGATAGTTATGAATTATTATTAATTCCAAGCAAGATAAGTATTTTGGAGTTAGGATGCTAAAAATGGGTAGGCAAAGATTCTTGAAGATGTACCTTGAATATCTGATTTTTATCCTAAACAAGACACTTTCTATAGTATCCGTGTGAAAACATATGCACAGAGGAAAATAACCAGCAAAATTCCATTCTCATTCTGATGACTTTTTGTTCATGAGGTCAGTGCATTTAGGAGATTCTTTTTGTTTAGCTTGCTGGTATGGCTGGGACCTACTCGACTTTCTTCCCTACTAAAATCATGAAGAGGAAAGGCTGCTTAGTGGGGAGAAGACAATCAAAGCATAAGAATGTGGCTGTACTACATGGTGCATCCAACCCCTCCCCTTTTCAGGCCAGGGAAGAATGATCAGTCTCCAGATTCTGTTTAGCCCCTCAGCCACAGGAAAGGTTTAGAAACAAAAACAAAACAACAACCAAATAAAACAACACAACAACAACCTATCAGAAAAGAAGATTGCTGGGCCGTCCCCCTGCTCCCCACCCCCACCCCAACCAAATAGCAGTCATTAGCTTGCTATTGAAGGAAGTAATGGAAAATTGGTGGGTTAAAGTCTAACCTTTATTAAATGGAGCTTAATGTTGTCCTTGACCTTAATACAACCCAACTTCTTGAAGGTGAAGTGGCTGTCAACTTTGGCTCAGCAATGAGGGCAAAAGTCAGTGGGGAATAAGCAGCAATATTTATTCCATTCTGAGTCAGGTGCTGATCTTGGTTCTTATTTATTTCTGGGTTAGGACCTAAGCTAACATGCAGGTCAAACCCAGTGGCGGTAGATGCACACATTTGATGGATGTAGCCAGGAGCAGCCAGGGGGCCATTACACCTGGCAGAGTGAGCCATGAGGGCAGGAAATATGGTGCTTACTCAGCATGTCACACATTTATGAGCTTGGTGGCATCAAGAGACATCCTGACTGCTTTGCATCAGCAGTTAATTAAAAAAAAAAAAAAAGTTCAGCAATGCTTAGCTGATCAACTTTTCTAGGGACAACTTTTGATCAGCAAGAATGTAAAGGCTAAACCAGAGCTGATATGAGGGCCCTGTTGTATTTTTATCTCCATGCACAATTTGTCACGTGTCATTACCAATTTCCAAACACTTTGATTAGAACCAGTTAGGAAATTAACAAGACCAATCTCATCTTTAAAAAGAAGCTTCAGTCTATCTTTGAGTTGATTGAGAGCAATCTGCACTATACTGGCCTGGTTCCTCCACACTGCAAACCTTTGCTCTTTCCATAGCTTGATAGCTCTGTTCTCTGAATCCTAACCTCACCCAGGCTTCTAGGTGAAAGGAGTTGTACATAAAATACTTTATGGTCCAAACTGGCACACGTATGGCCCAAGCTGCATAATACACACATACCTGCACACACACATATAAACATACACATACATCATGTCCACTAAAAATAGCCAGATATGTGGCATCCATCAGAATTAAGTGAGATTCCCCAACCTTTGCTTCTTATTGATCCTGCTGCTTAATTTCATCCACCTACTCATGTAAAAATCCCTGACCTTGGTTTCCCAACAAACACACTGCTGGCCTCACTCTGAAATTCAGTTCCTAGTTACACTAGTGGACACAGATGGTCAGCCACTGTTTCTCCAGCAGTGACCTCTCCACAGTCCCTGGTTTGGATCTTGCCCAGACCCATACGATTAGCTCTCCCATGATCAGGTCTACACTTCATCTTCACTGATCGTCACGCCATGCCATCACTCCTCTGATCAAAAGCAGGCTTAGTACTGCAGCAAGTATTCCCTCTTCTCTCAGCCTAGAGGCACCTCTGCAGTTGGGTCAACCTAGATAATTCTACATATTTCTCTTTAGTCTTCAAAATGAAAGCTTCATCCAGGTCAGTCTCCTTGCTGTTCTAGAAACATGCTGCTGATTAGCTCAACATATATCTTCTGGGCATCTGCTACCTGCCTGCTGAGTGCTGAACATCAAAGATATGAAGGAAACCTTGGAGGAACTAATATTTCTAACGACATATACTGCTTTTTAGGCTTCAAGTGCCTTCTCCCTTACCTTCCATCAATCCAAATTCTCACCATTTCCAAGAACTATTCATGCTACTCTCTCTTTGCTTAACTTTTATTTTCTTTCTAACAGACAGTGGGCTCTATGAGCAAAATGCCTATTATTTATTAATCCTTTTATCCTCAGGTCACAGTACTTACCAGGTGATAGTAAATAAAAGAATGAATGAAGGAAGGAAGGAAGGAAGGAAGGAAGAAAAATAAAGGAAGGAAGAAATGGTTTTTTCATCTTCTTCAACCTTCACATAACTTCTCTCTTAATACTTTTGACATTGTTAATGTGTATCACATAACCACCTCTGCTCTAGGAATACCTTTCAATAGTATCTCTGTTTTATGAGTGCTGGCCATTCACTTGAATTAGATGATATGGCTGTTGAGGTCAGAATCCATTTTTGATGCTTAATTTGTTTTCCCCCAAGTACCTATAGCACTGCTTCACATTATAGAAGCTTAATTAACATTTGTTGATTGACTTAATAGCCTGCTACTTAGGAGTAAAAATAAATTAAGATACAACTATAAGAAGTATTAGCACATGTTATCTTCAAATTGGAGTTAGAATTAAGCTCATATTCTGAATGGTTGAGTTCACCCTAATATGTGTCACATCAAGCTAAAGCTTTCAATTCAGTGAAAATATGAAATAAAGCTTTTGTTTAATAATAAATAAAAATAAATCACGGATTGACTAAAGCTTTTAACTTTAAATTGGTAATTGCGTGTCAGCCACACACCATCAAACAGTCATACGACTGGCTGAATTGTATGACGTTAGTGAGCGTGCTGCATGCAACCAATTTCCAGGATTGATTTTTTTTTTTTTCACTGAATGTACCCTGATATAGCAAGACAATAGTCTGCCTGTATAGACCTCGGCATTTCTTTTAACTATTCATTAAATTTGGTGTATTCAAAAATTTCTACTTAGGAATAATATCTCACTATTCACATCAGAATGTATTAAAGTTTAAAGGCACTTGATTTAAATGTAATCATAAATTTCTAAAGTGTGTGTAGGCAAGTTTGCATAATCATTACATACAGGCATATCAAACTATCTGACACTGAACCAGGCATTGTAACAATCAGCAAAGTATCCAAGGGAGATGATGCAATCCATTATAAAACCACAGGAAATCAGCATTTCATGAATAAGAAGAAAATATCTCTGTTAAAAACACTAATTTGAGTTGGAAGATGAACTGCTGATTCAGCAAGTCCATCCGTTCACTTATTCTGACTAATCCTGAAAAATACATTGAACTGGTATGTATAAAACACTGTATTAGGTGCCATAAAACAGGGGGCTGAAGGTGAATGTATTAATTGCATGTGGGAAAATCTAGAAATTGGTAGGATTTCATGAATATGCATGCCCATAAAGGTCTCCTTTGGGTCTCCTTTGGGTTAAAAAAAAAAATTTTTTTAACATCTTTATTGGAATAGAACATTTGTGCATTTTGACAGTCGTGAACTTTGCCTAATCACCTTTTGTGGACTTTAATATCAGATAACTATTCAGAGCACATTTCTCCTGGGTGAGATGGACTAGAGAAGGTCAGGAGGGTCTCCCATCCATCAGGAAAACAGATGCCAGAACACTTGCCGTTGCCATAATTCTTCCTGTCCTTTCTGATGGGGAGAATAGATGCTTTCAATGTCCCCTCCTCATAGCAAGATGAACAAAAAAGAAAGAGCTGGGACAAGGGGAAGATAGTTGCTTCCAATTCATATTTGCAGGTAAACATCTGAAATTATTTCTGTGTAACCAGGCCCTTTGTAATCGGCACATGAATAATCAAATAAAATGAAAATCACCACCACTGGGTTTCTAGAAGCTGCTGGAGGCCTTAACTCATCATGTTCTTAACTTTGGTCATGTCTGATGATGTTTTGTGTCCATCCTGAATTTTCACCACTTTCTATGTTTGAGGATAATTGTGAAGATGACTTGGAACAGTCACCTCAGAGTTGATTATGACTCTGGGAAATATCCACTAAGGAGAGAGGGATTTAACTGGGTACTTTTGATTGGAAGAGAGAAAGAAAATCCTCCAAAAAATTCATGAATTCTAATGGAGGAAAAGGTACCTGACATATGGCGCAGAGTTATATTAAATTTAATTGTTCCGTTTCCAGCCAAATAAGAAGGTAGACAAGAATAATAACTTGAGGGGAAATTTCAAAGTCATTAATTTATTCTACAGATGAGTATTGGGTACCTTTTATGTGCCAGTGCTCTGCACATAAACACAAAAGTGAGCACAACACTGTCTTTGCCCTTTAGGAGTTTATAAAGTTGATGAGAACATGGAAGAAACAGATATATAAACAACTGATTATAATTCAGCGTTCACAAGGCTGTGTGATCATGGGGTGCAAGAATAATGCTTTATTACACAAAATGTTTTGGAGTTGAATGCATACATATGTATATATACATACATCTCTATCTGTGTATCAATAACAGAAAATTTGGAAATAAATGGCCCTATTTTAGTGGACATTTTACTGATTCACGTAACTAAGTCATAAGGTATTGCTTTAGAAAAGATAAATCACAGATTAGTACCCAGTTGTCTATAAGAATTCATTATTTTTAAAAGATGAGAATGATTTATTTCCTTCTTATTAAGATCAGGTCAATGGTTTCACATAGCATAATTCTAGCCAGCCAGAGAACTGAACAGAATTGCTTTGGAATATAAATCTGCATAGGTACCTCTGCATTATGCATGACCTTAACTACTTTCCCTAGAGGTAAGGTCTAACACGGAGACAGAATCTGGCAAGAGAAGTTGAGAATACAGATCACTGCAGATTGTTTGTGGAGGAGGAAACTGGCTAGATAAGTTTTGTCCTTAACAGTAATATTTTGCAGCCACGTATGCTCACTGCTACCAATGTTGACAATATAAATAGCTCTATCAATACTCCTGTCAAACTGAAACATTCATATTTGTTCTCCACATAATTAGAGAAAGGTGTAGTAGAAAATGAACTGTGAGAATTTGGTAAAGAACATACCAGAAAGATGTAAGTCTTATTCCAAAATTCAATCTTCGAGAATACTGAGTTACAGAGAAACCACAATTTTTTTCAGGCTGTACAGAGACTTTATTCAAAGGATGTCCAACATAAGTGTTACTGAATTTGTGCTACTGTTTCTATAAACTATGAAATTACTGAAAACGTATATGGATTAATGCAAACCATCTATTGTGCTTATGTGACATAAACACATTTTGCCATAATAATACATAGCAAATGTTCTCCTAGCTTACGAATGGAAACTAATTTTAAATCTGATTTACATTTATAACATGAAGAAGGGAAACTAAGTGGCTAATCTGGATGCTGAATCGTTGCCTGATATACAAATGTAGTTCAACTAAAGAATGGGTTTGGGATATGGCTAAATAATAACAACAGTTTTCTTAGTCCTGCACCTTGCTGGAATGGATCAGAATATAAAAGATCAGAAGTGTATCTTTTTTCTTGAACAATTACTGAATGAGGGTAGGCAGATTTAGCCCCAAACCCATCAGTGTAGTAATGTTGAAGTTAAATCACAGTGTTCTAGAGAACAGCATAATTACTGGAAGCCACAAAAACTGGGTCAAATTAATACTTTGGTTGGTTGACATGCCTTCACATTTTGGACAAACTAATCTTGGAATCCCAGCTGTTGGGAGCATCTGTTGTAGAGATGTAGCGACAGAAAAGCAATATGTCATCTTTACCAGTTAAAAGATGAAGAATGCGATATTAGTCTATTTCTTTGCACAGACTGTCATAAAATCCCAATATTCCTCTGCGGTTTAATTGTTTACTAACTTTTCACGAAAATAAACCTTTAAAGCTCTCAATTATTTAATAAGTAAAATTCAGCAAATAACAGACTTTTTTTTGGTCAGTGATCATTTTAGTTTCAATCTCTTCCTTATTGACTAGATAATTTTTATCCAGATTCATATGTCATCAACTTTCCCAACAAACAAGCTGAACAAAGAAAGAACCTTCTCACACTGATAGAGAGTTAACAGAGATTCTCCTGACCTCCAAAAGAAAGGTGTTTTATAGGCATCAGCTCAGTAGAACTCAAGAGTAATTTACTAACATGAACTTACTTTCCAAATATTTATTATTAGAAGCTAAATGCAGCTGTTCAAGTTAGGTAGCTGTTAAACCTACAGTCCCTACCAGAAATTAAATAAAACAGATTTTGTAAAATGGAACTACTTTAATCTTATGTGCAAACCTAAATCAACCTACGTGATCAGAGAATATTTTTGTATGTCACAGAAACCCAATTAAATTAATTGTTTAAAACACTGAATTATTTCAGGAAGTTGACTAGACTTGTAATCAGTGCTGAAACTTTTCTAACACTTAATTAACTAAGAAAAGTGGTACACAAAATTATGTTTCCAATTCATTTAATAGCACAGACTCTAAAGGCATTTCTAACTAGCTACATTTTCTTTGGATTTACTCAACTTTTCAAAGTTAGATAAAGAATTGAAAATAATGTTAAATGGTTATGACTTTGGTGAATTCTTTTAAATAAGGGATTTCCATCTCTTAACAAAGGGATATTTGTAATAGAAAGTGGTTGCTAAGGAACGTCAATAAAAATTGTTATATAACAATCAAACTTGGCTATTGTTTGCAAATAGAGTAAAATTATATTAGGAGAAGAGAGTTGGAAGTAACTTTTCTGAGTGGGAAAGATTTTCCTTGTAATTGTGATGAATTTATCAGAGCATTTATATGCTTTCTAGAAATAGTGGGTTCTGGAAGAAACTCAGAAATTGTATGAAAGGAGGTAAAGAGGAAGATGCAGATCATTATTACCCTACCCTAACCAAAAAAACCCTGGGAAACTGAGAAGGCACTCCTGCATCAACTGGAAAAAAAATCAGGCAGACTTTTTCCTACCAAGGTATTCCCAAGTGAATGACTGAAGGTGAGCCAGCATCCATGCAGACTCCTACTGGAATACTGGCCGGCCCTCACAAGCACTGGAATTTCCTATTTTTTTCAAATGCTGATAATAAGCACTCTATCCATTTTCTTTGGTGCCTATTCGAAACTTTCACCACTCTCCTCAGCCTGTCCTCTCTGCCCTCTTCTGAACATGGTTCTGCTTTAATGATAAAAGAAGTCATGCAGGTTAATATCTAAAATACAAAAAGAACTCATATAACTCAATAGCCAAAAACAAAACAAAATACATAATTAAAAAACAGGCGGAGGAACCGAACAGACATTTTTCCAAAGAAGACACAAAAAGGTGCTCGACATCATTAATCATCAGGGAAATGCAAATCAAAACCACAATGAGAGACACTCCACACCTGTTAGAAGAGCTGTCATCAAACACATAGTAGATAACAAGTGCTGGCGAGGATGTGGAGAAAAGGGAACCCATGTGCACTGTTGGTAGGAATGTAAATTGGTGCAGCCATTATGGAAAACAGTATGAGGGTTCCTCCAAAAATTAAAAATAGAACCACCTTATAATCCAGCAATTCCACTCCTGGGTACATATTGGAAAGAAACAAAATCACTGTCTCAAAGAGATACCTGCACCACCATGTTCATTGCAGCATTATTTATAATAGTTAAGATATGGAAACAACCTAAGTGTGCATCGACAAATGCATGAATAAAGAAACTATGATGTGTATATATATATATATATATATATATATATATATACACATATATGTGTGTGTGTGTGTATATATATATTATTCAGCCATAAAAAAAGAAGGAAATTCTGCTGTTTGCACCAACATGGATGTGTCGTGAGGGCATTATGCTAAGTGAAATAAGTCAGACAAAGAAAGACAGATACTATGATCTCACTTACAGAATTGAAAAAACACAAACTCAGGGCTTCCCTGGTGGCACAGTGGTTGGGAGTCCGCCTGCCGATGCAGGGGACACGGGTTCGTGCTCCGGTCCGGGAAGATCCCACGTGCCGCGGAGCGGCTGGGACAGTGAGCCATGGCCGCTGAGCCTGCGCATCCAGAGCCTGTGCTCCGCAACGGGAGAGGCCGCAACAGTGAGAGGCCC
>NW_006790911.1:1876486-1909058 GCF_000442215.2 Lipotes vexillifer | reverse complement strand
AAAAAAAAAAAAAAAAAAAAAAAAAATACAAACTCATAGAAACAGAGAATAGATCGGTTGTTGCCAGAGCTGAGGAGGGGGAGACAAAATGGGTGAAGGGCGTCAAAAGGTACAAACTTCCAGTTATGAGATAAATAAGTGCTAGGGATGTAATGTACAACATGGTGACTATAGTCAACAACACTGTACTGTATATTTGAAAATTGCTAAGAGAACGGGTCTCAAAGTTTTCATCCTAAGAAAAGAAAATTGTAATCCTATGAGGTGATGGATGTTTAAATATATTGTGGTGATTATATATACGTATAAAATCATTTTGTTGTACACCTTACACTAATGCAGTGTTATATGTCAGTTAGCTCAATAAACCTGGAGAAAAATATTTCAAGCAAAGAACAAAGAAGCCATCCAGGCCCATGCACCCTCACAAAAGTAAAATCCATTTTTACACCTTCCCTGCAGTCTCAGCTGAGGAGCACACTTCTGCCCAGGACTCATCCTCCACCTGCCTGCTTGAATTGATCATCTTCTCTTCTTTGCAAGGACCTTGTCCTATCAGTAATAGCCTCTCAGTCTCTTAGCCTCTTACGTGGCCTTTGGAGTAATAAACACAGTCAATTTCACGACCTTTAAAACAAAACAAGTAAGCAACTAACACACACACACACACACACACACACACACACACACACACACACACACGACCTATGTCAGCTAAAAGTGTTCCTGTCTAAAGGGTCACCTCATCTTCTTTCTCATACTGTTAACTTCTATTCACATTTATATCTCAGGAATTACTTCTGGAGATCCCATCCTGACCACCAGACTCCCACTTCATCCTGTGTATAATCCTAAATTGCACTGTCATTGCCATTGGTGTCTATAGAGCCCTGAATAGGTCATGGAGCCCTCGCAGCCATGGGCGGGTCACCTATGTTTCCCCAGCACGCGGCACAGTGACCCAGGCAGAACAAGGCTCAGTAACACCCACTGCACCAAATGCCTCACCATAGACCTCAACTCACCATGTTTCCTACTCTCTCCCTCTTTTCCCATCATAAAAAGTTTCTGTATTTAAAATGTTGATCTGA
Source organism: Lipotes vexillifer (assembly GCF_000442215.2). Taxonomy (NCBI): domain Eukaryota; kingdom Metazoa; phylum Chordata; class Mammalia; order Artiodactyla; family Lipotidae; genus Lipotes; species Lipotes vexillifer. The sequence continues at coordinate 1,907,967 of NW_006790911.1, read as the reverse complement.
AGTCACATTAGCAGAGTCAACCTTTTTCCACCTGTCCCTCTCCATCCCTATCACAACATTTTAACTATTTATTAACATATTTTTATCTACCACTAGACTCTGAGCTCTAGGACCTAATGATCTGACTTATATTCCCTTTTGGAGCACCTGTGGATATAGGAGTTCTCAAAAGTTATCTAAAAGGAGGGAGGGAAGGAGAGGGGCAACTGGAGCCACAGGAGGAGGGTGAGGTGTGGGAGTGTGTTTGCATAACACAATAAGGTGAAAATTATGAAAACAAAAGATACCCAGTTCCAAAACTCTCCCTCGACTTAATAAAAAATGGCCATCATTTGTCAAAAAGTTTGCTGTATGTTTATTTAAATGAAATACAAGTTCTATATCTACCCAAACTCTTTCAAATTCACATTCTGAATTTATGATCTACCCCTTTTCCCCATTTATCTCAAGGAGTAGTACTGATCCTCATAATAAGATTATATAATTTACATATCTTAAAAAAGAAAACATACAGCAATAATACTAAAGTAATACAATGCATTGGCCTGGGCTTTTCCAGGTCATGGGGCATTATCACACAGGTAAATCATTTATCTTAGGAACACACTAAGAGCTAAACAGAACAGGTGCTGTTATTTTCACTTTACAGTTGAAAAAAAATTGAACTTCAGAGAGGTTAAGAGGTATGCACGCCTTGGAGCTATGAATTGAAGTAGGTGACGGTAAAAGGAAGAAATATTAGATTTGCTCTTTTGAAAATGATGCAGTGGGAGAAATGCAGTCTTAATCAGCAACAACAAATACTTATTCAGCATTTACATCATGGAGCCCAGCTCTGTCTTTCTTGTGATAGAAATTTTATCAAAAGAAAGAGCAGGTATCACTTCACAGCGCTTCAGACAGCAATATTTTTGAGAGGCCTGAGCCTTTCAAATAATTTACTACCCAAACACTTTTAAATTTAGGGTGGCAGGAAAAGTAATCGTTAACTATTTAACATCTAATACAGCTAGCATACTACAGCATTTTCTTGGTTTAACATATGATACAGTAAAGCGTTTCCTTCTCTCTCTCTCTCTCTCTCTCTCTCTCTCTGTGTGTGTGTGTGTGTGTGTGTGTGTGTGTGTGTGATGTGCATGCACTTCAAAAGGTTCTTGGATAATTAATATGCATTGATTCAGGAAAAACACACTGTTCCCTCTCATCCAGAGAGAGAAACCTTGATTTTCTCCTGTCTTATTCTGCCCATCTACAGTTCCTATCACCATGTTGGCTTCTTTGGTTTATGTGTCTTTGCTAGTTATTTTTTCAGATGCTTTTATGTGGCCATTCTCCTGCCAATTTTAGAGCCACCTGGAGCAACATCTTTTTTTTTTTTTTTTGCCGTACGCGGGCCTCTCACTGTTGTGGCCTCTCCCGTTGCGGAGCACAGGCTCCGGACGCGGCAGGCTCAGCGGCCATGGCTCACGGGCCCAGTCGCTCCATGGCACGTGGGATCCTCCCGGACCGGGGCACGAACCCGTGTCCCCTGCATCAGCAGGCGGACTCTCAACCACTGTGCCACCAGGGAAGCCCTACATCTTTTTTTAAAAAATAATAGAACTCATGAACAAGAAGAATTTAAGAGATCTTTGTGTCCACTGCCATATAAATGTTAACACTTTTTCAAGTGTGTCCAGAACTTACACGCTGGATTGCACCAATGAAAATACTTGTTGCATCTAAGGAGTAGATTATGGATGATTACTGACTCATTTTCTAAAAAACAATTTTAATGGTTTATATTACCTTGGCAATAAATAAGGAAAAGTATTGATATTATAGTCTTGCAGTTGTGGCATCCTTGCTTTGATGACATTTCTTGGAGATATTTATTCTTTGACTGCATTATATGTATATAAAATATATATAATGTATATGTTATATATAGAAGCTATTTGATAGCAAATAGGTTTTCACGTCAACTAAATGTGATCAGGAATAAAATTTTCATTTTATCATTTGCCCCTGAGGAAAAAATGTAACCTATTTATCCACAATCTGTATTATGACTGCTTTCCGACTTGTTTTCATAAAAAGCAGAGATTTTTTTTTTTTTTAACATTCTTGCTTTACTTTTCAGGACTAGACACGGAGAAGCAGGCTATGTAAAAAAAAAATTAAAAACTTACCCACTCTTCCTCATCATAGTCCGAATGATGCGGTATGGAGTCCTGCCTTCTCATCGGCGGGGGTGGGTCCTGGGAACTGCTCTCCTCTGTGCTGTTCTTAGGAGAGGGCGGCTTATTAAGGACACCTCCTGGCCTGGCAGTGTAAAGTGCTAAAAGGGCACTTCTGACCAGCTGATCCTTGAAGGCATGTACGAAAAGCTCTGTCTGGAAAGAAATTGACAGGGATTCAGCACAGAGCTTTGAAAAGGTCAGTGGCAGATTTGCTGTCACTTAAGTGGTGTGGATGGTGGAAAAGTGCAGGCAACAGAGAGAGAAAATGATTCATACTTATCAATGGAAAATAGTTTGGTTTGGGTTTCCACCAAGGCCTTGAGTCCTATTCTAAAGTTAATGCTGAGGTTCTATATGCGTTGTAAACACCATCTGTCTCCTCAGCCCACTCTCTTTTAGTTCCAGATCCTGTCTTTGGAGATGTATTTCACTGGGGATTATCATCTGAACACCATCTCCCTGCCGTGCCTTTCAAGTAATTCCAAATACACCTTTAAAGAAAATGTGATCAGACTATGTTTATCTTGTATTTTAAACAGAGTTAAAGGCTAAAGAATGACATATCTCTTCAAAAAAAAAAAAAAAAATAGAGGCAGGAGACCTTTTTTCTTTTTAGCATCATGGACAGATTTCAGCAGTAGAGATGACACAGGCAGTCTTCCCCATGAAAACATTTGGCTTTTATTCCCCATTACTACCCTCTAAACTGTCTCCTCCACCAAATGGTTTCAGTAATGTTCAGTGTTAACGAGCTTACTATGCAACTTGCCATGTAGGTTTTACAAGCTGGTGGTAAATACCTAGTAAGTACTATAGTAATGATGGCTTTCCAACAATAAAGAACTTTACAGCTGTACTCTGCAATTTCCTGATGAAATGTTTAATGGCTTCACCCTGTTATACACTGCAGGGTGCAGTAATTGATTTTCTGTATTATAGTACACTTAACATACACGTGGCCTACCAATCTGTTCAAAGAATAGAGAAGTAACTCAAGCACTGACCCACATTGTTAACATATTTATGCTTTGTAATCTGTTGGGAAGGGGCCCTTTAACCCATAGCATTATTTTGAATCACAGATCATTTACTGAGACACTCCTGAATATAATGCTGTCTTCACCAGTGCTGTAACTCAAGGTAATCATTTATTGGTGCTCTCTCAATATGTAGTCAGCAGTGCCATGCTCAATAATTGTTACTAAATTGTCTCTGAATTTCCCTGTTGTGAGTGTGGACAATTACAGAAAACCAGTTGAACCAAGTGCAAAATAGGCAACTAATTAATAAGACCCTGTCATATCTGCATAGTTATATCTTTGCAAAGATCGTGAAATTCTAGAGCTAGAAGGGAGTTGAGTGGACCTCTTCACTAACCAGATAAAAAAAACTACGAAAAAAGTGTGATGATCTGTTCTAGGGCAGACTGCTGATTGGCAGCACAAAGGGAACAGAGTCAAAGTTTTCTAACAAATTCAGCAGTATCTCCCCTTACTCCACACCATCCACCATGACCCTCAGCCCCGATCCTTCTGTCCTTCCCCTTCTTCTCTAACTCTGGCTCCCCATGTGTTCTGAACATCTACCAGCTCTCATAGTTAATTGTGTCCGCAATTGCTGATGTTAACTCTCTGCGCTGTGAAATTTTAATGGATGTTTTAAACTCTCTTTTAATCTGTTAGTCATATTGAAGGCACTTTGAAGGTAAGTAGACAAGAAATATGGTAAAAAGAGGCTATATTAGAATAAGAGGTTGGAAATTATTTTTATAATAACTAAGAAAATAAAAATAAGGCAGAGCTCTTTTTATTAAAAGAACGGATGAAAAAGTTGGCTAGACAGTACAAGTCAGTATAGTTACAGCAAAATGGGGGAACATGCTGTTTACATAATTTTCCAGACAGCATGGATGTGTCTGTCAATGTGAATTTAAATATTAAAAATGTGAATTTACTTCCACTCAGCTTAACCTAACTATTTCTTTCTTGATAGTTTCTTCTTGATAATTTCTTGATAAATTCTTTTGATTTATTTTTGGAGCAAAACAGCTTGACTTCTTTGACTTCCTGCTACTACAGCTCCAGTCTCCATAACACTCACTAATTACTATGTAGCTGAATACTATTCAAACCCAATGAAATTTTCTATGGTTCTTGTAATCACCACTATTTCTTCCCATAGCACACACACACAGAGTTTCCTCTTAATTTACTCAAATCTCATTTGGGTTGATTTAGCACCAAAGACATGGGAGATAATACAGTAGATTCTTGCAGTTTTACAACCTAGAATTTTGGGGGAGGGTAGCTGAATATAATGCACAAAATATTAAACACAATAAGAGCTGATCTTCAACTTTGTGTGTATACTGAAACATGTATCTGACTCCTTGGAAACTGTCTGGATCACCCAGATCCTGTGCATAGAATCGTATTCTGTTAGAAAACAGTAAAATATTCCATTGCAATTTCCATCATGACCTGGAAAAAATCTTAATTTTCTTGACTGGCATTACTTGGTAAAGGCAGACCAATATAGACCCAGGTGTTTTACCATCAAAATAAATCAGCTTGAAGAGATTACGGTAGTCACACAATCCCAACACATCTGTATGTTGCTGTTCTTACAACTGAGATAATACCAGGGAAGTTACGCATCAGGGAAGGAGGTGACCATGTCTCTCTGAGCTGCCTATTGACTCAGAGTTCTGAAAGCCTTTTTCCTTTTCTTACTTAGCTCCAACTATAATAATGAAAGAACAAAGGCTGACTAAATATTATTGTAAGGGTAGGCAAAGCAATTAATTTAAAATATCAGTGTAAGATTATAGTAAAAAAGCATAAACTCTGAACACAAGGCAGATCTATTTCATTAGTTCTATATTTAAAAAAGAAAAAGAAAAGAAAATGTTTTCTTGCCTTTCTGCCATTTGTCCAATTCATATACTCATACAAGTATCCTTCAAAGTAACACACAGAATTATCTGCAAGTACAAAACTACTAAAAATTACTTCTCCTGGGGATACATTTCCTAGTTTCCTGAATACTAATGGCAGGGGAATAGTTAGAATACGTTCATTTAAAAACACTCTTTTAAACTAGAGAACTCAACAAATTAAGCCAAGTCCCATTCTATTTAGAATTTCCTTAGAGTCACTGAAAAAATTCAAGGCCATGCCTAATCTCATCTGCAATACAAAATACCATAAACAAGTAATTATCATTTTAGTAGTCATGTATATGGAAAAAAGAGAATCCTGCTTATTTTAAAATTTGATATGCTTTAATTATTTCATAGTGTCATACTCGACATTAGTACATTGATATGTGTTTAACATTCCCTAAAGCAAAGAACATTGAACTTTCAGCCAGGAGAGTTACCTGACATCTGGGCAGCTTATATAAATTATCCACTTGACCTTGGCTAAATCACATAACAACTTTTCCCCAGTATGTACAAAATTACAATGCCTATATCTGTGAAACCCTTATGGGAGTTCACTGAAAACTGTACTCTTCTATTTATGCTTCTCTTTCTTGACTGACCTTTTCAGTTTCTGCTGTTGACTCATAATCCCCTGCTCACTCAAAATGCGGTAAGTGGACCCCAAGGGGCCTTAAACCACATTCTTAAAAGCATTTTTCCATTGGTGATGTAACCCCTTCTTCCATAACTTCAAGTATCATTTTTTATTATGCCAAGGTCTTCAAAATCCATTTCTGCTTACCTCCTGAATGAGCATGGTCAAGGGTTTCCATCTGCAAGCTTTTAGAGAAGTCCCAGCCCGATCTCAAGTTTTTCAAATAAATGCTTTCTTCCCTGTTTTCCATCTGAGTGGTATCATGACTACTCAGCAACTCTGAGTCCAAACGTCTGGATCATTTTCAGTAATATTTATTTTCTGGGTTAGTGATCAATTTCTAGTAGTTAGATATTTTCAATAATTTCAAAGATTGACCCTTACGTTATATCCCCACAGCTAATCCTAGTTAATATCCTTTCTGCATTCCATGTTATTTTCATAGTCTTCTTACTGGTTGATTTACTTTTCTTTAACTCTTCTTTTTTCAGGATGTTATCCAAGGTCACCAACACTAAAATGTTGACTTCTGGGTCCCATCTCAGAACTACTGAATCAGAATTTGTATTTTGTCAAGCTCCCCCAAAGCATTACTGATATTGTGATGCTCAATAATTCAAATCTCTCTGTCCTTACTCAGCCTAGTTATGGCTCTGAGGATGATCTTCAGAAAGCAAGCCTCCAGGCCTTCTGCCCTTAACAACCTTCTCAGTACCTACAGAACAGAACTTCTCTTGGGTAAATAACTAGGAGTGAGATGGATAGCTCATATATAAATCTCTTAACTTTATGAGACACTGATGAACTGTTTTTCAAGCTGCCAACAATTGTGTACCCATTAGTGATAGATGAAAGTTCCAGTTATTCCATATCCTTCCTAACTTCTCCTATGCTCAGCCCTTTCGATTTTAGCTATTCCACTGGGCAGTTAGTGGTACCTCATTTTAGTTTAAATTTGCATTTCCCTAATAACAAATAATGATGAGTATCTTTTCATGTGCTTATTTGCCATCTGTCTTTTTTGATAAACTGTCTTTTCAATTCTTTTGCTCATTTTTAATTGTTTTATCATTCAGTTGTAAGAATATACATTCTGACACAAGTCCTTTGTCAGGGACCTATTTTATGCATATTTTCTCCTAGTCTATGACTTGCCTTTTCAATTTCTTAATAGTGTCTCCTGAAAACTTTAATGAAAGCTTTTAATTTTGAAAGTTTTTAATTTTGAAGAAGTCTTACATATCTTTTTTTTTTTGGTTCATGCTTTTTGTGTTCTAAGAAATCTTTGCCTAACCCAAGATGACAGAAATTTTCTCCTATGTTGTATTCTAGATGTTTATTTATTTATCTGTTTGTTTTTTCTTTTAGCTTGTATATTAAGGTCTATGATCCATTTTTAATCAATTTTTATATAAGTGTGAGGTAAACATAAGGAAAGGTTTATTCTGCATATGGATATCCAATTGTTCCTGCACTATATGTTAAAAAGATATCCTTTCCCCAATGAATTTCCCTTGCACTTTTGTCTAAATTTATTAAACACATATGCATGGGTCTATTTCTAGATTCTGTATTCTATTCTGTTGATCTATATATCTGTGCTTACACTAATATGTTACAAACCATGCAATGAATATCATTTTTGTTTTAAAGAGTAAATATGTTTAAGTAAATTAAACTTTTGATTTTTAAAATTCTGTCCACATACATACCATTTCTGGCACTCTTTATTCTTTTGTGTAGATCCAAATTTTCATGGTATCATCTCCTTCTGTATAAAGGATCATTTCCTTTAAAATGTGTCATAGTACAAGTCTGGTAGGAAATCTCACAGTTTTTGTCTAAAATGATCTTTATTTCACCTTTATTTTTGAGGGACATCTTCTCTAGATATGGAATTGTAACTTTCTATGTACGTCAGTATTTTGAAGATGTTACTCCATTATCTTCTGGTTTGCATAGTGTCTACAATTCTCATTTGTGTTCCTCTGAACATGTGCCTTTTTTTTTTTTTCTGGTTGTTCACAATTTTCTCTTTACCTCTGTTTCTCAGCAATTTAATACCTGTGTTTCTTTCTTTTTTTAATATTTACTCTGCTGGAGTACATTTTGCTTCTTGGATCTGTAGTTTCATTATTTCATCAAATTTTGAAAATTTTGGTCATCATTTCTGCAAATATTTTTCTATCCCCCTCTTCTTTTATTCTAGGACTCTAATTATATGTATGTTAGATATCTTGGTATTGTTCTGTAAGTCATTCATGCTCTGTTTTATCATTTTCAGTTATTTTTCTCTTTGTGCTTCATTTAATATTTTCTAATACTATGTTTGCAAGTTCACTATCTATTCTTCTGAAGTGACCAATCTGCTAATTCCACCCAGTGCATATTTTTATTTCAGAAATTATATTTCGCTTTTCTTTGAGTTCTATATGATTCTTTTTTTAATTTTCCTTTTTTTCTCCTCATCCTTTTTATACATTTCTTTGCTTTCATAAGTATGTGAGCATATTTATAAGTGCCATGTTAAGGTTCTTATCTACTAACTGCATCATCTCTGTCATTTCTGGGTCTGTTTCTATTGCTTAATTTTTCTTCTAGTTACAGGTTATATTTTCCTGCTTCTTTGCATGCTTGGTATATGCTTGTTGAATGCCGGGGGCATTTTGAGTTTACATTCTTGTTGCTATATTTTATTGTATTCCTTTAAAAAATGTTGGGTTTTGTTTTGGTATGAAGTTAAGTTACTTCACACCAGAAGGACTCAGTAAGATCATATCGAACCTTATTTTTAAGCCTTGTTAGAGTGAATCAAGAGCAGCCTTTAGTCTAGGACTAAGTTAGCCCCACTACTAGGGCCTTGCCCTTCTGAGGGCTCTATGCAGTGCTCTATGTGTGACAAAGTCTTCTCACTCTGCTGGTCAGGAGATAAACCATTCCGAGTCCTGTATGACCACCAGGACTTATTTTGTATGCTTATTTCTTGTACTTATTTCCCTGGATTTTGATAGTTTATTCACATGCGTGTGCAAATCAGTACTCAGGTAAAGATTTTAAAGCACCCATTTATAGCCCTTAAAGTCCAAGGCTCTTTCTGTATGCAGCTCCCTCCTTTTTGGTACTCTGCTCTGCAAATTTTAGCTATCTTGGCTTTCCCAGAACTCCACTTTCTGTCTCCTCAACTTGAGAAGTTGCTGTTTGGCTTCTCCCTCCTTGTGCTTCAGCCTGGAAACTGCCTCCAGGAAGAAACTAGGCAATTATAAGGTCACATAGTTTGTCATCTTCCTATGCTGCCTGTTTTCCAATGCCTAAAAACCATTATTTTATACATTTTGTCCAGCTGTCTTTTTGTCATTTGAGAGGATCCATATTACCCTACCATGGCCAGAAACAGAAGTTCTAATTCCATGTATTTTATGTATAAGTATCATTCTTAATATTATTTTACTTTCTTACCTTTATTTCCCTTGTTTTTAATATTCTAATAAACACAGTTTTGTTTTTATATAACAGTACTTATTTCACCAATTAAATATTTACCATATGAGGGAGACTATGAAAAGAAGAAACGTAAGTTCTAATCCTGAAATTTCACCTTCATTTACACTAGTTACTTTCAAGCTCCCTTAGAATTTAGTATGTATGTATGTGGGTATATGCAGACATATACTTTCACCAGCTATAAAAAACAAACGAAAACTCACTGAATTCTTCTACTCAATTTGGGATTGAGAGAGAGTAGTGGAGGTGAATAAACAATAAGAAATTCCTTCTCAGTACCTAAGTAATCAACATAATCAATGTTCTGTATATAATATATATCTTCAACATCTTAGCATACTGACTTTCTGGCATTATTATTAAGGAAAACAGAACATTTCTTAAGAAAATCCTGAGTTAAATTTTAGAATGGAATGCTTGGTTCTTTCTTTGAATACAGCAGAATGCTTTGGTATACTATATTAAGGTTGAAAAGATACTAGGAATTGGAAGGTGTTGGGTTTTCTCAAATATATTGTGAGCAAAGCCTCTAATATTTGTGACCAAATCCTTTTTTGTTGTTGTTTACCATTTCACAGTCGCTGTGTTGTGAAATAGTCCATGCTTTTAATTTCTTAGACTGTAAAATTAACACTGTGTAGTATTTGTCATACAGCATTGAGTACAATACCACACACAGTTAGGTGCTCAATACTGCTTTGTGATGAGCATAATAATAATGACTTTCTAAACAAGGTCTATCAATCTCTATGGAGTGGAGACTATGATGGGCATTTGAAACTAATGTCACCCATATATCTGAGTAATGAGATACATGCCTACATTTGTGTCCTTACGTTTTCATTTTGAATTTCTTTACATTACTTTTCTCTTTCTCTCTCTCTCCTTTTTTTTTGTCACAGTATTGTATAATTTTAGCCTAGAAAAAAGGAAAATGCATTTTTTTATCCCACTCTATTATTAACTTTTCATATCTTATGTTAAAAATTTGGCTTATGCTTTGTTTTCTCTGTTGGGATTAGTTATGTAAAATCGGATTTGTCTTTTGCTATAAACCTATACATCATAACATTAAATAATTCTTTAATATTTTCATAAACATATGCAGCAAACAAATCCAGTTATCCTTCAGAAGATTCTTGTTTTAAGAACTATTTTTTAAAAAAATAGAACAACTTAATTGAGGTTGTGCACATTAGGATATGAAAAATTTATAGTAAATTTTATTGTGAAATTTCAGTTATGTCCTATGGATGAGTTCCTAAGAAAACAACTCAAGAACTTATTTTCCAAACATGTCAGTTCAGATTCATTAAAAGAAACAAGGGGACTATCAATGAAGAAAAGACCTATTCTCTAATCCACAGTGTGCAAGTCCCTGGTCTTAAACATGACTTAAAACATAACTTAAAAACAAGATTTTAAGTTAAATCTTGCTAATATTAAATTACAGTAAAATTTAAGATGCCACTAAAATGATTTATCTTTTATGCTAGATTCATGGATCATAGTTTATTTTAAACCACGAACTAGTAACTGTCTTCATACACTATGCAAAACTCTGTTAACTTAGATACTTCTTTAAAATTCTGGGCATGAATTCTTAAAGAAATGCATGGCTTGCAAATTTAACTTTAAAAAATCCTCGTGATCTCAAGTGTTGACAGATTTCTTAGTAGACGAAGCTTGTCTACTCAGTAACAAACAAACAAACAAAAAAACAGGGAAAAAAGTTGGAGCAATGCTGAATTAAAGGAGGAGAAAATACATGCCCTGCCATGCCCCCAAATCACAAATCCCTGTCCAATGCACAGGAAGAATATAAATACTGCTCTGAAATCACCACAGTGATGTTCTATTTGCTAGAATTTTCTGTTTAGGTGAACCCAGGAAAACCTCACCTCACCTACAAATCCAAAAAAAGAAATGAACCAAAAAGAAATTCTATTATTTTACTGTATGCGACACCCTCCTCTTTTTCTTAGCCATAACATGTTCATTGACTATTAGACATATTCATTGACGATTAGAATACTTAAGTATTGTTGAGAAGTTTGTCTAACAATTTTTTTTTTTAATTCTTAAAAAGGAAATATCAAAACATATATTGCATGGAGGATACCAGAAAGGGTTTCCATTCTGAAGTCAACCAGATCTGGGTCTGAGCCCTAGTTTTGTTTGAATCCTTGGGTATGAATTTAGGTGCATGACTTTGCACATTTTTTAAACTTCTCTGAGCTTCAATCTTTTGCTTTGTGAAATGGAGATAACATGGACCCACAGTCTGAAGGTTAAATGAAATAACCTAAGTCCCTGAAGTCACTAGCAAAATATTTGACAACGTAGGTAGTTGTAAAATTTGGGTCAATTTTTTCCTCCCTTTTCTTGATGGAGATACCTGTTCTGGCATGGAAGGAAGGTTGCATTTTGAACTGGAAGTCTTGCATTTTTCACTTTTTAATTTATTAGACAATTCACTTGACCTTTCTGAATACATATTAGCTAATTTTTTCTGAAAATATATACTGGCTATATCCTATGAGAAAAATATGTGAAAATGTAGACTTTAAAATGTTAAATAAGGGCAAGGTATTATTATTATTATAAATGAACATATCTGAGTCAAAAATATACACAGATATAGTATTCAGGTTTCTATGAATCTGTTCTTCAGGGACTCAAAGAACTACACTGTTATCTTATTCTAAAATGTTACCGTAAAAATTGTCTTTGGTCAGTTTCTTCAAGGGCATATTCATTGGAAGTATCTCATAATAAATTTCAAGATGTCCTCAGAATGCAGAGGTTACGAATGAGTGTACTGGAATTGGACTCCAGGATACTTGACTTTGCATTTCTATTCAAGCTGCAATTTGACTTTTGCTACCTTGGTTCTCCATATCATTCAGATACCTTAATTCATTATGGAAATTGATGCTGAGTGCTTACCCCATGCCAGACTACCATTCCTCTTTACATATACAAATGTAAAATCACCTTTGGAAAAATTAAGACCTAGGTCCTACTACATTTCAAGCAATGACTAATACTTTAGAAATTTTTAGAACCTTCTCCCAGTTGATAATGTTACAGAAAGTAAACTGAGGCAGAGGAATTACCCCATGTCACCGATAAGAATCCACATCAAGGTTCTGCTCTCAAATGAAGTGACATTCTGACTCAAAGGTATAGCTTCATATGCATACAAATTTGGTGATCACCAGAGAAAATAATTTTCAAAATCTAATTTAATTCATTTAATACAACCAGGAACCAAAGAGAATGAAAGATGTCAAGGAAAAGAGAAAATATACCTCAACCAGTAATAGGTTTCGTTTCCTACTAGGAAAAAAAAATTAACGTTCAGTAAAATTTGAAAAGAGAATGTGGCCAATTCATTTTGATCCTGTGGCAATACTTTGAAGCTTACTTTTTAACCTAGTCTATTTTACATTTCCAGATGTTATGAAAGGCAATGTATGCAGAAAGCAGTACCAACGGGGATTTGGGTATTTCATTTTCCCCACTGCAGTGATGATTTGGGTCTTACTTTTTCTGAAAGCATCTTTAAAGAATTCTTCAAGCTGTCTGGAGAATGCTGGCTTGCAGAATTAAGCAGTAGGTCTGCATGGGTTGCTATAAGAGGTTGTAGTTGATTGATGTTGCTGAGAACTTCTTTTGCTTTGGCTGTGTTTTCAGGTGAATAGTAAATAAACTGGTATCCAGTACTGCAACAACAAAGATAAAGGCAAGTTACACAACGAGCAGAAAGACTTTTCGGCACTTAGTACCAGATGGCGAACGACAAACAGAACTCCAAATAGCATTACTTCCTATTGAACAGATAAGAACTATTCTAAGAGATTTTTATGATATCCGAAGAGTGTTTAAAGTCAAATGACCAAGATATTTTGTAAGACTAGTTGAAATAAATCCAGTCCTCGCTCAATCACTAGGAAGATTCTTCATGATTACATATGTCACGTATTAGTATTCAAAACAAATTAGTATTAATATTATTAATAATTATTAGTGAACTTGAGGTCACACAGTACAGAGAAAAAAGTATAAGCCTTTATATTTAGGCCAATATGAATATAGATCCCGGCTCTACCACTTACTATCTGGGTGATCTTAGGCGGCCTTTAGCTTCCTCATCAGGAAAGTGGGAATAATTATGCAAACAGTTCTAAGAGGCAGGTAAGGTTGGTCATCATTCATGTGAAATGCCTGACACAGAGCAAGCATTTAATAATTACTGTGTATATTTTTCCCCATGATACTTAGGGCAGGGGGCATACATTTTAATAGTTGAGAAATGGGGAGAATATAAATTAATGCCAAGTGGGCATATGGAGAATTTTATTGGATAGAAAAGGGACATGACGGCATAAAAATTCCATTATGCTATCTTTTTCATCACCTTTTTTTGTTCCCCTTGTGGTTTCTCATTTGACTTGTAAAAAATACCTAAAATTGATTACAAATGAAAGAATGACTGACTTTTATAGTTATCATTTAGGAGTTGGTCAAGCATGTTACAGATGTAAGAATTCCGTGGAATGGAGGAGTCTTTGGCCAGTTTTATTAGGAAAAACAAAGGAGGCATTCCATCAGGGAAAGAAGTAAAACAGCAAAACATCAGCCAAAGAAAAAGAAGAGAGTGGCTATGGATGGTGCATTTACAGAGTGGGTGCAACACTTGGTCATATCCCTTTACATCCAATCATCAATGCTTTTTTCACAGTATCTCTGAAACCAAGTCCCCCCAAAACAAAGTTCCCTTACCGAGAACTTTGTTTATGATTAATTATGATTAATTATTAATCAATTATAATTTATGATTAATGTCTCTATCCAAAACCTTATTCCCTTTCTTGTCTCCTCTGACCTCAATCTTGTGCTCGTTGACCAGTCAGATGACTAAAATTGCTGTTGTCGATTTCATCATTAACTTACAAACTCAGGTTGTTTCTCCAGGGCAGGATGAGCTAACAGGACCCCAAGCCATGGCCACCTGGTCTGAGAATCATAAACCAGTTATCCTGACTCCCAAAACTATGATTAAAGATTAAGGACTATCACAAGAGGATGATTAATCCCGACCCCCTTTTTTTTTCCCCTCTAAAAAAATCTCCAACTCAAAGACCAAGTCGGAGTGGACCTGAGGCTTGCCTCCTCCTCCCTTGCTTGGTGCCCTGCAATAAATCTTCACTTTGCTCTCAAGAGTTTGGCTTTCTGAACCGTGGGCACATGAGCTCTTTGCTGGGCTTCACCTCACAACCTGTGATGAGTATTTACTGAATATTTTCTTTACATTTACCAGCTAAATTATTAACATTCCCATAATTCCATTTCTTATTTTGAAATATTAGCATCCAATAAGACACATTAACATCTAGAAAGCACTCTCCCCTTGCCTTGACACTAATGATTTTCAGGGCAAAGTATCGGTTTCTTCAGGGAGACAATATAATAAATATTTCTATTATTTAATTTATTTTTTCACAATTATTTTTAAAAATGACCTTGGTGCTTGGACTATTCAGAAGATAGGACAAGAAGTTGATGAATGAGGGATACAAGTGTCTAAAAGCTAAGAAACACATTGCTATCCTGTGACACTGATGAGAACTCACTCAATTCTGTACTTGTAGATTTTTTTAAATTTCAGAAGCAGGAGCTTAAAAATAAAACATACCACTTATTTTAATGCAAACTGAAGCAGATTACAAGTAACAATGGCGAGGAGGAGAAAGAAAACAATAGTCCAGGCCAATTATCTCTGTCTCTTCCTGGCTCCTCTGATCTCCTGTGGGACTGTGCTGAAGCCTTTAACAAAAATCATGAACTGGGATGTCCCCCTAATCATCTGTACTCAGACTGGATACAAAATTCAATCCACTGCAGTCTTTAGTAAATCAAACAACTCCATGTTATTTCCGCAAAGAAAATGATTATCTAAAGATACTGACATATACACACTACTATATACAAAATAGATAATCAACAAGGACCTACTGTATAGCACAGGGAACTATACTCAGTATTTTGTAATAACCTACAAGGCAAAAGAATATGAAAAAAAATGTGTGTGTGTGTGTGTGTGTGTGTGTGTGTGTGTGTGTGTAACTGGATCACTTTGCTGTACACCTGAAACTAACACAGCATTGTAAATTAATTATACTTCAATAAAAAATAAATGAATAAAGATATTGATGTGTCACCAGGGTGGGGATGATATTTAATACCCAGCACTTTTTACAGCTGAGAATAGGACTTACTAAGGACTAGACACAGAAAGCAGCCTGTGAGGGCTGCTCTGTGGGTCCCTTTTCACTGATCTGCTCTTCTGTTATTATAATTTGCTTTCTGGTTTCATCTTATGGGGATGGATAGGCCTCCCATGGCTTAGCTCTGGGAAAGCTAGAGCTCTCAAGGCCAGTGTGGTCTTCCCTCCTTCTCTCCACAGATCTGTCCTCTTTCTGAGTGTGTCATTCCTGGCCTCTCACATGTTCACTCCTATGCCCTCTTTTTGACTCCCTGGCAGTTCAGTGTTACTTTATTCCTGACAATTATCTATTTTCATTAATTTTTTATACATATTTCCTACTCTGCAAATTCCCCGAGTCTCCTCTCCATTGGAGGAAATACACTGCCAAGATTTATTTCTTACATCTTCTTTCCTTACACCCTAGTTCAGTGGTGCTCAAATTTTAATAGGCATAAGATCCACTCGAGGATGAGGTCAGGGCCTGGGTAGTTTTAATAAAGACTGCAGGTGCCCTGGCAACACCAAGAGATTCTGCCGTAGTAGGTTGTAGTCTTCGTAACAAGCATCTCAGGAAATCCTGATGCAGGTGGACAGATGAGCACTTTTAGAAATACCCTCCGCACTGTTTTTTTTTTTTTTTGCGTTATGCGGGCCTCTCACCGCTGTGGCCTCTCCCGTTGCGGAGCACAGGCTCCGGACGCGGCAGGCTCAGCGGCCATGGCTCACGGGCCCAGCCGCTCCGCGGCATGTGGGATCCTCCCGGACCTGGGCACGAACCCGTGTGCCCTGCATCGGCAGGCGGACTCCCAACCACTGCGCCACCAGGGAAGGCCCTGCACTGTTTTGACTGTGAGTGGCACTCTACACCTCTGATCACACTACACAGTGACTCCGATAAAAGTTCCTTATTCTGGGCTTCCCTGGTGGTGCAGTGGTTGAGGGTCCGCCTGCCGATGCAGGGGACACGGGTTCGTGCCCAGGTCCGGGAAGATCCCACATGCCGCGGAGCGGCTGGGCCCGTGAGCCACGGCCGCTGAGCCTGCGTGTCCGGAGCCTGTGCTCCGCAACGGGAGAGGCCACAGCAGTGAGAGGCCTGTGTACCGCAAAAAAAAAAAAAAAAAAAAAAGTTCCTTATTCTAAGTTTCTTATTCTTAACTCATTCTCATTTTCATAATGCCTTCTATAAGGCTACTTTTGCACTCCACCTTTTTTCTTTTTGTTTACAATTCTGTGCATTATTAGTCATCTATTTATTTATTTAAATTATAGTTGATCTACAATGCTGTGTTAATTTCTGCTGTACAGCAAAGTGATTCAGTTACACATATGTATATTCTTTTTCATACTCTTTTCCGTTATGGTTTATTACAGGATATTGAATATAGTTCCCGTGCTCTACAGTAGGACCTTGTTTTTTACCCATTCTATATATACTAGTTTGCATCTGTTAACCCCAAACTCCCACTCCATCCCTCCCCCACCCCACTTCTGCCTTGGCAACTACAGGTCTGTTCTCTAGGTCTATGAGTCTGTTTCTGTTGTATCTCATCTTTATATCAGCACAAATTGCTTTGGTTCACCTCTCATTACCAGTACTGCCCCCATCATCCTTTCATCTTTTCCCTCCCAATATACTCTCTGCCCTCTTCTTTTCCCCAATACATTCTTCAATCACCATCATGGGACGTAACCATAACTCCTGGCCCCCTGTTCCTGAGTCAGTTTCTATTTGAGAAGAGTTATGTAGCAGGCATTGGTTCTCCTGGTTAAGCCTTTTAATGATGAGCATCTTACCCACAGAGGCTGAAAGATTCATTTTCCACAATAAGAGCCAATGTTGGTGTCCAGGATGAAACAGTATGACATGGGAAAAAAAACCCACCACCCACAAAATAATTTTAAGTATACATAAATTTCATCTATGTATTCAGTGCCTTACTCTTTAAACATGTCATATATTTGAACAGTTAGAGCTTCTTAAATAGAAAATTATGAGTATAATTTAATTATTGAGATTAAAAAGAATATTGCTAAACTCTGTTTTATAGTGGTCTGAGATTTAAACTGAACCCAAACACTTGAATCAACTATCAATCAGGCAAAAGCAGAAGAAAGACAAAATATTTGCTTGGACAAAGAATATTTTATAGGAGATAAATAATATAGCAAATCACAGATAATAAAAATTGAAATTATTGTCATAATATTTTTATATTGATGAAACAGTGAATGAAAGTATATATGTATGTATGTCAATATATACACTTTAATATATATTTATTTAAATTATTTAATATCCAGTTAACATATATACATAGTCATACTATATGTTTATATGCATATTGTTACTACTAGAGGTATCATTTTTGAGATATTTCACATAGTGAAATAATATTCATATTCACAAACTCTAATTGATAACCGAAATATGATTAAAACAATGATATATGTTCTTGTGTGTATATCCCACCTCAGTCACTTCTTGCTGGTCCTCCTTATGTCTCCTCTAGTGTTCCTTTCTTTTATCTACATGTCCTTCCTAAGTACTGTCATTTAATCTTGTGGTTTAAAAACCTCAGTTATGCTAATGATTTTCGAATTTCTTCATCTCCAGCCTAGACTTTTCCCTGAACCCCATTAAAAGCAAAAGCTCTCCTCTTGACAGTTCCAACTTATCATGGTCCAAACTGAGCTCCTGATCTGCTCCCCATTCTCTACAACCAGATCCTTCTACCCTCTTCCCCATCATGGTTCACACCAAGCTCACTGGATGTGGCCAATGTCTCTTCTCTTCCTCTCCTAATTTTTGCCCAGTTTTTCAGAAAATCCTGCCTTTTTGTTCCAAACATATGCAGATTCCAACCACGTATTTCCACACTCACTGCAACCATGTTGGTGCAAGCCACCATCATCTACTGCCAGGATTATTACAGTAGCCTCAAACTGGTCTCCCACCTCCGTCCATACTCTGAGACATTGAAATCCTTGACTTGTGCTTAGTTGGATGGGGGTGGGAAGCAGGCAAGGAGAGAGAAATAAAGCAGTTCTTTCTTAGTCCCCTGCCCACACCCCAAATCCAAGGACTTGCTCCACCATTTATCTGTGCCTTCCTTCTCCCAGGCCACTCCTTAACCCATTTGCTCAACCAAGCTACTATTTTGGCAAATGGAGTCATGGAAAAATACAGATGAGAGATGATGGGGAGGAAGGAGGGGAAAGCGAAGGAAAACAGAGGGAGATGGGGCATGGGCAGATTAGGGTGGATGAACTCAGGAAAAAAATGCTATGGAGTGATGTGCCTCACTCCACAGCAGAAATAAATCTCCGGAGAAAAATCTAAGGACTATTTGAAACACTTCTTTTTTTTTTCCCCCCTACTCAAGCACTACTTGTAAAAAAAACGATTTCTTGAATCCAGAGGGAGGGACAGATGTGCTTTCAGTTCTGAGAAGAAAATCATGTGGATAATAAATGAAAATTTACAGCTTAGTGCACTTGAATATACCCTTCTGGCTTCACAGGGTTTAACAGTGTTCTTCATGAAACTGTAGAAGGTAAAAAAACATACAGCTCTGCTTTCCCTCATGCGCCCTCTCTTTTTTTTTTTTTTTTTTTTGCGGTATGCGGGCTTCTCACTGTTGTGGCCTCTCCCGTTGCGGAGCACAGGCTCCGGACGCGCAGGCTCAGCGGCCATGGCTCACGGGCGCAGCCGCTCCGCGGCATGTGGGATCTTCCCCGACCGGGGCACGAACCCGTGTCCCCTGCATCGGCAGGCGGACTCTCAACCACTGCGCCACCAGGGAAGCCCCTCTCTCTTTTTTTTAGCTTAGAAAAAAAAAACTTAAAGGAAACCCATATTTGTTTTGTTTACCTCCTATGGATTTCACTTGTATAAATTGAGTTAATTAACTAGTTAATTAATCTAAACTTAAATTGATGTTTGTCTCAGAAACTACTCTTTCTAAAAATATTGGTTTCTTGGAAATTTTAGAATCAGCATTTTGAACAAAGTTTGACTCTCTTGTTTATTAGCTCTGTGACAGGTAATGCTAATTAAAGGGGAAAAACCTAAAATTCATTTCATTTCGGCTCAACTTGCCCTCAAAGGAAATTTCCCTATTGGCTCTGGTCACACTGTCTCCTATGATCATCCTACTTTTCAGTTTGAAAGTTCTTACCTGCGATTTTTTGACCATTAGAACTAATATATATAAAATCCTTTCCTTCGTCCTATTCTTGCTCTAACAAAAGGTTCCCAGACACTATTATATGACAAAGTCCAATTCGTTTTCACTTCCTTCCATGGCCTGTTCCCATTTATCCTTGGTTTCACTTGCCCTTATTTCCTCTGCCAACTTCCAAGAGTCTGGTAGATCTATTTCTGCCTAGTTTGGCTTCTGGTATTTTCATGCTCACTTCTCTGTGCAGATGTGATGGAGTAACACCCAAACCAGGTTCCCTGATTCCCTCCCATCCAAAAAATTTCTCAACTCCATCCTGGACCTCATTCACTCATACATCTAATTAAAGTACAGAGTAAGATAAGGTCTAAGAATAGAAACCATTCCCAAATACACTGAAAGGTAAATGTTCCCCTGACTGCAAATGGGCCTGAGGGATATTTTTCGAGGTGATGGAAATGTCCTAAAATTGGCTTGTGATGAGGATCACATAACTCTATAAATTAACTAACATTCACTGAACCATACACTTAAAAAAATAAGTCAACTGCACATTATTCTACACAAGTAGAGAGTAGAATGCTGGTTCCCAGGGCCTGTGGGTGTGGGAAATGGGCAGATATTGGTCAAGAGGTACAAAGTTTCATTTACCCAAATGTATATGTCCTGGAGATCTAATGTGCAGCCTGGTGACTAACAATGATGTATTAATGGTAACTATGTGAGATGATGGATAGGCTGATTACCTTGATTGTGATGCTTATTTCATAATGTGTACATATATCAAAACATCAAGTTATACACCTTGAATATATAAAACTTTTATTTGTCAATTATACCTCAATAAAGCTGCAGGAAACAAGCAAGTGTTCCCAGCATATGATATTGTAGTGCTGGTGATTATGATTCTGGGATGAGAATACAGGGAAACAGAAGGTATATTTAGAACCCACTTCATTTTTTTCCCTGTTAAATCTGATATTTTTATGGAGGATCTCTAAAAAAGCCAATAATTTATACTGTAGAATTTACACCAATAATCCAAGTCTCTCTCTCTCTCTCTCTCTCTCTCATTTTAATAGCTAATAATTATTGGATCTATAATATGGGCCTAGAATTATGCTAATTTCTTTTCAGTGATTATTTTATTTAGTCATGAGAACAACTCTCTGAACAACAAATATTATTCCATTATATAGATTTAGGAATTGAAGACTCAGTAGGTTAAGTAACTTGATCTAGAACATACAACTACTATAAATGGTAGAACCAGGATTCAAATGCAGGTCTTTACTAATACACAGTTTGAACTCTTAACTGTGTTTTACTATTTTATGAACATGGTATTGATCCATTTGAGATCTGAAAAAATTACAATCCCATAACTAACACAGGAAACATCTTTTATTTAGTAAAATCATGGTAGGTACAGCATATAAATATTAAAACAAAATATAATGGAAGAAGTTCTCATCTTCCAATTAAAACAAAGCTCATTAGAAAAGATGTATGATTCCATTTTATAACACAGATTAGACATAAGAAAGAATTTGAAAATCATCTCACCATAAATTGCTTGCAACAAATATTTAACGACTGCTATTCAGTCAGTGCACTGGGAAAAGCAAGAGGCAGGAGTTAGCCAGCAAGATAATCACGGGATGAGTGTGATGACACTTGTCCTCTAAATGCTACAGCCAGGGCTGGTAGCAGAGAAGAAGAAAAAGGGGGATAAATAGCTGCTTCCCACAAGTCCTTGCGAATCTAAGGCTCTATATTGTTAATATATGCAAAAATCGCCCAGGTAGCCATAGTTTCAGGGTTTGTTTACTAACCACTCAGTACTATAGCTCTTTACATTCCCGAGAGAGCTCAGACCTTCATTTAAGAGCAATGTAAAAGGATGTCACATTGCGTCCAAATTTCCTAGGCATTTTGTTGTTGGAGATTTTTTTTCATGATACCTAGTTTTCCATATTTGCTGGAAGTAGAAGGGGCAAAAGGGTTTTACAAAGACATTCCTCTTATTCTACAACTAGGAGAGATAGAAAACAAACAGGAAAGTCCTAAAGGAAATAGAACTCTGTATCTATCTCTACCACTCTAAGTTAACTTGTTATCCTTTCCAAAACGTTCACCAATACCTGTCCTCTGTGTATACATAATTTCTTTCTTTTTTTTTTTTTAATATCTTCTTTGGAGTATAATTGCTTTACAGTGTTGTGTTAGTTTCTGCTGGGTAACAAAGTGAATCAGCTGTATGTATACATATATCCCCTTATCTCCTCCCTCTTGAGCCTCCCTCCCACCCTCCCTAACCCACCCCTCTAGGTGGTCACACAGCACTGAGCTGATCTCCTTGCGGTACGCGGGCCTCTCACTGTTGTGGCCTCTCCCGCTGCGGAGCACAGGCTCCAGACGCGCAGGCTCAGCGGCCATGGCTCACGGGCCCAGCCGCTCCGCTGCATGTGGGATCTTCCCGGACCGGGGCACGAACCCGCGTCCCCTGCATCGGCAGGCGGACTCTCAACCACTGAGCCACCAGGGAAGCCCCATAATTGCTTGTTTTATTACAGGTACCTTTTTATATACACCTCTAGATACCTCATAATCCACATACTAATTAAAATGACTCCATAGTGTTCCACTTCAGTGATGCAGAATAAGCTTGCTTAATCATTCATTCACGTTGTTTCTAAAATTTTACCATTATGAATAGAATCTCTGAATACCTGAAATATTTTCTTTTTTAAAAATTATTTTTATTATATATAATTCCTAAATAAGTGGTTTTCCTGGGGTGTATTTAGGAAAGCTGTAGATAGAGAATAAGGCCAGAGTCTTAAAAATATTTTACTGACTATTTTCTTTAGCAGATTAAAGTAGTAACTGAGCTGAGTGAAAATTACCACATCAATTCATTCATTCTTTTTTGTAGTACAGATAAAGTAATTTACTTTGAAAATTATATTCTCATAAAGGCCCAGAAAGGGTCAAATGCATCAACTTTTAAAAAATTTCTATCTGGTGGGTAGCAAAAATCAATTCTTAGAAAGGTTATCCGTAAACTAACATCATTCATTCATTAACAGCATACACATTTTGTGTTGAAAATCTATTGATTGTATGAGGATGAATGCATATAGGAGACCTTGAGACTGGGCACCGAAGTCTGATTTTCCAGCTCTGTTATTAGCTGTATGGGCGATTCAGTCTTTGAAACTCATTATTCTCATTGATAAAATAAATAGGGGAATTTCTAATCTGAGATTCCCTGTAAGTTCTAAGATCTAAACGATTCTTTAATGCAAAAAAAGGCAGACTCAAATAACTTTCTTGTTTCCAAAAACTTCTTTTCGTATTGAATATAGACAACTGATCTTAGTAAGTAAACATGGTAAACACATGGTGTATTTCCTGTATTCCCTTTCCTCGTGAATTTTCCATTTATCCAGTTATATTAACCAGAAACCTGAGTCCTTCAACCCTGCTCAGTCCCTCAAGTCCTCATCCAATTGGATTTAAATCCTGTAAAAATTTCCTTAAACCTTCAACTCCATACTCACCCATCTCCTATCACCAGCACTGTTATAATAGCCTAATTGTGTGTCCTTAGTTCTCTCCACATAGTAACTCAAAATGTGCCTCTGATCATGTTAATACCCAGATAAGAACCTGTCAGTGAGTCCTCTTAGCCTAGCCTAGCCTATAGGATGAGAAGCCAGGACTTGACACAGCAAACAAGGGTCCTTCAGATTTGGTTCCCATCCTTTAACCCTTCCCTCTCTCTCTCTCATTCTCTCTGTCTGTCTATCTGTCCCTTCTGGCTCTCTGTCTCGGTCTCTGTCTCTCTGCCTCTCTCTCTTTCTCCCAGCCGCTCTACGTTGCTGGAGTTCCTAAGCCAAGGTGCAGTGAATGGCACCACCCTGCCCAGGTGTGCTGCACAGAAGCCTGGGACTCTTCCTAGACAGCTCTGGATTTTTACCTCCTACTCCAAACAGACACACAAAGTCCAAACAATTGCCAAGTCCTTTAAAATATCTCTGTAACTGATCCCCTTCTCTACATCTGTGCTTAAACCACCCTAAGCCAACCCACCTTTCTTCAGCAGAAGCACTGCAATAACTACTTACTTACGCAAGCCTCTTGACAGGGAAGAAGACATTGGAATAGCTTAGGCAAGGTCCCATCTAATAAAGATTCTGCAGTGACACTATTTTTTCTCATGTCACACAAGCTGACTGTGTGATTTTCCCATGACATAAATCCCATGTGTACATTTTTTTAAGTTAGTACTTTCACTATAATCTTGCAAAGAATGAGATACTCCAGAGTTAGTTTCTAAAGCTCTGGAAAATACAGCACTTTTAAAATTTCCTGGCAGTTTATTTGTAGATGACTATCCTTTCTGCTGTTTGCTGCCTCTAGAATGATGGATATTAAATATCTAAGCTAATAGAGAGCTTGAAAGAACATGCTGAAAATTACTCAGCATTTAAGCTGAGTACACAAGGTCTTCCTTGGATTAAAAGCATACTAGTTGGGCTTCCCTGGTGGCGCAGTGGTTGAGAGTCCGCCTGCCGATGCAGGGGATGCGGGTTCGTGCCCCGGTCTGGGAAGATCCCACATGCCGTGGAGCGGCTGGGCCCGTGAGCCATGGCCGCTGAGCCTGCTCGTCCGGAGCCTGTGCTCCACAATGGGAGAGGCCACAACAGTGAGAGGCCCACATACCGCAAAAAAAAAAAAAAAAAAAAAGCATACTAGTTAAGATGACATAACTACGTCACGATTCCAAATATCTTTTTAGTTTATAGTGAAGAAGAAATGCAACTCCTGATTTACAGAAAATAAGTCCTCAAACCATATATTCTTTTCATATTTAGTTTTTTAAGCAGAAAACAATGTTTCTATAGTTCGCTATAGATTCCACATTTTTAACTCCTAATATTCCTATTGATTAACTTTTTCTTCTGAGCTAAAACCAGAAGTCATATCTTAATAATTGTGTGAAATTAAAACGTTTAATTGTAAAGACAAATTATCTTCCTGCTAGTGATGATACACTTAATATGTCTTTCCTCAAAAATCTCAAGATTGTAACCATTCTATCTAACAATCTAATGATTTCAACAGAAATCAGCCACATCCACAGTGCAGATAAGAAAACTAAAGGGTAAAAGCTCAGTGGTTTTCTGACATCACACAGTTAAGATTATGTGTTTTATCATTTTCAGACAATGTTCTCTTTACCGAATTTATTATCACTCTAAATTCTAGGATCATTTAGCAAACTTGTTTTCATTTACAATTAAAGTCATTTTCTTTAAAGGAAAGATTCAATTTTCAAGAAGTTTGAACTGTTACACTTGACACAGTGCTTCTTGCTTCAGATTATACTTTGCTTCACAAGCTTTTGGGTAGGTGACTGGAAGAATGTTGCCAACTTTTAAACGTTAAAGTCACCACTGCATTACTAATATTGAACCGGACTTTAGGTTGGCTGTTTTTATAAAAATCATCAGCTTTCCTCTTTCAGAACACATAAAAGTATATTTTCACTTCCTAGTAAGGCGCAAGCAAACACAATAGCTGACAAATGGCTGTCTGAAAGCCTACAAGACATTTTCCACAAATGCCCCTACGTTTCTGTCACCTAATTACAACACAATGATCGCTTTAGGCAGAGCAACTTGTTCATCCTTTTACTCCTCTGACAGACAATGCTTTCACTTCTTTTATTTACTTCTTCATATACTTAGTCATTCAAGGAACACTTATCAAGTTAGTTCCTGACACAGTTAGTTACAGACACAGTCCATGCCCCCAGAGTACACAGTCTAGAGGCTCAGAGAGGCAATTAGGTATGTTTGTACATGGGAGGCTAAAAGCAGATGTGGCCTTGCCAAGGAGTTGATGAAGACTTCAGGAAAAAAAAAAACTTCAAGGCAGACCTGAAACTGAAGAACTTTGGCCTGGTTCACCGTGGAGGGTGGTATGAGAGGAGAAGATGATGGTGTGAGTGGAGAAGGATGAAGCTGGAGAAAAAGTCAGGGTCAGATGACACAGGAATATCTTATGCACCTTGTGCTTTTATCCTCCAGGCAAGAGGCAGCTGTGAACTGTCTAACATGATGAAATCGCAAGGTTGTATTTGCCTCTGAAGAGATATTATTCCAACCAAGATGTGGAAAACGGATGAGATGAGAGCCAGCCTGGAGGATGAAGAGTGATTAAGAGATTTGGCAGTGGGACATTTAAAAAATGGTGATTCTATGGGTTAGGATTATCCTAAACCACAATTGATTATTGAAATGAACGACTTCCTGAGATACAAGAAGGTCGAAGTGACGGAACTGATTTTTTTTTTTTTTTTCTGGGAAGTGGAAGCAAGGGAAGAAAAGTAGTCAAGGATTTTCAAGCTTCAAAGTTGAACATCTAGATGGATGTGGTGTCTTAATTAAGAAAAACAATCCTCAAGAGAAGTTTGAGGATAAGGGGATGAGAGATGACTGAATATGTCGACTTTGAGGTGTTTGGATGATACCATTAACGTGGAGCTGTCTAATAAATGGTGGTAAATACACGTCTGAATCTCAAGAACCATGCCTGGGCTTAGCACAGAGATGGTGTGCGAAGCCTAGTACTTAAGAAAATGCGGGCACAAGGACTTCCTGTAGAGCACAGGGAACTATATTCAATATCTTGTAATAACCTATAATGGAAAAGAATCTGAGAAAGAATATATATGTGTATATATACATATATATGCATATATATATATATATAACTGAATCACTTTGCTGTATACCTGAAACACTGTAAATCAGCTATACTTCAATAAAAAAAAATTTAAAAAGAATAAGTGGGCAATTAGGCATATTATGCACATTAATAGAACTTTTTTGGAAGGCAGTATGACAGCATCTCTGAAGTGTAACCACTTCAACTAAGAAATTCCACTTTTAGGAATTTTATCAAAAAAGAAACACAAATTTGCAAAAACAGAAGAATAAGAATAAGGGTTTACCTTGCAAACACAGAGTTATAACAAATAATAGGAATTAACTAAATGCCCATCAATATTGTATTGGTTAGATAATTCTGCTACATTCAATCAATAAAACCCTACTTAGCTTTTAGAAAAAAAAATGAGATCTAAATGTATTGAAATTAAAGGTTGTCAGAACATTTGTTTGAGTAAAAAAATACTTGTTTACATATTTTATATAAATAATAGCTAATATCTATTAAGCCCTCATTATGTGCCAGGTACCATTATAAATGTTTGGTGTATATGAAGTAATAAAATCTTCAGAACAATCCTATGAGGTAAAGCAATATTATTTCTGTGTCATGAGCCAGGAAACTACGGTACAGAGGGGTGAGGTAATTTGACTAATGTCACAATGCCAGTAAGTG
The DNA here is from genome assembly GCF_000442215.2 of Lipotes vexillifer. NCBI lineage: Eukaryota > Metazoa > Chordata > Mammalia > Artiodactyla > Lipotidae > Lipotes > Lipotes vexillifer. Next base: position 1,880,789 of record NW_006790911.1, on the reverse strand, counting down.
CCCAAACCAGGATTCAAATCCATACAAGGTGTAGAGTCTATGAATTATCTGAGATGAGAGTTTCTGCCTTGCCCCAGAATGGAGGCCAGAAAAAGTAAACTCAATTATAGGAAAGTTAAGAACATGACATTCCCATGACCTGAGTTTGGGTCGACAAAGAGTCCTGATCACTGAAAACTCAAAGAGTTGGATAGCTAGAAAAAAATTGCATAGGGAAATGCATTAAGCTGTTCAGATTGGCTTACTCTGGGGAAGGAGAATGGAAAAGGCAGACTTTTCACTTTATGTGCTTCTTTATTCTTTGAATTTGTGTGCTAGAAGCAAATATTGGTTTTTTTGTACAGTTAAAAAGAGAATGAAGTAGGAGAAAAACTGCATTACAAATTCATTTAGGATCATATGCAACTTAGCAAGAATCCTTTCATTCCCTTATATTAGATTTAGTTTAACGCTTTGCAAGTGTCATCATTTAGTTTGTAAAGTATGTCCAAGACTCAGCAGGGCTATTTAATTGAAGTATTTTATTCTCTCCTGACTCCACGCTATAGATGTTGTAAGAGCTAAAACCCACCTATTATTGAAAATTTGTTGTTGTGCACAGGGGGCTGCACAGAGAAAAGTGCACATTGATGAGAAAAACCTGGTACACAGTTTTGGCAGACCTAGTGTTGTATTTGCTCAAACATGAACCGAGCTGAAATCTAAGAGTGGCCAAGGAGAAACTGACTCACCGGAAGAAGAAAATATACCTCCAAGGAATCAAGTTATAATCAACACAAAGATTAAATTGCTATCTCCTTGGAAATGATATGTTGTCAACTACTGGACACAGTTCAAAAGAAAATAAAAGGAATGAACAGGGCTTTTATTCACACTTCTTATTTCTACGGCGTCTGTATGATTTTATTATACTTTTAAAATTTCTTTATTTTTTGGTGCTATAAAGTGTTTTTTCCAAAAAGGAAAGATGTATTTGAAAGTGAACAGGAGATGAATTTTAGCTATAACTTGTAAGACTGATATTATGAAATATAGTAGGCTTTGTTGCATTGGGCATGACTTCCAAAAACCAAAAACACATAAGGATTTTTAAATGGAGAGCACTCAATTTATATACTTTGGAGAATTAGTCATTTTAAGCCATTTTGAATTTTTTAATTTATAATAGAAAAAAACCATAAGATGTAGATTACATGTGGAAAAACGAACTAGAAGAGACTGTACCAATGTGATCCCAGTAACTGTCTTGTTGAGGAAGGAGATTATGGGTGATTTTAACCTCCTACTTTTGACTTTTCTACATTTGCCAATAAACATATTTACAAAATTTGAAAACTGTCAATAGAAAGCAATATATTAAAAATATATATCACTAAAAGATAAAAAATATTTCTATTTAAAAGATATATGACATGAGACATGGATTTATACAGAGTTATGACCTCAGATTCTAAACTGCTCTACCAGTGAGTGACAAGATAAATTTCTGAGAAAAACCCACAGATCAAGATAGAGACATGGAAAGACCTCCAAGTAGGGGAAAAAAATTGGCTCTCAAAAATCCAATCATGGATGCAGTCTTATTGCTTTCAATGAATACATTTAAATCACTCATTCCCTTTCATAAAAGAAATGAAAATCTCTGTCTTAAGCATGAAACTGAAGGGTTTGAAAACAGATATACTTGTAACTGCTGCCTAGTCTGCTCATATGTTCCTGGAGAAAGTACATAAAAAGAAGAGTTGGAAAAATCTGACCATTTTGCTTAGATATCTCAGCTTTACACCACTAATGAAAAATGTTAATTTATGTTTTAAACCCCGCCCCCCCAATTAAGCAGTGGTTAGTGAAACTGTCTGATGAATATATTTCAGAGATAGTGGTATGATTTTGCATCCAGTTCTCCCATTTCTGGTTTATTGGATTCTTGCTACACTATAGGCTACAGAGAACTTCCTTCCCTGATGTGGTATTTCTCCTTTTACTCAAGAAACTTCCTATTTATAATAGAGAATTGGGAAACTTCTATTCATATTTCTCCTTACAATAATAAGGAAAATTTTCCTTAGAAATTGTATAACCATTGTGACTGTATAACCCTTGATCTCATAAAAAGTAAGGCTGGTTTGTTTAACTCTTTGTATTGTTTTACTTTCCTTCAGAAAATTCCCCCAAATTCTAGTACGACTCAAGTGTTGTAAGCTCAAGGACCACCTATAACACTTCTATTGGTAAATTTTAGTTTGTTTTCCTTATGATTTTTCCAAATGATTTTTTTCTCTCTTCCATTTGAAATTTGGGGGTAGTCAATCTTGATTATGGGACCAGATAGAGGGGGTGGGAGGTATGGAGGGAAAACCATGGTAGATACTCAAGGCAGGCATTTGACATTAGGATCTCTTGCAGGGAGTCAGCTCTGAGTTTGTCCCTAATGAACAGGTAGATCATAAGGAACTAATATTCTCCAGGATTGAACACTGCCCCTCATTGGCTTTTCTTCTTCTTTACAAAGGCTCTTGGTTTTCATGAGGTGCCTCTCTATCTCAGTGAAAGGGCTGTGCTTTCAGGTCATAATCCCTGCTGAAATCACAAATGATCAAAGCCGGCAAAGTATGTGTTGTTGTGGTAGATTTTCCCTTCCTTTTACGAAATACTGGAAGTAAAGAATTGATTCATATTTTGAGGGAGGAGTCCACAAGCTTTCAAATAGTGCCTAGGTAAATCACCAAATCCAGAAACACATAAGTGTTTGATGAACAAGTGAATACATGGGAAAAAGTATATATACTTATATATATATGTGTAAAACTGAATCACTTTGCTGTACACCTGAAACTAATACAACATTGTAAATCAACTATACTCCAATAAAAAATTTTTAAATGATTAAAATGGTAAATTTATATGTTACATATATTTTACTACAACAAAAAAAGCTTAAAAAAATTTTAAAAACAAACAAAAAAACCCCCAAATAATATATGAGTAATTAGGGTTTTGGTTCTCCTAGAAAAGTCTCATGTCTAAAGCATGAAAAGCTCTATAATATGCTAGGTTTTATTCGTCCACGATTACTCAGGCCCAAGTTTTCCCAGATCAAAACTCTTACAGCTTTATCCCCATCTTTGGTTCCATTTTGCAACAATTTAATGAGTTGGGGATTCTTTAAAGAAAAATTTCCAATAAACAAGATGTAATGCTTTTCTTCTGTATTGCAACAAATATTCCTTAATGTAGATTTTCTTTTCTCCTGATAGATACTAATTGATGTTCTATACATTTTTCAAGTTTAACTCATCTGTGTCACTATTCCTGTTTCTAGTCTCCACACCCTTCACCTGTCTTCTCCCAGCATTATTCACTTACATCTGTATCAGTGGTTCTCAACCCTGGCCACATATCAGTCTCACCTGGGAAGCTTTTAAAACTTACCAATGCCTGGGCTCCATTCCCAGAACTGACTTTATATGTCTGGGGTGATATCCTGGCATAGATAAAATATTTTAAAGCTCTAAAGGTGATTCTAATGTGCAGCCAAGGTTGAGCCTGTATTTCACTCTTATTCTCATTTCAGTAAAGTGATGGCATCCCTTTCCCCATGCGGTCTGTCACTGAACTGATTTCCAACCTTCATGAATTACATAGAAGGTACCTCTCCCCTCAGAGCCCCTAGCTGGAACTCTGACGTCCACTCCCTGTTGAAATAATAGGGCAAAAGAACCACTTTCTGCAGCCAAAGGGTCTGGGGGAAGGATGTGACAATTAAAGGATAACCTGATGGAGTTTCTATGTGGTAATGGGACAGTTATTTATGATGATTATGGTGATGCTTACTCTAATCTACACCTGTGATACAACCTCATAGAACTATATATCCTGCCCACCAAAAAACCAAAACCAAAACTGAAAACTAGAGAAATCTTAATAAGGAGGTAGTTGAGTTAATAATATTGTATCAGTACATAGACAATTTCTTTAAAACAAGACATATATATATATAATATATATATATATATATGCATTGCTAGTTTATACATTTATATAACAGTATATCAGTTACACAATTCTAACTTATTTATTTTATTCCATTTTTTTGTTTTTTTTGTTTCTTGCGGTACACGGGCCTCTCACTGTTGTGGCCTCTCCTGTTGCGGAGCACAGGCTCCGGACGCGCAGGCTCAGCGGCCATGGCTCACGGGCCCAACCGCTCCGCGGCATGTGGGATCTTCCCGGACCGGGGCACGAACCCGTGTCCCCTGCATCGGCAGGCGGACTCTCAACCACTGCGCCACCAGGGAAGCCC